>NC_056748.1:1028405303-1028726183 GCF_019279795.1 Protopterus annectens
GAGAGAGACACAGAGAGAGAGAGAGAGCGAGACACAGAGAGAGAGAGAGCGAGACACAGAGAGAGAGAGAGCGAGACACAGAGAGAGAGAGAGAGCGAGACACAGAGAGAGAGAGAGAGAGCGAGACACAGAGAGAGAGAGCGAGACACAGACAGAGAGAGAGAGCGAGACACAGACAGAGAGAGAGAGCGAGACACAGACAGAGAGAGAGCGAGACACAGACAGAGAGAGAGACACAGACAGAGAGAGAGAGAGAGAGACACAGACAGAGAGAGAGAGACACAGACAGAGAGAGAGAGAGAGAGCGAGACACAGACAGAGAGAGAGAGAGAGCGAGACACAGACAGAGAGAGAGAGAGAGCGAGACACAGACAGAGAGAGAGAGAGAGAGACACAGACAGAGAGAGAGAGAGAGACACAGACAGAGAGAGAGAGAGAGCGAGACACAGAGAGAGAGAGAGAGAGAGACACAGAGAGAGAGAGAGAGACACAGAGAGAGAGAGAGAGCGCGACACAGACAGAGAGAGAGAGCGCGACACAGACAGAGAGAGAGCGCGACACAGACAGAGAGAGAGAGCGCGACACAGACAGAGAGAGAGCGCGACACAGACAGAGAGAGAGCGCGACACAGACAGAGAGAGAGAGCGCGACACAGACAGAGAGAGAGAGCGCGACACAGACAGAGAGAGAGAGCGCGACACAGACAGAGAGAGAGAGCGCGACACAGACAGAGAGAGAGCGCGACACAGACAGAGAGAGAGCGCGACACAGACAGAGAGAGAGCGCGACACAGACAGAGAGAGAGCGAGACACAGACAGAGAGAGAGCGAGACACAGACAGAGAGAGAGCGAGCGCACATTCATCATTACACTAGTCATTTGAGATTATCAATGAAAAGGAAAATAAATTGTCTTTAATACACATACCCAGCAGACCATCAACACTATGTTGAATATAAATCAGGTATAGATATAGCATGGCTGAATTCCAACATATGAGCGATGCAATTAGTGGCCACATAGCTAAAGGTTGGGTATCAAACTGTCTTCTCTAGGCCATCTACAACCCAATGCTTTATTTGGAGCGAAGATAGTGAAGCTCCAAATCCCAACAGCCTAGTTAAGGACTGCTACCAAAATAAAGGATATCAGGTTTGTGTCTCAGACCAAAATGTCCACTTTCAGGGGAAGAGCGGATGCAATCAGCCTGTCTGTAAACTGGGGCCACTACTTCAATTCTTCCAAGTAGCTCTGGTGGCATCTTTAGGATATCCACCAATGGAGGTACCAACCAGGAGAATTATTGTGCACTCCTGCATGCTTGCTTGAGTCTCATCTTAGAGGACGACATGGTGTCAGATGCATCAATTTCAAATTCTCTCCAAACAAAGTAAACTGTAAGCCTGTTTCCTACCTTTCCTGTAACTAGTGTTCCAAATACAGATTTGCTGTATCCAGGACTGCATGTAAGCTTCTGAGCCCCCAAGCCTTTCTGTGTTGGAGGGAAGCCTTCTAGCTCATCAGTGGGAATGGTAAGCACTAGGTAACCTTTCTACCACATAAGGAGTGGTTCTGGCCCAGAAATTGTAGTTATTGGCCGTTTGGGCAATCTCTTCCATATCTCTCAACTTTCTGATTTGAAAGCCTGTATTTGCACTTGTTTCTGTCCTGTAACTCGTCTAGTACAGATACTGATTCTTAGTTTTAGCACTTAAATTTGCTTATTCATGCTCAGCACTTGTTCAGAACTTGTAAGCACTAAATAAGCTACTAATGACTATAGCACTCAATCTTCCTCATTACTTAGAGGAAAATAGTTTTTGTACGTACTTTTCTCACTTGCTTAGAGAAAAACAGCTCTTGTACTCACTTTCCTCACTTATCTAGAGGAAAATAGTTTTTTATTCAGGCATGTCCAAGGGTCAGCTCCCAGTGCTCTCTCCTGTCTATCTGATGAATATGGGCATCTTGAGGCAATGTAGAAATTGCCTCATGTACACAGACAACCCTCTCCTCCTACCACCCAACACTACAACCTGTGAGAGATGCACTTATCTAGCTAAACTGGAGGTAAAGCTCTCTCCAACCAAGACTGAACTTGACATTCATGAGAAGGTAAATATTTGCACCACACCACACATCATAGTCTCACTAAATCAACACCACCAAAATCCACACACAGTAACACAAAAGAGGCTCTCAATAATAATCTGTCTAAGCAACAGAGACCTCCAAACAAAAACGCAAGAAACCTCCATCCCCCAACACAACCCAAATAACACATAGCCCACAGACTCAGTGTGCTACTCAACCACAGCCAATAAGGCAAAACAACGTACCTAACACACTAGTCATAGGCGACTCTACAGTCAGGTACCCTGATGTCCCACTCACCAGGCTAAACAAGGAGAAGGTTACTATCAGCTGCCTGTTGGGTGCCAGGATCCACCACATAACCCACGCACTCAGGTCACTCCACAAGTACAAATATGACTATGTCATTGACCATGTTGGTGTGAATGACCTGAGATGTACCTCCCTGGACTACATGAAGAGAGACATGGAAGAGCTTTCCGATATTGTAGCCCAGGCCGGTATGACCCTAGCCCAGAGTAGCATTCTGCCATCACCCAGAATGATACCCCAGTACAAGGACAAAATGATGGACTTCAACAATTGGCTAAGCTTCTGGTGTCATTCTAAGGGGATCCAGTATCTGTCTGCTTGGGATGACATGGTCGACAGACCACGATGCTTTGCCACAGATGGCCTACACCTGTCGCCCCTGGGATTCTGGATACTGGCTAAGGCTCTTGCTGCCCCTATAGTGCCTTTTTAGGCAAGGTTCAAATAACAAATTCACCACCATAACAGGAACATGCAAGCAAAAACTGAGGGTAATGCTACTCAATGCTAGAAGTCTAAATCTCAAAATGCACTCACTCAAGGCACTCCTTAAAATGGAAAACATCGATATCTGTGCAGTGACTGAGACATGGTTCAAGGCTCCAGAGAGCACCCCTGCACTACCAGGCTAAAACTCATACCACACTTTTCGGCCATGTAACCTGGACCGAAACACCAAAGGTGAAGGTGTGTCCATATTCATTAAGGATATCCACACCTCCAAGCTAGTTGCTCAGCATAATGCATCCGAGGTTATCCAAGTGCAACTAACTCTGGGCAAAACTGCAATCCAAATTGTGGCTTGCTACAGATCCCCCACCATGCCCCAGGATTCCCATTCCTCTTTTCTTGATGTATTGGAAAATATTAGGGTTCAACCAAACACCCTAATAATGGGCGACTTCAACTAGCCCACCATTAACTGGGAAAACTACTCGTGTACCAACTCCTTAGCTCAACGCTTTCTGGAATTCATAAACTCCAATGCCCTGGATCAACTTATCCACAGCCCCACCAGGGGCAACAATATCCTAGACATAGTCATTACCTACATGAGTGACCGGTTTTCCACACCTGAAGTCAACTCCTCATTGGTCCGATCAGACCATAAGCTAATCACCCTTGATAATCACCAAACAAGGCGAGCGTACTCTGACAAGTCCAACAAAATTTAATAACTGAATAAAAATGGCTTACAGCAAGCAATAGTCTAATGCACACTCCAATAACTGACAAGCAGTAAAAAGGTTTAAAACTATCTTGCAGCAAAAATCAGTCACAGTGTAAAGCGCTTTTCGTTAGGAAACGCTTCTCCTAACTTCATCAGACAATGGTACTCGGAAAAGAACAGGTTTAAATACATAACCTGATGACTAATCCTTATTAGTGCAATTAAGGCCAGTCATAGAATTAAAGGTATAATACTACAATACTAAAAATCAGGAAACTTGTTAGTGTTAAAATTATAAAGGAATAAGGAAGAATCACTAGGAGTTGCTGTAACAATGTGTATCAGTTGCTGCTTCAAAGAAAACTTCAGGCCATAGCTCAAAAGTTTATTCAATAAAACACAAACTAAAACCTAGGTTTCGCCCGCTGAGCGACTAAACCCAGGCGACGTTTTTAGTTTTGTGTTTTTTTTAATAAAATTGTTTGGAGCGTTTATGGGCCTGGAAGTTTTCTTTGGAGAGCAGCAACTGATACACATTTGTTACAGCAGCTCCTCGTTGATTGTGGGCACCTTCTTCCTTATTCCTTTATAGTGTTGGTTTGTTTTAGTTTCTTAGTGTTAAAATAACAAGTAATGAATTAAAATAGGTTTTTTAGTTTTATAAAAACCAAAGTTCCATTAAATTAGATTTTTACTTGACCTAGTGATGTTACAATTTCTTGGTATGTGACTGACTTAGTTTTTTCATTCACTTTATGACATGTGGTTATATGTTTTATATAACATATTTTCATGTAAAGTTCATATTTTCCATGGTTCCCTCGGCATTAGTAATAAGTAAATTAATTATGATTTTAATTATTAGTATTTAATTAATCATTCGTTCTGTTTTAAATTTAAACGGAACTTTGGTTCTGGACTGGATCAGACAGTCAAGAGGAGAAGGGAAATACTGGCATCACACCACCAGTCTCACATAGATCCATTAAACCAGCACCAGCAAAAAACACACGTAAATACACGAAAACAAACTCAGAGGCTCTAAATAAAAATCTGCAAAAGCAACAGAGCCATCCAAAGCAGACATCCAAGCAACCTCCACCCCCCAATACAAGCCATGAAACACATACTTCACAAAACCAGTGTGCCACGCAATCACAGCCCTCAAGGCAAAAATAACATACCCAACATACTAGTAATAGGTGACTCTATAGTCAGGCACACTTGACGTCCCTCTCACTAGGCTGAATAAGGAGGTTACTGTTTGCTGCCTGTCGGGTGCCAGGATCCACCACATAACAAGCACTCGGGTCACTCCAGAACAAGTACAAATACGACTCTGTCATTGTCCATGTTGGTGTGAATGACCTGAGCCATACCTCCCTGGACTACATGAAGAGCTCTCTGATCACTAAGCCCAGGCTGGTATGACCCTGAGTAGCATCCTGCCCTCACCAAGAATGATACCACGGTATAAAGAAAAAATGTCAACAATTGGCTAAGTTTCTGGTGTCATTCAAAGGGGATCCATTGTCTGTCTGCCTGGGATGACATGCTCGACAAGGCACGCTGCTTCGCTAGAGACGGCTTGCACCTGTCACCCTTAGGCTAATACTGGCAAAGGCTCTTGCCACCTCCATAGTGCTTTTTTTAGGCAAGGATCAAAAGACATACTTGTGCTATTTACGACGGCGACGGTGGGTAACAAAAATCTGAGTGTAATACTACTCAATGCCAGAAGTCTAAACCTCAACATGCACACACTTGAGGCACTCCTCAGTATGTAGAAAATCGATATATGTGCAGTAACAGAAACCCGGTTTAAGGCTCCAGAGAGCACCCCAGCACTACCAGGCTACAACTCATACCATACATTTTGGCCACAGAACCCAGATCGAAATACAAAAGGTGGCGGAGTATACATATTCATCAAGGATACCCACACCTCCAGGTTAGTGGCACAGCACGATGCTTCAGAGATCATCCACGTGCAACTAACAGGCAAAACTGCAATTCAAATTGTAGCTTGCTACAGATCACCCATCGTGTCCCAGGACCCCCCATTCCGCATTTCTGGAAACACTGGGTAAAATAAAGGTCCTACCAAACACCCTAATATTGGGTGATTTCAACTACTCAAACATTAACTGGGAGAACTACTCAAGTACTAACTCCCTTGCCCAACATTTCCTAGAATTTATAAACTCAAACGCCCTGGAACAACTGGTCAACACTCCCACCAAAGGTGACAACATATTGGACCTGGTCATCACCAACGTGGGCGACTAGTGTTCCACACAAGAGGTCAACTCCTCGCTGGTTAGATCTGACCATAAACAAATCACTTTGGATATCCACATTCCGCCCTCATCCCTGGACAAGGAAACTACTGTGAAAAACTTTCCAAAAGCAAACTTCACATTACTTAAGACGGAGGTGGAACGTTTCAAAGCCCCCCATGCTAAAGGATAGCACTGTCCAAGCTGCAAAATCCTTTACTAATGCATTCTGTGGGCACCTACAAGAATGCATGGATCGTGCTATCCCAAGCAAAACCAAGACTCACTCCTGCAAGAAAAGGAAATCAGTCTGGTGGACCCCTGCCATAAACAAGCAATACAATAGGAGGAGGAAACTAGTACACAAGAGAGTAAAATCCCAAGAAGGGAAGACATCCCTGATCAGTACCAGCAAGAATCTACGATCCCTCATAAAATTGTCCAGGCGAGCTTTGAAAGAAAACTTGCCAAGGACTCCAAAGATAACCACAAGGCATTCTTTAGCTATGTCAAGAATCTAAGTGGGAATGCTCAGATCTGCTCGGAGTTAGTGCAGAATGGCACAAAATACACTGAACCAACAGATATTGCCAACATCCTGGCAGATGGGTTCAGTGCAAACTTCACCCCCTCTCACCCCCAAAAGGGCCTATAACCATACCAGAAGAATATAGTGTCCCTGAAATCACAGACACTCAGGTTAAAATAGCCCTCTCCAAAGCCAAAAACACAGCATCAATGGGACCAGATGGTGTCTCAGGCTGCATCCCACATGAGCTCAAAGACGAACTAAACCCTCACCTAAACACACTGTTCAAATTCCACAGGCTATGTACCCAATAGAGTGGTGCACAGCAAAAGTTATTCCGCTCCACAAATGTGGAGCCACAACAGACCGCGGGAACTATCGCCCTACAAGCCCGACTAACTTGGTCTGCAAGGCTATGGAGCGCAAAATCATGGAACTCATTAACAGAGACATTGGGAACCTCCAAACACTGGACCCTACCCAGTTCGTCTTGGTTAAGGGCAGATCATGCCTTTTAAACCTGGTGGACTTCTTTGAGACAGTTACCAAGGCTATAGACGAGGGAAAGGTGATACACACAGCCTTCCTAGAACTTGCAAAAGCCTTCAAAACCATCCCCTATTCTGGTATTATAGACAAGTTCACCAGCCTGAACATAACCCCCTATGTTACAAGATGGGATGCCAACTGGGTCATGGACAGAACCCACATGGTGAGAGTTGCAGAAGCTAGGTCTGACTCTAAATCGGTTACAAGCGCATTCCCCAGGGCTCAGTCCTAGGACCCCCTCCTGTTCGGCATATACTTCTCAGAGGTACAGACAAGCACAGGAGGACTGTGGCTGACCAGGTTCGCAGACTAGTGCAAACTAAGGGCTTTAAATGACTCACCGGCTGACACAGACATCCTTCAAAAGAGTCTCACTGAGATGAATACATGGTGTCAAAATCATAGCCTCAAGCTAAATGCCAAAAAGTGCATAGTTATTCCCTTTGGAATTAAAGTACTTATAAACTACCACATAGGTGGTAGTCCCCTAAATACGGAAAATGTAATAAGGGGTCTGGGGACCCAAGTAGATAGTAATCTCTCCTTTGATAATCACATTGCTAAAGTGGTTAGAAAATCCTTCTATGTGGCCCACCTAATCACAGAAGGGTTTGCATCCAGATCAAAAGAGGTCATTGTGCCCCTCTACTCATCACTCATCAGACCCATCAGAGAGTACAATGCCCCATTTGGGATGTACCTTACAAGACACCTGCAACAACTGGAAAGACTGCCCTATACAGCTCGACTGAAGAAACTCCAGCTGTACTCAGTTGCATACCACCTGCTGAGAAGTGATCTCTGCCTGACGTACAAGGCCATGTCCAACCCAAAATTGATGGACATGCTCCACCTAAAGAAAACCTTATCCCCTCGAGCCACACGTTCTAGGATCTACACCTCACCACAACAATAAATAGGACGTGCTGGAGGGATAGATTCCTGTCCCAGAGACTTCCCATGCTTTGGAACAAGACTCCAATCTACATTAGGCAGAGCTCCTCGCTAGCACTCTTCAAGAGAAACCTTGACGAGTGGATGGGAAACAAAGTTTACCCAGAGGATCACTTCAGTGGCTCTGCTGGACAGAGGCACAGGGAACTAATCTAAGGGGGCAGCGAAAGCCAACACCTTCTGGCTAGGCTTATAAATGCCTTCGGGCAGATAGCCTAGTACCTACCTATGAACCTATATAAACATATAATTTACATAACCTTAAATTATAGTAAGTGACACACACACTAGGCTGGCTGACTGAAGACTAAAGAAAATACAGACACAAGAAAACCAAACCACATTCTTCTGTATATGTGATTCTTTTCTAATTAACAACCTTAATGAAATGACATTAATCTTTACTTGTGTAAAAGAGTGAACATAACACTCCCTCATGCCATTTTCCTGTTAGTTATGCATAATAATACTAATCCAGATATTAGATGTTTCAAAGTCAATTGTCAAAGACTTCTGAAAGTCCTCCTGCACTCTTCAGCAAATACCACTCGAATTAGGAAGACCCCAATATACAGCAGCTACTTGGAGAGAAAAAACGCATTTTGTATACAAGCTCCAGCTACAGATATTGCTGCACAGGAAATCTCTCTCCTTTAAAGAGAAGTTGAAATTCCATCTATATAAAGACAATAACTTGAATACTTCAGAGTTATGCTTAGTTCTCTGTTTAAAGCTCATTAGTTAACCCTGTTTTAAAAAGTCATAAGCCCATCTCAACTTAGGTAAAATCGTGTTACTATTGTGGTTGCTATGGTGTTACTGCAGGTTATTAAACTTTTCCTTATTTTTATTTAACTCATCTACTGTGTCATAGCTCATGTTCTTTTACATCTGTTAACTTTGTTTATATACCCGGCTAGTGGTGGTATTTATACTACTAGAGGAAATTTGGCCAGGGCATCAAGGAACATCACTTACTATTTTTGACAATATAGTCATGGGGTCTTTCACATCCACTTGAGGTACCACCAACTCAAGTGACTGGGGTCCTAGTTTTAATCTCTCATCCAAAAGACAGCATGCTCAGGAATGCAGCACCCCCTTCATACTACATCATAGTGTCAGTAACTTAAAAACTAATCCAAGTAGATGGAGTGGAATTAGAACCCAGAACTTTCTGATCTTCCACAACCAAAAGTGCCTGTTGAGCTACTGATACTGAATAATGAAATATCCTGGCTCTGTCATTTTAAAATGACAGCTGTGCAATATTAATGTTTTTTCTTTCTACTTTAAATTACACAGATGCTTCTAACCAAGAAATCCCAAACTCCATGACTATAAACAAAAGTAATATATTTAGCACCACTGGTTTAACACAGTGTGACAAAGAATTCCCAAAGAAGCAAAAACTCATACACAAGGGTGAATTTACAGAGTTGTGTTATACATGCAGCTGTGAAGTGCATTTTCATACATTAGGCCTTTACATCTGCCCCAAGAAAGTAGAAGCCTGTCATAAAATTAACTATTATGACAGCAGTATTTTAGCTTCTCTGACTATATGCTATAGGAATTGTGAGGAATAAAACTAAAAGGCTGAGGAAATGTTTTTTTCACAATAAATACTTAAATTATTTATGCATATTTTATTCAAATGTTTAGTTTGATGCAATATTTAAATACCAATCAATACACAGAACAAATAAGTAATTTATCAAGCAAGATATTCAGCATTTTACATAAAGTAAACCACACCTTTCCTACCTATGTCTCACCAACAACTCAGAGTGAAGCAGCAGCCCAGTTAAGCTCTTCATAACCACTTCTCCCCCTCCACATGGCTCTACGCAGGCCTTAACTTTGGGGGAGGGAACAAGCAGTGGCCCAACATGTGAAACTCCGCAAATAATGTGAAGGACAGCAATCTGAATTATGCCAACAATCTAAGTTATGTAAAGAAGACAACTAATATACCAAAAAAATCCCAGTAACTTAAGTCAAAACATACACAACACTGCAACTGTAACTACCTATCATGACAATTATCAGTCCCAACCCAATTACTATCCAAGTGGAATAGAGACAAAACAGACTGAAGGAGTGTTAAGATGCGATAAGATATGCCAAATGTAAAATGGAGTGTAAACTCTCGGACATCTACAGCTCTTGCCACTGTTTGAGTAGCAACTCAAGGGAAGAGGCTTGACAGTAAACAGGTGGGGGAGGGGCAAAATACCTAAAATTTGATGCAGATAATCAGGGCTCTCAGTTAGACTTGCCTCTTAAAATGTACCCTCAACTGTACTTTTACTGCACTTTTGCAGATTAAACAGAATTCCCCAGCATGTTTCATATCAAGCAGTGCAACTACAAGAGTGAACACAACTCCACTGATAAGAATTTTGATATGGTTGATAATAAACTTAAGGGTTAGTAACATGTACCTGCATCAGCAAAGAAAGGACATTTATCTTTAGAAAGCCAGCTGCATAGATTGGAATTTTTGATATTTGTCAAAAAATACAGAATTTCCCAATGGAGCTTTCACTTCACCTGTACTTAAAACAACTCTAGCTCAGACATATATAGTAACAGGAATAGAGAAGAGGAAGAAAGGCAATTCTTTGCCCCCTCTAAGATGACATTAACTTAATGCAGTTCCAGTGACAGAGTTTTTGACAGAGACTGCATTTTAATGCTTTCTTATCTGGAACAAACAAATGATTTGGGTAGTTATCCTAATGCTAGACCTTTAAGAAGCCATCCATCTGTGTATAGTGCATTGTAAATAGCTCAACAGGTAACACACTTGCATCTGGTGTTGGAAGGTCAGCAGGCTATATGCTTAATTCCCCGCACAGCCCCAGAAAGTACAGGCTCATCAATATAACATGTCTTCCATGCAACGCCATGGAATTTATCATAACTTACCTAAATAACTATGACATCATCAAAAATTTCATTAGCCTCAATCTCCAGTAATTTGAAAACTTCTTTAAGAGAGTTGCTCAAGGCGTGGAGAACCTGTCCATGTAATGAACTTTGACCTACTTAAGGCATCTGCTACCAAACCACATGCAAATATATTTAGCAACTTAAAGGAGCTCCAAATTGACCCATATGTGGTTAGGTGGACAGCCAAATGACTTAGAGACAGGGTCCACACAGCAAGAATAGGAGGTCAGTCCTCCAAGAGCACAAGGATAACCAGTGGAATTCATCAGGGATCTATGTTGGGACCTCTACTGTTTATTATCTACTTCTCAGATGCTTAGTACTATGCAACTCATTCCACAGATAAGAAGTGGTAATGTCAACAGCCTACACATATTCTTACATTCTAGAGCATTTTCAAAAAAAAAAATCAAGTTAAAAATCTTATACCAAACAAATGTAAACACCCTGTGAAAAATAAATGTTATTAAAAAAATACAACAGCAACATTATCAATAAACAGCAACATTATCAATAAAGGTCTTCTTTACACTGATAATATTCAGTGCATTCGGTCTTTACATTTATTACAGAGTATTAGACAACGTCACTGGTCCAACAGGTAGCACACTTGCCTTTGGTGTAGAAGGCTGTGGGTTCTATTACTATACTAGGTAGCTCGATTACAGACACTGCAGTGTAGCATAAGGGGAGTGCTGCAGTCCTTAGTGTGCCTTCTTTCAGAGACAACGTTAAAATCAAGGCTCCATCTGCTTTAGTTTGTGGCAGCTTAGGTGATGTAAAAGATCCTACGGCACCTATCAAAAAAGAATAGATGAACGTTCCCTGATGTCCTGGCCAAAAGTCCCCCAAGAGTATAAAGCCACCTTGGGTCTCCCCTGAAAAGAGGCTACTAACCTAAAGGGACTAACCCGGTCAACAAAGGATAGATGGATGGATAAATAAATAGCTAAATAAATACAATGTGTTTAGCTTAAGTAATATTGTATACATTTTCACTGTGACACTACTGTAATATCTTAATGTCATGTCAATATTTCTCCCGGTTGAGCCTGAAAATGGTCCATTTGGATTCGCTCTGTACCCCAGTTAACACAAACAAAAAGTTGAGCATTACGTACAGACTGCAATGACTTGCTGTACGTGCAGCAATCTGAAATACACCTGGAAACAATTTTTTAACTTTCTTATCCTCCCAACAAATATTAAAAGAAACTAAGCTGGTTGTCTTTGCCTATGGCTCATATCCTTTAAAAGAGAGTAACTATGCGGTCTATAGATACCGCTGAAGGGAAGTGGATACTTCACATAGGTTCTTAGGTGTGTACTAGGCCAACAGCCCTGGAGGCTTTACAAGCCTAGCCCATAGAAGTGCCCTGGCATCATGCTGCCATTAGTTCCAGGTGCTACCGTTAGTTCCCGGGGCCTCTATCAAGTAGGTCTTCTTTACATTGATAATACTACACAGCATGAAAGACCAGCAACACAGAGACTGGCACAGAGGAGTTTCAGCAGCCTTAAGCTTGAAGGAAGCAGAAGTCCACAAGCACAGCCTCTGTTTATGAGAGAAAAAAGGAGGCCAGTAGGACTAAGCCTCCAACACAGAAAAGACACAAATGTTAAGATAGCGTAAGCTGTGTGTTGAAAGTGAAACTGTCTCCATTACAAAGTAAATATGAGAAGGAAATGTTTCCTAACTGCAGGCCTCAACAGGAAAGCCTGATTGTTTGAAGAGTTGAAGATGTGGAACCTTGTTCAATAAGAAAGTTGCAAAGTGACCAGATTTATGTCATATTTTTATCTGTGCCTCATAAAATTTGCAGTTTTCATAAAAATCACAGAGGACTGTAGTTACTAAATAATGACTCACATTTGAGTTTCAGTCTATCCTTCGAAAATGCAGGCTAACACAAAACAGGTTACTCTAGCAACTCTAAGTTTAAGAGCAATAATTAAAATATGTCCCTATTTTTGGCCTTTGTGTGCCCATTATTTTAGGCTTTGTCCAGTTGTCTTGTACTAAAATGGTGAGAGGTATGCAAGACTTGCAAAACCAAGTTCTGCACTGCAACATAAATGCCTGGCTATTTTTCTTGCACATCTTTGGGTAGAAGACCTCCATGAAGACTGTAACAAACACTACTCTATTTGACGAGCCATCTGATCCAGCAATTAATGGAAATTAACTGGCTAAGGTGTCATTTGGAGGATCAGATGGGGCCTCCATGTGGAGGTCTCAGAAGCCTCGTGCAAGAAGGTGAAGCAAACAGGGCTGCATCAATGAAAATCCAAGTCCGTCTTGGACAAAAGGGAGCAATAAGAAATGCCTTGGCTTTGTGGAGTGTTAACTTCTGAATGAGATTTGTCATGAGAAGAAATGAGTGAAAGGGTAAAGAAGACTCTGAGGCCAGAAACTTCACTGAAGTATCCCAAATATGGACACTTAGGGTGAGCTAGAATGAGGATAAAGTAATTATTCGGTACTAGTTAAGGACAATAAAAGACAGCAGACTGGTCTGCCCCACTTCCATAAAATTCTTCTGCAAATACACAGACAGAAACTCAGGGACCAGTCATATAGCATTAGAAGCCAATGGTTCAGTTTGTCCTCCGAATAGCTGGCTTTCCTTGAATGCAAACAGCTAATGATGAAAATGGATCGCTTTCTATCCCACATAACTTCTCTGCAAATGCTGTAAGAACAACTTCTGTCCAGTCTGCTGACATGATGTTTCAAGCAGCCTTCACTAATTCAAATTACATTTTGTTTTATTTCATCACAGTCCCACTTGCTTAGATGGACAGTTTACATCTGAACCCAGGAAGGAATAAGAATTTTTTTAACATTTCCATTAATCTCTAATAACTGGTCTTTCTGTGACAGAAGAAATAGCAGGACACATGTACTGTCAGTGTTCCATAGGAAGGGCTACATGTAACCCTCTCCAATAGCCTCACACATACAGACTTTACCCATATTTAGACAAAGAAGATTTTTTTTTTTAAACACGGTGTTACTATAAATTATACAATTTCTCAAGCCACTCTGGTGGCATAAAGGGATAAAGCCCCGACTACAGCCCAGGCAACCTGGGTTCAATTAGTAGCTCAAGTGACTCCTGGAGTGGCAGGGCAGGACAGACGTTACCATGCTGGGAGGGTGGGTGGTGATGCAGGTATCTCTCATGTAGATTTCTGGAGAATAAAGGAGATGTAGTGATTTGAGAGGCATAGTCTTGATGGTGGGTGGATGGATTGGTTGGTTAAGGTGTTGCGGAGGGGAGGTGATAAAGCTGCAATGTTCTTCATTGCACACTCACCTAGGGGCAAGTCAACAAGGGAGAGGGGATTGTATGTTAGTCATTACCCCAGATCAAATGTTACAGACAGCATCACCACCCACAGGACATTCTTAAGTGCCCCACGTGCCTAGGCAAAGCTTTGGCATTGACCAGGGATAAGACTAGCATGCTGGTAGACCGAGCATAGCACATGCAGTACTGGGACAGCTGTCAAGAATGACAGAAAAGGACAAAAAAAGCCATACCATGTTTCTCAGTATTAATAGTTATTTAGTCAGTAGGGCAGTTCTCTAATGCATAAAAGTAGCATATGTTTTTGGACGCACTTGCTTCAGTACTGAAAGAAAAAAATCCAGTGTGAGGTGTGTGTTTTGGGGGGGTAAAATCAATCTAATGGGCAAGGAAGCCTTCTAATACTGCAAAAGCGAAGTAACCACAGCCTCAATGACGTTTGAAGCTGGTGGAGGATATTTTGCAATCTGTACTCTGACAGGACATCTATGGAAACAAGAAGATTTCCTTGCCTTATTGGCATACAGCAAATAAACAACAGCTTATGAACACTTAATACTTAATATCAAGCGTGTCTGCCAAAATTCCTGTCCAGACCACTATAAGCTGCAAATGGATTCATAAACCAATATTTAACCTACGTTAGACGATTACTCGATGAAGACAGAAGACCTACTATAGAAACAAGTAAATTCAATATACTTGCAGAGTGGCCCGAGTCTTATTTATACATCTGTGCACGACTTTTCTCAAAAGGTTACCAGTTTTAGGAGGGATTAAGATGGGCCGAGCTAACATTTTAGTCATAAATTAGGGATAGTGGAGTGGTATGTGGAAAAGCGTTACCAGTAGCAGGTATTTGCACAAATGGCCGCTTCTTCGAGTCTGTGTCCTTTCCTCAGTACTTCCGCAATTGTATACTATATTTATATTAATCAAACGTACCCGTAATCTAGCAAGACTAAGCATTTTCTTCACGGACAACAAAAATATACCAAACTAAAGTGGAATAAGATACGTGCACTGGGTTACGTAATAAAACTTACCAAAGTGCACTGGGTTATATAACAGCTTACCAAATTTTACTTTTCCGTAAATGCAACAACTAGTAAAGTAGATCTCGAGGCTGTCTCAATCCCCCAATCACACATTGTGACACTACCAGGAAAATGCTTTTTAATGTTTTTCTACAACACTACAGTACAACTACAATTCAAGAAAACCCATGCCGGGTGTAAGTCTTCAGTTTCTTCCAACAACATACTTAAGCGTGAGACTTACCAATACAAGAAGCGGAGCAAAGGCCCACTATAAAGTTGCTGTTTAACACTGGGCTGAGGTTTGACATCCGGGGGCGGGGTAGTAAACGGTTCAGCTTTACCGTCACTACTACTTGGAACACCGACATAAATATCACGCAATGTGAGAGCAGCAAAGAACAAGAATGCTAATAAAATCCATCCTTGGTTATAATCAGCCATGTTTTCGAGGCGGTGTAACTGTCATAAGAACCGGAAATGACGCTAAAATGCCTGCTATTATTCCCTTGACAGTTCCTAAGTTTAGCAAAGTTGCTCTCCAAGGTGCTGAGATATTTAGCTCTCGTCTGATGCAATGTAGAATATTTCACTCCAACCTATTAGATGATTTTTCAAAAAAAAAAAAAAAAAAAGTTTCTAAAATCGGACAGGAATTCAAGCTTCACAAAGACAGTGACAAGAAACAGCTGAGTATTACATTTTTGGCAAACTGATCAACCAAGCACACTAGCACCAGATGTACCCAAGAATGCTGTTCAATGTAAACGACATCGTGAAAAAGAGTGACACGTCTAAAAGAAGAAAACCCGTGTGCGTTATGTCTTTCTGGTATGTCAACATTCAAAACAGGCGGATAAATGTTGCAGACACACAGTTACGGAATATTATTAGCAGAAATTGAAACACACACACAGACACACACACACACACACACACACTGCGAGAGTACAACTAATGAGATTCATCTGTTATAATATTACCTGCCAGATGACAATTCCATTCACTTAGAATGCAAGCATTAAACAATACCCTTAAGTATGCTACACAACACATGAAAAGTTCCTGAAGTATAAAGAATAGCTATGATTACATAATACTGATAACCACTTAATCCTGGAACAAACAAACACTTTATGTGAGAGATGCAGTTACACTATGAAAATTGAGACACGGCTCTCATGTACTGACAAATCAAATGACCAACAGGTTCTCAGTCTCAGCAGATGCACATCATTTCCATTACTTAATAAGGTAAATGAAAAATCTAGCAAGGCTAGAGTTTCCACTGTGTGATTCCTTAAACCTCTTGTATTAGATGCAACAAGGGATATATAAAAATGATCCTTTAAGGACATCACGTGTTTCAGCTATATGGTAATTCTGAATGTTCATAACATTTTTCTTTTTAAGTCTGTTTATGGACAAATTCAGGCTAATAAAGCCAAACACAACTAGCTGTGGACATGCATGTTTCAGCCTTCTTATGGCATCATCACCACAGCATAAGTGGAAACACTCAACCACTGCACATAAAAATACACATTTCAGTGTCTCCACAAGCAAGACTCTAAGGTGAAACACCACATATTCAAACATCTTGGTCATAGGAGACTCCATCATGAGACACACAACCACCCCCCTCACCAGGTTGGATATCATCATATCATCATTAGCTAATGGTCCGTAATCATGAACAATGAAAACCACTCCAAATACCCGAAGTTACTAGAATCACTTACCATTCAGCCTAACACATTTCTCATGGGTGATTTTAACTACCCTTCCATAAACTGTGAAAGATACATGACCATTAATAGCTGGTTTGGACTCCCACTATGGGCTCAAATATCTGTGACATAGTATCATAAACATCGGACAGCATTGCACCTCCCCAGTGTAATGTCCTCATAGGTAAGATTGGATAATAAATCATTCTCCTTTGAAATAAATGTAAAGGTAGAACTCCCATCAAACCCCAAAACCCTAAAGAATTTTCCCAAGGCAAATTATCTTCTATTAAGTGACAGCACAGATGATTTTAAAGCTCCCCTAACCCCGAAAACACAGAGGCCTATGCAGAAGTATACACAAATGCTCTGTACAACCACTTAAGCAACTGCATAGAAATGTCAGTACCTGACTGAACTAAACCCAGGTCTTGCCAGAAAAAATAGTCACTCTGGTTGACCCCTGGCATAACTAGACTATATAACAGAAGGAAGAAATTCCTGTCTGGAAGTAAGAGGGAGGGTGCACAACTGAGGAAAAAAAAAACCTTCATTAGTCTCAAAAGGCAAATCAGGAAACTAGCCAAGTCTTTAAAAGCTAAATACAAGAATAACATAGCCTCCCAAGCAAAGGATAACCACAAAATTTTAAGGGAAACTCTCAACAATGTGCTAAGTTGTATAAACCACAAAGTCCACAAGATCCAAAAAGCAGAAAAACTACAAAAAACAGCCAACATTCAAAATAATTTAATAACAATCCAAAAGCAGTAACACTCTCTCTAGAGCCTTGGCTACAAGCTTGTGACAGAGTACACCAAGTTCCCACCCCATTTGCTATTTATACATCATTAAAGGACTGTAACTTGTAGTCCAGTGATGTCACCCTTATGTGCTTGATGAAAATGTGTGGCCACTGGACTTACTTCACTTTTTTTTTCTCACATTTCTCATATGTTCCTTTAATCTGGCTGCTAAACTTCTTTTAGTCTCCCCAATGTATTATTTTTCACAGGGGCATTTTATTGCATAAATAACTCCCTCACTATTGCAATTAAAACAGCCCTGTGCCTGAAATTTTCTTCCATTTACTAGAGGGAAGGGGTCTACCTGATAACACTGGCACACCAAAACACTGACAATAAAATAACCAACATGACAAAACCGAAAGAAACCGAAAGTTCAAAAACACGGAACTTCACATGCCCGACAAACCACAATCCCGACAATCAACAAAACAAATACCTTTCCCAAAAAACACACACACAACACAAGCACACCAAAAACCTTACAAACCTACACTAAACCTTACATACACAACTGTTTATGCGCTAACCTAAACCCAAACCCTAACCCTAAGGTCCGTCACTATCACACACTTACCTTACCTGCACCCTAACCCTAACTCACTTAATCCGCCCCTAACCCTTAAGTCTGTCACTATCACACACTTACCTTACCCGCACACTAACCGTAACTCACTTAATCCACCCCTAACCCTCAAGTCAGTCACTATTGCACACTTACCTTACCTGCACCCTAACCCTAACTCACTTAACCCGCCCCTAAACCTAAAGTCCGTCACTATCGCACACTTACCTGAGCCACACCCTACCCTAACGTCTGTCACTATCACACACTTACCTTACCCACACCCTGACCCTAACGTCCATCCCTATTGCACACTTACCTTAACATGTCGGTGTTCTCAGCGTTGGGATTCTCAACTTTCGATCATCTCCATTGTCGATCTTCCGGTGTTGGTGTTCTCATTGTCGACGTTGTGGACTTTTGGCATTTTCATGTAGACCTGAGGGAAGGCATTAACCACAGGAAAATAATTTTCTTGGGTGGAAAAAGCCAGGGAACCTTTCTGGCTAGGCTTATATAGGCCCTAGGGCTGATAGCCTAGTACCTACCTATAAACCTATGAACCTATGTTCACATATTGCACAATGTGCTGAGTTGGCTGTAGGTGACACTGCCTATACTCAGCCAGAAGAATTAGCAAACCTACTAGCCAGTACATTCAACTCAAAGTTCACCTACTCATCACCTCTGGCCACTTCTTATGAAATACCCCCTACTATTCCTTTGCCTGTTATCACAATAGAACAGGTCTTCACTATGCTCTCCAGAGTTAGAAACATGGCATCAATTGGCCCTGACAGAATCACAGTGTGTTTATTAAATAGCTTGAAACATGACCTACCAGACCCACTTGGATCTCTGTTTAACCACAGTCTCCAGACAAGTTTTGTCCCAGTAGAGTGGAGGACAGCAACAGTCATCCCTCTGCCTCAATGGTCCCAGGAAACTACCTACCCATAAGTCTGACTAGCCTCATATGCAAGGCTATGGAAAGGATAATTATGGACCTGATTAGCAACAACATAGGAAATCTCCAGACTCTGGACCTGACCCAGTTTGACTTTGTCAAGGGCAAGCCCTGCCTCCTCAGTCTGGTGGACTTCTTTGAGAAGGTCACCTAGGCCATGGAGGAAGGTTAGTGAGTGCATACCATCTACCTTAGGATCATAGGAAGTTACTAGGCTAATGGCCCTAGGGCCCTTACAAGTCTAGTCAAGTTCTACCCTTATTTCCATGATCAGCACCTATTGCTCCTGTCCAAGAGGGACACAGGTGGAACCCCCCCCCCCAGGATGAATTTATCATTACCCATTCAATCATCAAGATTGTGTTTGAAGAGGGCCAATGAGGTGCTCTGTTTGACATGAAGTGGGAGTCTGTCTTTGGCACAGTTCCCCACTAGGGTATTTCAAATAAACTCACAGAATTGGGCATAAACCTCTACATCACCAGATGGATAGCTCAATGGACCATGGATAGGACACATGTTATTAGAGTGGGGGAATCCACATCCAGCAAGAGGTCAATCACCAGTGGAGTACCCCAAGGCTCAATGCTGGGCCCTCTCCTGTTTGGGATATACTTCTCAGATGTCAAGGCAAAAGTAGATGGCCTTTGGCTAACCAAGTTTCCTGATTACTGCAAGATGGAGGCAGTCACTGACCCCCAAACAATATTGATATCCTACAGAAAGGACTGATGCAGGCTAATGATTTGTGTCAGAGCCATTGCCTCAAACTAAATGTAAAGAGCTGCATAATAATAATAATAATAATAATAATAATAATAATAATAATAATAATAATAATAATAACAATACCCTTTGGGAAATCAATTACCCCCTGTAAATTACAGCATTGATTGCACCCCCTAGAGTGGATCCAGTGGTAAGAGATCTTTGTGCTCAGCTAGATAGAAATCTGAACTTTGACCACTATGTGTCCATGATGGTGAGATAATCCTTCTATGTGGCTCAGTTTGTAAGTAAGGGTATGGCATCCAGATCTAAGGATGTCATAGTAGCACTGTAGTCAGCCTTCATCAGACCAATAATTGAGTACAATGCACCCTTTAGCATTTACCTCACCAGGCATCTGCAATAGCTGGATCATTCTCAGAGGCCCCCCCCCCAAAAAAAAAAAAAACCTCAGGGTATAACCAACATGTCACATGTGGACCAATTAAAAGCACTATCACTGTATTCAGTTTCCTATGGATTCCTGAGGGGTGATCTATGTCTGACATACAAGGCAGTCTCTGACACAGGGCTGATGAAAATGTTGCAAATTCACAAAACTAACTACATGAGTGTTATATGTTCCAAGGATCTAAACCTGATCTCTGACATGAATAGATCATGCTGGAGAGACAGATATGTGTCCCAGTGAGTGTCTCTCCTCTGTAATAGGCTTCATATTCACATGAAACAGAGCCTATCCCTGACCATTTTCAAGAGCAATCTTAGCCAATGGATAGCAAATCACAAATTCACTCCTGGAGTGGTTCCATGTCCCTTATGAACAGAGGCAGTCTATAAAAAATGTCAAAACCCCTTTGCTGACCCTTGTTTTCTTTCCTCTGGGGATAGAAAATTGGGAAAAAATCTGGGTAAAACTGGTTAAGCTTGTAAGGGCTCTTGAACCATTAGCATAGTAATCACCTATGAACCTAAAATATTTTAAAAGTAGAATTTTGTGACTTTCAGGTTTTGTCTGTCTCTCACCTTCCTTCCCTGAGTCAACCAGAACAACAACAGCAAATGGTCTTAAAAAGGTCTTAAACATTGCTTTCAAAATTGTCTGTAGTTTTGAGGTATATTTATTAGGTGTACCATCTGTGTGGCAGCATGGACCTTGCTAATAACAAGGCTCATATAAATCAACTTCGTTATAACCTTGTCATATAGCAAGGTTCATATGTTTGAACTTCAACTCAATAAAGTTATTTTCCCTTGATTTCAGCATGTAATCACCATGTTCCATGTCTTCTAATTCTATTATATGGGATTTATTGAAATCCCTACTCAGATCAAAATAAACAATTACAATTAATGGTCCTATGCTTATGTTATTTCTGAACATATAAGTTAGTAAGGTATGACACACCTTGTATAGATCAGTCAGACCTGTATATTTGTCTGTTTTGAGATAAAGACAACAATCACTTATAACAACTTTACATAAATTATCAGTCAAGCTGATTGGTCAGCACCTGCTGATATCAGTTATATATCTCCCTTTATAAATTGATAATACATAAGCTGTCGCTGAAGGCTTTAGGAGAAAGAATTTAGAAAGAATTGTATTACAAAAGGTAGTGGAAGAGATATAATGTAAAAGATTGCTGGTTTCTTCTAACTTGTGATCCTCAGTTATTATCAGATAATTTTCTTGTTAATAAGCCTGTGCCCGATTCTAGGGAAGGGAACAGTTACAATTTTAAAACTAACTTTGACAAGTTTTTACATGTACCATATGATTTTGGTTCTGGGGGCACAGCCCAGAATCAACATAGTAAAAATGACAGGGTTAATCTCACTTTGAAGGACATGATTTTTAATTTTGGTAATAAGCTTAACAAAATTAAGAGCTTACAGGTGGACAATATGTATTTCCGTAAATGTTTAGAATGCAACATAATTCCCATGGGGCTTCGATTTTTCAAGCAACCCATTGGGATTGAATTGACTGTTGAAAATGTTAAGAAATGTAATCAAATGTTTGATAGTTTTGGAAGACAATTCATGGAATTTGTTATATATTGCAATGATCACAAACTTAGTGTGTTGTTAGAAGAGGCAGACAACATTAGTTAATCCATTACTAGTGATTTGTTATTTCCCCAGTGGGAAAAACTTTTTGTTAAGCAATTTCAATATGCTAAAAACAATGGTAAAAGAGTTTTGAAAGAAAATGCAAGAAATTCTCTAGGGATTTGAAACAGTATGAGAATGGGACAGCATATAAATGGAATAAGAACAACAGGGGGTATAATATTGAAAACAACAAGGGTTTGGATGGTGACGGTTGTAATAGTATTGTAGACCATGAAGATTTTTTATTGCGAGAGGAAAGGAGGTACAACAGATGGCAGGAGCCTGGAATGAAACAGGGAACCAAGAAATATTGGTACAAACACAGGGAATAACAAGTTGTGATGATTTTACTGACATTTCCTATCATCTCCCAGAAAGTGTAATTAACAATGTAGTGAACATCAAGGGAGATTTGAAAGTGTATAATTACATTTCATTTCCAGTCAACCAAGAACAGTTTTTCTTTTTTTTCTAAGGGGATGAAGTACATTCCAAGTAAATCTTTTGACTTGGTAGACACCCTGGTTGAATTTAAGTTATTTCTCAGGAAACTTAACCTTGGTATATTTTTTCAAGACAGTATTTCCAAACTTTCCACTGTCAATACTCTTAAAAAAAGAAACACCTTTACACCACCCATGCATAAAACACTAGTATCTTTTGAGAATGTTGTCAATAAGCATTTATATGCCCTACACAATCAGATGGGAAATAACTCAACCAATGGTATTAAGGACAGAGAGATGGAAAAAATCTTGAATACTGTATGTGAGCATAACATTAGGATTATGTCAGCAGATAAGGGGGGTGGCATTGTGTTATACGACCAGAATGCATATACAGCGAAGATATTTGATATATTAAACAATTCCACCCAATACGAGGTTTCTTCTCTCAATCAAATTAACATAGCACACCATAGAATTGATCTTTATTTAGAAGAAGTTTTATTAGACGAAAGAATTGACGAGGATCTGCACAAGTTTTTGAAAGTTGATTTTCCAGAACTAGCCACTATTTTTGGAATCCCGAAGGTCCACAAGGATGTGATGGATCCACCTTTCAGACCCATCATTGCTGGAAGCCACAGCAAGACTTTTCCTCTTGGGAGAGTTGTTGACTGTTGGCTGAAGCACATTGTGGGTAGGACCAAACACATCATGAAAGATTCATGGGAATTTTTGGGTATTTTCACCCAGGACCTTTGGAGTTCAAATATGATTTTTGTTACAGTGGACATAAAAGATCTTTTTTCTTGTATCCCCAAGGATGAAGGGGTACAAAGATTCACTAGTAGTATGGGTAAACATAGTGGGTTTAGTTGGGAGAAAATACAGCTTTTGACAGACTTTATTGAAATTATACTCGAGAACAATTTCATTTACTATGAAGGCGAGTATTACAGGCAAATTTCAGGTGTGGCAATGGGGGCAGCTTGTGCCCCCATATACGCAAACCTCGTATTATTAGATTGGGAAGAAGAGTTTGTATTAAATACAGATTGGATGGAACACATTACTTGTTACGTTCGATACTTGGATGATTTATTCATTTTGTGGAAGGGCGATGTAACACAACTAAAAAGTTTCATTGATTACATAAACAACACCACCTCATATTTACAATTTGTACATCAATTCAATAGGGTGGGTATTAATTACTTAGATGTATTTATCTACAATGATGGTACGTCCTTTCAATCTCATATACACAGAAAGGATACTTTTAGCAATGGGTACCTAGATTTTAGTAGTACACATCCGTATACTCAGAAACATAGTATACTTAAGGGGCAGTGTATTAGAGCTGCCAGGATGACATCCTTGGAATGGAAAATGAAACAAGAAATGGAATTTATTGGTAAAATGTTTAAGGAGGAAGGATACCCAGAGCATATGATCAAGGAGGTAACACAGTATGTAGTTCAAGAATGGGGTAAAAAATATCCACCATTATTAGGGAAGGGGTTTATTCCACCTTCCTCGAACACCAATACAAACGAGATAAGCAATTTATGTGGCAGAAACAAAAATAACAACAGTAAAGGACAATATTCAAAATCTTTTATTTTGAAATATGGGCAACATGTTGGTAAGGTTAAAGAAATAATTAATAACAACTGGAATATAATCACCAGTGATGAGGGTATCAAAGAACACATTAGTGACAAGCCCAGGTTTGTGTACAAAGCAGGGTTCAACATTAAAAGGATTATTGAACTGAAATCTAGTAGGAAGTTTTAAATTCTAACAACAAAAAGGGTACTAAGAAATGTGGACATTGTTCACAGTGTTGTTATATCTTTGAGGAAGATAGTTGCACAGTAAAAAATGTCAACAAGAACAAAATTTGGTTTGTCAATGGCAACTGCCAGTCTCGACATTTGATTTATTTAGCAATGTGTTGTTCCTGTCCTTGTTTCTACGTCGGGAAGACCGACAGGCAGTTTAAGAACAGAATTTATGATCACACATATTGCATAAAGAAAAAAGATGAGAACAACGCTTTATTTCGTCATGTTGTCAGTAGCAATACTTGTAGTCATTTCAAGTTTGCAATTTTGGAAATTGTGAAGGCTAGTCCAAGAGCTGGTGATATAAAAAGTATTGTGGGAGAGAGGGAAATCAAATGGCAACTGAAATTAAATGCAGCATGTTTTCCAGGTCTTAATGAAATGATTCCCACCAAGCCCCTTATAAAAAATTATATATAAAAAATTATGTATAAAAAATATATAAAAAATATATATATAACAAAAAATTGATTATATATAAAAACTGATTGTGCTTTGTGATGTTGAGTGTACCTTTAGCATTCACATTTTCAAATATTTTTAACCAATTAATTTTTTAACAACAACTTGTTTACATTCTTTGAATACATTTTCAACATTATTGTTTGATTATTATTTATTCAAGGGAAGCATTTTACAATTTATATTTAAGATAATGGCAATACATATTTGAATTAAAAATGAAATTAAATATGTGATATTTATTGTGAGGAATGAATAATTACTATTGATGTATTGGCACATCGTATATATTCTTAACACCTCACTTTTAATAATTTATTTTTAAATTTTTACAATAAGGGTTGCATGTAATAAGAAGTGTCCACTTATTTCAGGTTTTAAAGTGCAACACAAGTTAGTTTTAGAAATTTGATGTGGTTGCTTTAAGTGGAAATGTGTAATTACAATGTATTACCTCATTTGGAAGAAATTTTGGCGTTTTTTTAATTATTTAAGCTGTGTTTTTTGTCTTCATCCTTGTTCTGATGAAGTGTATGGACATACATGAAAGCGCTAAAGAAGTATCGTGTATTTTTTTGGTGCAATAAAAGCTGTTTTAAAAAAGAAAAACTGTTTGGATCGTGGCTATATCTTTGGGACACTTGTGCTGACTATTGCCTTTTTCGTTAGACCCTTGGATATCGTTGGCGTCAGTTGTTTGTAATTTGGCCATGGATTCCATTAATGATGGTTCTGAGAACTTTTCTCCTGTTCGGAGAGACGAAGTAGACAAGATTCATTCAGAACCTGTCATTCTCAAGGGAGAGATTACTCGGTTACTTGAGTTGATGACACCGCCTACAAATCCATCAAAAACAACGCCCAATCGGGTTGGGCAGGATGTGGTTTCATCACCCCGCTTAACATCACCACGTTTGCTTTCAGGAAACGCCAGTCTGGATGATATACCTAATGGACAAAGACCCGTGGCACCTTCAAACTCGTCCTTGGCGGGATCTACAGAAAGACAAGGCAGCAACGGGGGATTTTTGAATTTTTCCAGTGGGTCAGCTAATCACTTGGACGACGTTTATCTAATTTCGGGTGCAACACCTAAGCGTTTACCACCCACATGAACATATTCTGTTAAGGAAGTACAGCAGACTGGAACACTTAACCACACTCAAGGTACTGTTAATAAGCCTGTGCCCGATTCTAGGGAAGGGAACAGTTACAATTTTAAAACTAACTTTGACAAGTTTTTACATGTACCATATGATTTTGGTTCTGGGGGCACAGCCCAGAATCAACATAGTAAAAACGACAGGGTTAATCTCACTTTGAAGGACATGATTTTTAATTTTGGTAATAAGCTTAACAAAATTAAGAGCTTACAGGTGGACAATATGTATTTCCGTAAATGTTTAGAATGCAACATAATTCCCATGGGGCTTCGATTTTTCAAGCAACCCATTGGGATTGAATTGACTGTTGAAAATGTTAAGAAATGTAATCAAATGTTTGATAGTTTTGGAAGACAATTCATGGAATTTGTTATATTTTGCAATGATCACAAACTTAGTGTGTTGTTAGAAGAGGCAGACAACATTAGTCAATCCATTACTAGTGATTTGTTATTCCCCATTGGGAAAAACTTTTTGTTAAGCAATTTCAATATGCTGAAAACAATGGTAAAAAGAGTTTTGAAAGAAAATGCAAGAAACTCTCTAGGGATTTGAAACAGTATGAGAATGGGACAGCATATAAATGGAATAAGAACAACAGGGGGTATAATATTGAAAACAACAAGGGTTTGGATGGTGACGGTTGTAATAGTACTGTAGTCCATGAAGATTTTTTTATTGCGAGAGGAAAGGAGGTACAACAGATGGCAGGAGCCTGGAATGAAACAGGGAACCAATAAATATTGGTACAAACACAGGGAATAACAAGTTGTGATGATTTTACTGACATTTCCTATCATCTCCCAGAAAGTGTAATTAACAATGTAGTGAACATCAAGGGAGATTTGAAAGTGTATAATTACACTTCATTTCCAGTCAACCAAGAACAGTTTTTCTTTTTTTTTCTAAGGGGATGAAGTACATTCCAAGTAAATCTTTTGACTTGGTAGACACCCTGGTTGAATTTAAGTTATTTCTCAGGAAACATAACCTTGGTATATTTTTTCAAGACAGTATTTCCAAACTTTCCACTGTCAATACTCTTAAAAAAAGAAACACCTTTATACCACCCATGCATAAAACACTAGTATCTTTTGAGAATGTTGTCAATAAGCATTTATATGCCCTACACAATCAGATGGGAAATAACTCAACCAATGGTATTAAGGACAGAGAGATGGAAAAAATCTTGAATACTGTATGTGAGCATAACATTAGGATTATGTCAGCAGATAAGGGGGGGGTGGCATTGTGTTATATGACCAGAATGCATATACACCGAAGATATTTGATATATTAAACAATTCCACCCAATACAAGGTTTCTTCTCTCAATCAAATTAACATAGCACACCATAGAATTGATCTTTATTTAGAAGAAGTTTTATTAGACGAAAGAATTGACAAGGATCTGTACAAGTTTTTGAAAGTTGATTTTCCAGAACTAGCCACTATTTTTGGAATCCCGAAGGTCCACAAGAATGTGATGGATCCACCTTTCAGACCCATCATTGCTGGAAGCCACAGCAAGACTTTTCCTCTTGGGAGAGTCGTTAACTGTTGGCTGAAGCACATTGTGGGTAGGACCAAACACATCATGAAAGATTCATGGGAATTTTTGGGTATTTTCACCCAGGACCTTTGGAGTTCAAATATGATTTTTGCTACAGTGGACATAAAAGATCTTTTTTCTTGTATCCCCAAGGATGAAGGGGTACAAAGATTCACTAGTAGTATGGGTAAACATAGTGGGTTTAGTTGGGAGAAAATACAGCTTTTGACAGACTTTATTGAAATTATACTCAAGAACAATTTCATTTACTATGAAGGCGAGTATTACAGGCAAATTTCAGGTGTGGCAATGGGGGCAGCTTGTGCCCCCATATACGCAAACCTCGTATTATTAGATTGGGAAGAAGAGTTTGTATTAAATACAGATTGGATGGAACACATTACTTGTTACGTTCGATAGTTGGATGATTTATTCATTTTGTGGAAGGGCGATGTAACACAACTAAAAAGTTTCATTGATTACATAAACAACACCACCTCATATTTACAATTTGTACATCAATTCAATAGGGTGGGTATTAATTACTTAGATGTATTTATCTACAATGATGGTACATCCTTTCAATCTCATATACACAGAAAGGATACTTTTAGCAATGGGTACCTAGATTTTAGTAGTACACATCCGTATACTCAGAAACATAGTATACTTAAGGGGCAGTGTATTAGAGCTGCCAGGATGACATCCTTGGAATGGAAAATGAAACAAGAAATGGAATTTATTGGTAAAATGTTTAAGGAGAAAGGATACCCAGAGCATATGATCAAGGAGGTAACACAGTATGTAGTTCAAGAATGGGGTAAAAAATATCCACCATTATTAGGGAAGGGGTTTATTCCACCTTCCTCGAACACCAATACAAACGAGATAAGCAATTTATGTGGCAGAAACAAAAATAACAACAGTAAAGGACAATATTCAAAATCTTTTATTTTGAAATATGGGCAACATGTTGGTAAGGTTAAAGAAATAATTAATAACAACTGGAATATAATCACCAGTGATGAGGGTATCAAAGAACACATTAGTGACAAGCCCAGGTTTGTGTACAAAGCAGGGTTCAACATTAAAAGGATTATTGAACTGAAATCTAGTAGGAAGTTTTTAAATTCTAACAACAAAAAGGGTACTAAGAAATGTGGACATTGTTCACAGTGTTGTTATATCTTTGAGGAAGATAGTTGCACAGTAAAAAATGTCAACAAGAACAAAATTTGGTTTGTCAATGGCAGCTGCCAGTCTCGACATTTGATTTATTTAGCAATGTGTTGTTCCTGTCCTTGTTTCTACGTCGGGAAGACCGACAGGCAGTTTAAGAACAGAATTTATGATCACACATATTGCATAAAGAAAAAAGATGAGAACAATGCTTTATTTCATCATGTTGTCAGTAGCAATACTTGTAGTCATTTCAAGTTTGCAGTTTTGGAAATTGTGAAGGCTAGTCCAAGAGGTGGTGATATAAAAAGTATTGTGGGAGAGAGGGAAATCAAATGGCAACTGAAATTAAATGCAGCATGTTTTCCAGGTCTTAATGAAATGATTCCCACCAAGCCCCTTATAAAAATTATATATAAAAAATTATGTATAAAAATATATAAAAAATATATATATAACAAAAAATTGATTATATATAAAAACTGATTGTGCTTTGTGATGTTGAGTGTACCTTTAGCATTCACAACATTTTCAAATATTTTTAACCAATTAATTTTTTAACAACAACTTGTTTACATACTTTGAATACATTTTCAACATTATTGTTTGATTATTATTTATTTAAGGGAAGCATTTTACAATTTATATTTAAGATAACGGCAATACATATTTGAATTAAAAATGAAATTAAATATGTGATATTTATTGGGAGGAATGAATAATTACTATTGATGTATTGGCACATCGTATATATTCTTAACACCTCACTTTTAATAATTTATTTTTAAATTTTTACAATAAGGGTTGCATGTAATAAGAAGTGTCCACTTATTTCAGGTTTTAAAGTGCAACACAAGTTAGTTTTAGAAATTTGATTTGGTTGCTTTAAGTGGAAATGTGTAATTACAATGTATTACCTCATTTGGAAGAAATTTTGGCGTTTTTTTAATTATTTAAGCTGTGTTTTTTGTCTTCATCCTTGTTCTGATGAAGTGTATGGACATACATGAAAGCGCTAAAGAAGTATCGTGTATTTTTTTTGGTGCAATAAAAGCTGTTTTAAAAAAGAAAAACTGTTTGGATCGTGGCTATATCTTTGGGACACTTGTGCTGACTATTGCCTTTTTCATTGGACCCCTGGATATAGTTGGCGTCAGTCGTTCGTTATAACCTTGTCATATAGCAAGGTTCATATGTTTGAACTTCAACTCAATAAAGTTATTTTCCCTTGATTTCAGCATGTAATCACCATGTTCCATGTCTTCTAATTCTATTATATGGGATTTATTGAAATCCCTACTCAGATCAAAATAAACAATTACAATTAATGGTCCTATGCTTATGTTATTTCTGAATATATAAGTTAGTAAGGTATGACACACCTTGTACAGATCAGTCAGACCTGTATATTTGTCTGTTTTGAGATAAAGACAACAATCACTTATAACAACTTTACATAAATTATCAGTCAAGCTGATTGGTCAGCACCTGCTGATATCAGTTATATAGCTCCCTTTATAAATTGATAATACATAAGCTGTCGCTGAAGGCTTTAGGAGAAAGAATTTAGAAAGAATTGTATTACAAAAGGTAGTGGAAGAGATATAATGTAAAAGATTGCTGGTTTCTTCTAACTTGTGATCCTCAGTTATTATCAGATAATTTTCTTACTGCAGATTATGCTTTTTAAAAAGAAGACAATTGAAGTGTTTCTTAAATTTTGGGAATTCTCAGTTCAGTATTCTCATTAGACTGCTATCAAATTACTTATTGGAAAATCTGTTTGTGAAAAGAGACTGGGTGCTCTTGCTGGTAATGGTTTCACATAGCTCAACTTGTTTCAGTATCTCTAATCACTTTGCCCCAGATTCTAGGAAGGCAGTAACAATAAATACATTCATACCAATATCTATTTTTTTACATTTTTGCAGGGGGTCATGCCCCCACTGCACCTCTTACCTCCCCTGCAAATTATATATTCTAACTCCAAGATCACACTATAGGGAGCAAAATGGTAAATTTCCTGATCCTTGCTGTACCGCAATCTCCGTTTAAAAAATTTGAGTTTTCAAAAACCTGATCATATGGTCTTGACCATATATAGTTTGAGTTTCTGAAAGCTCTATCAACTGATAGGGACCCATTTGTATATATACTATATCTCTATCTGTTTCATAACAATACCCACAAACTGAAATTATCTCATTTAACTTGCTGCCACTTATGTCTGCCTGTAATCTGTGTATGTATATTGAGAAATTGCTTTCCATTATTAAATGAAATCTGAGATGACTTGCATAAACATTTAGTACACTTCTTTGTGCTCACATATCACCTGGGAGTTCAGTGAATCATTACCTATCTCTTATGATTAACATATACCATTTCATCTCTCCTAGTGTTGCATACGATGGGTGCACTGCAATCTCTGCTATCTAGTACATCAGACAAGCAATCTACAGCATGGATCACTCGAATGCATAGTAGCTGGAGAGTCCACAAACCAGAAGACCACACCTTCATATTTTACAGTGACATTAATAAACTGGTGAACATATGGCTGACTGTGGACTGAAAGTTGTAAATTATACGTGGCTGCTGGGATGAGAGCTAGGCTGCATTGTACTCTGGTAATCCATACAACAAGATAGTCCACTAGCCTGGCTTGAAATGCTTGTGCTTTCACAGTGGCTTGACTCATTCTTGTGAAGACCAACAGGATGACATCACCCACCAAAGTAATGTTGCTGTACCTGCACCATTTTGAGCTGTTAATACCTCCACCATGTACAACATTGGTGCTACTTGTGTCTGCACTAAGACCTGTGCCTGTTACTTGTCATATCAGTATAAATCAGTTTCCTTCACTTTGCCAAGGTGAACCATTAATGTTTGCACAATAAACATAGAAGAGAAAGACACTTAGAGTACCAGGGGTACAACTATGTGGTGCAGGCTGTTTGTGTAGAATAAATAACACTTTTGATGCTATATTTCATTAAAAAGAGCATTATTTATTTAAAGCATAGTCAACAATGGTAGTTTGTTGGTTAAGTCTGAGTGGTCCAATCCAAGCAAAAGTAGCACACACACACACACACACACACACACACACACACACACTCACACACACACACACCAGACGTGCCCACACACACACACCAAACATTTGTTTTATTATTTTTTTTACCTCTTTGCCAGTTGACCATCAAGCTTCTACCTACTGATCTTGAGTCCATTATTTCTGCCCCCACTGGGTATCATCAGCAAAGAGGTGAGAGTTGAGTGAAAGGTACATCATCCAGGCAGCCATGGAGGTGGATTTTGCCCTTGTTGGCATCCTGCCAATGACAGCATTCCTGATGAGGCCCTAATTCTACTCCTGGTGGCTAATATGAACATCACCATGGGGAGTCTAATGTCCTTCCTGTGCACCTGTGTGCTTCTGACCATGTAATAATAAGGACTACCATCAATGGCTTGAGGTTAAGAAATACAAATTTCTATTCCTAGTCATTTCATTGCAGTGCAAGCCTTTACTTACATGCTTACATGGTGGAAATCAGCCAACCAGAAGACATCTCTCTGTGCCCCCCCCCCCCCCCCCGGGGAAGAACAAGGCAGTGTCATCTGCTAAGTTTCATCCACAAATGCCTGGGCCTTCTAGTAAAAGAGCTGCTACCTGAACCCAGGTCTTCTGAGTCCTAGTTTGGGTTTTAACCTGTATGCCACATAGCTAGGCTACATACCCCCAAACATTTATTACTGTATATAATTTGGTCCACTTTTACTTTCTTCTTTTAATTTGTTTTCTTTAATAGTGTGGTGGCAGACATGTTTCAATAGTAGTTACAGTTTGCTCTGAGAAACTAATGAAAACAGTTTCAAATAACAGAATAAAAATATAATTAACATAATATATCAGTAGTCTATGCTCAGGTATGATAAAACATTTTTATTCCTGTAACTGTTGATAGGTATTTTAGCAGCTAGCTATGCTCTAGAATTCTGAAATATGATTACTGCAATTGTGTGAGCATCCTGCAGATTTTGATCTCAGTGTGATGAAAATTCAGTGATGTAGCTGAAAATAATCACTAATCCCAGTCATGTCCTGAGCAGGACCTGTGGACCTGTGGTGAGAGAGAGAGAGATAGAGAGAGAGAGAGAGAGAGAGATAGATAGAGAGAGAGAGAGAGACACACACACACACACACACACACACACACACACACACACACACACACACGCACACACACACACACACACACACACACACACACACACACATGGCTGTGGAGTCAAATCAGAAAAAAAGTGCCAAGATTAGAGGGTGTACACTTTTCAGCACAAGCAGATGTGCTAAGAAGCAAGAATATGAGAAAAGTGACCAGCTACATTAAAGGGGCCACTGCACTGCTGAAATCTGTTTTTTTTTTGACCAAATGAATGGGTGGAAATGAGAGTATAGGGCAGAAGGAAAAAGGGTCAGCAAGCAGAGGAATTTTCACAAGGAAAACAGGTAAGGTAAGAATGGGAGGCAGGAGGGGAGGAAGGGTAACAGTTTTTTTTCTGGACTGAAAAGAGAAATCAAGAAAAAGGAGAGAAATCTAGGAAAATATGTAAGGGAGGTGAATGTATGGTGAGAGGTTGTGGATAAGTGGCAAAGGCAAAGTAACACACAAACTAATAAAGATTGATAGGAGAGGTGCTGACACACTTAAGGAGGTGGAGGACAGTGGAGTCAGAGATATCATATAAACAAAAGGAAGACACTGTTGATGTAGAGGATTGGACAACAAACAGGGGAGGGGAATGACACAAAAAGGAGGGCTACTCTGGGATTGGTAATAGGATGGGCATGGTCTCTTATACTTCCCTGCCTATGTGACCCAGGGGAGAGATCAGACAGTACCCTGTCCACTGTCCCCACTGGGTCTTGCCTGAGATGTTGCTGGTGAAGCCAGGCAGTGATATGATTCTACTAGTCACAAGAGAAGCCTTTCTGGGTGGCTAATGCTGGTATCCAACCACTGTTCCACCAGCTCCCCCACAACCTCTACCAACTTCCTTGGGTCACATAGTCACTACCACTAGCAGAACCACAGGTGGGAATGATGGCATCTCAGCCAATGAAGCACCACCGAGGGTCACAGAGATGGGAACTTTACTTTTCCCTGGTCTAGCCACCACAGAGGAAGCCTTCAATGTTACTGGGGTGATGCTGAGGTTGGTTGGGTTCATTCTGGGATTGTGAAATCAGGCCTGGCCATGAGCAGTGTTCTGGCAGCTGCTGTACATAATTCCAAAATAAAGGGAGCTAAATAAAATAACATACATAACAAAACAATTTAGGAAGGATAGTGATGAAGGAAGTGGGCCAGAGACAGGGAGAAATTGTTATAAAATTAGTGTATGAACTATAAAAGACATATTAATGAATAATGATGTCATACAAATTATAAGTACAGCTGCAAAAATCTAATAAGCTGATTAAGAGCATTGGCTTCTGATATGTAAAAGGTGTTATGGTATGATGTGCTATCCTAAACAGATGGTCACAGGTAAACATTCTGTGCCTATTACACCTGGGTGTAGGAGTGGTGCTTTACCTACAAAGTGCTGGGACACCATTCTGAGTCACTGACCACTGGCCTTTCTGTACCTATCATTTACTGCAACATGTAGGTGTTTATAGGCTTAAACTGGAATGGTCTCTCTCTCTCACACACACACACACACACACACACACACACACACACACACACACACACACACACACACACACACACACACACACACAGTACCCTAATAACTGTTCATTCATGCAGTACTAATACCTATGCACATATGGATTCTCTTGACAAGCTTGCAGTTTAAACACTTTGAATTGCAAATGACCGAGACCATAAGATCTAAGTTTTGAAAGTTTGAAAGTTTTGAATGAAGATGCCATACAGCACAGAATGGGAACTTTGCCATTTTCCCTCACTGTAGTGTGATCTTGGAGTTGGTATATTTAATTAGCAGGGGGTTTGGGAGGTGCAGGGGGGCTTGCCACCCTACAAAAATGTAAGTTTTATTTTATTTTTTTATTACAATTTCAGTTTCAAAACTTTGCTCTTATGGTCTCAGCCATTGTAGTTCAAAGTTTTGAAACTTCAAGCTTGTAACGTAGATCCACACATACACATATCCACAATTATCACACTAGATGTGACTGATATGCATGTTGCTGCCACAGAAGTAACGCAATAATTAAAGATTTCTAAAGCAAGTGCCTTTAAATAAAAACAGTAAAGACATACAACCTCCCTGACAAGTGGAAAGCCTTCCAATCCTCTGACAGTGCAGCAAATGATTCACTTGTATGGCACCTGAGCAGTACATAAAACTATAACCATTTAGTGACATAACAGCCATCTACTATGTATTAAGTAGGAAACCAATAATCTTTACAGACTAGACAGATACAAATACATCTTAGTGTCTTTATCCTCTTCTTCCTAATTGCTCAAAAGGTCAGGATGGCACCTCTGTAGGCCACTGTAATGGTGCCTGCACTGCTCTCCTGAGGAAAGTATGTCATTGGTATGGGTGACAACCCTACAAGACAGTGCCAGGTAACCACCTTACATTGGAGACCCTCAAAGCAGGCACTCCCAGTGATTCCTATGCAGCAAACAATGGAAGGGTTTTGACTCCTTACTGCGCCATTCAGGCACACTGCCACACCCACAGTGCCATTAGATGCCATGGCTATACTCAAGGCTTCATTCCAGAAAATAATGTGTGGCATTCTGCAGTCATACCCGTTTTGTGTTACAGCAATTACTGTGCAACCTAGGGCTTCTCTGTAGCATTATTTTTGGTGAGATGTGAAAAAAGGGTTGAAAATGTTGGCATGTCAGGGTGCCAATAGAATGGAGCCCCCCTCCTTTTTGCTCTTCAAATGGAGAGCTGGAGAGGTGGGGAACTAGTTCAGAAATCAGCTTCAAGTGCTAGAAAAGCCAGCTACACCTCTGAGATCTATGCACTACCTGTGTGAGGTTTAACTTTGTAAAATAGTTTGCATGACATTCTTATTTGTGTCAATGAACCTCTCATGCACGTTCAGTGCAATTTTCAGGTGGTTATGCAGGCTCACAAGAGTGAGATAGCCTTTTTGCACACCTATGGCCATAGCCACAATGTATAGAAAGAGCAATTTAGAAACTTTCATGAGTTTGGCTCTCACTTGCATAATTGCCATGCTCAGAGGCTCAGATTTACATAATATAAACCCTGGTATCAGCCAAGAGACTCATCATGCTACAGAGGAGTGTGGGGACAACATAACTGCATTCTGTTACAAATGCACAAAATTGTTTAAAATCAAGCAACATACCTTGCTTTGTGAGGTAAGCCTTATCCTTTTCAGACTTTTACCTTAGCCAGTCTCTTCAGCAGCTTTTTGTTTGTAGAACTGTGCATGCAATGTGAGGTTTTAATGCAGTGGGATGATATTTAAGCTGCTGCTGTAGTAAGAAGTGAAATCAAAGTAGGCGTAGTAAACAAAAAGGGAAGTTATCATGGGTATAATTGCCATTGCGAAACATAGAACAGGATTATGCAGGTGTGTTGCTTACTGTTGTTATATGAGGGTGGGATCAAGTTTGTGGTTAACAGTCACATTAAACATCCAAATGCTTATTGTATGTGTAGTCATGCAGTCATTGCCATATGTATGCTGTACTAGCATTGTGAGATGAGATTTTTCATGGGGATGGAACTTGAAATAGCAGCAGCATCATAGCTGAACATAACCTTTAGTGGAGATGATTGTTAAGGCACTTTATTATATGTACTGTGAATGCTTATAGCTACATGTAGTACAAAGAAACTGAAGAATATTGCAGTTTTGGACAGTTACAGTCTTGTAGATCAGGATATATGGATTCTGCTTATATTAGCATGACAGTAAAAACTGGTGAAACAATTTTTCTGTTATCCATTCTTGGCTGAAGAACCCATACCCTGCTTGTACAGGTTTTTTTTCCTTTGCTAAGTGTGGCCTGTATCTATATAGACATTTATAGTATATGCCCATGCAAATAATCCCATCCAGTGAATGGCAAGCCAAATGCAAGGCTGATAATAGGCAAGTATTACACAGAAAAGAGGTGACAGAGCTGTCTGGAAAAAAACTTTGTCAGATAACCTGAAACGCAGGCTGAAAATAGCATGTATGCTGACTACACTGTTGCCTGGGATGCCGAGGTACTATTTGTAGTAGTAGTTAAGCCAGTGTGGACAATTTTTATATTTACAGACGTCTAGCATCACCAGAGAATCAATACAAGGGTAGTTGACTGTAGGTATTTTTTAATAAATGTATCCACATCTGTAGCCTCACATACTTTATTATTTCCCCACACAGAATAATGCCTGGCAAAGGTAAGGTATGTAAATGTAAGTTTTCCCATGCAGAGTATGAGATCTTGCAGCATCTCCATGGCCAGCTGATGTTCATTTGGGAGCCACCTGACTGGCTCTGCCATGACCGAGCCTGGCAGAATGCAATTAATGATATCAGTGTCATCAGTGGTCAGGGTAGGACTATCAACAGGTAAGACATTGGGCAAGTGACATTATTTGCTTTACTGAAAAGCATGCTGCCCACCTGTCACAGGAAGGTAGGTCAACAGGAGGTGGTCCATTGGCTGAACCATCATTAACTGAGATGGAGGAGTTCCTTGCCTCCTTGTGTGTTTGTGTTGGGGGGGGGGGGATCATAAACTTTAGTATTCTTTGGAATATTTGGAATCTTTGGTACCTGGAGCTGATAGAGCAAGGTATGACAAAATCAGTGAAACTCGTAAGCTGATTGGACAGCTTATTCAACTTGTGGACTTTTTGACACCTCTTAGCCAATCCATGGCTAAGATGATTTCTAAACCTGTTGAAGGAGGAAGTCAAGAGGTGTTCTCATTTCCTAAGTGGGAAATTAATGAAAGAAGCAGAGATCCAGCTTGCCAAATGGATTTGAATGCCGTAAGTGTGGATAATTCTGACGAGGACTATCTGAGAACTCCGACGGTCCTATTAAGGAGTGGAGAACATAATCATTCAAAGGACTCACATTTACAAATGGACTGCTTTGCTGACCGACACAATAAAGGTGACTGTTTAAATTCTAAAACTCCTCATAATAATACTGAGTTTAAAGACTGGTTCTTTATTAATTTTAGTCAGAGGTTTAAAACAAATGAGTACACACATGTACCACAAGTGGACTCTTACAGTAAGAGTTTGAATAAGTTATCTGATCTTATGTTTAAATACAAGTGCTTAGAAGTTGAAAATGCTTACTTGAAAGAGTGCATTATTTTGGGCATTGTCTTTGGAAATACCCCAATAATGTTAGGGAAGGTACTGAATTCTTTGATGACTTGATCAAGATTTTTAACTATTGTGGGATTGATATGTTAAGGGCCATTATCAAGGAAAACAATAGCAATAAAGCCTATTTATATACAGAAATTGAGAAACTGAATACTATTATTACTAAAGACTTACTGTTCACTGTGGCTGTTGAAAAAGAGAAGTATTACAACATTAGGGTAAAGATTGATAATAAATGTGGCAATTTGATAAATAGAAAACTTAAAAAATTGGAAAGCGATGTAAGTGAGTATAAGGAAAAAAGTTACCCTAAACTTTTAAAAAATAACAAGGGTCTACATTTTTTTGATATTGGGAGACAAGATGAAGGGGGTGATTATTTTCAAAATACACCTGAAGAACACTATGGTGGTAACAGAGAAGATAATTTTAATGACCCTTTAGAGTTCCCACTCCTTCAGAGATCCGAAAGAATAAAAAAACAGAATCAACCTCAGTACAATCTGAATTGGAGAGGGGGGGTTGAAAGGGTGGGAGAGCAAGAGGGGGGTATTAAATATCCCTACACTCTTTGTAGATATTTAGAGAGATAATTACAAGTTCACTTGTAATAACATTAGTACTTTTAACTATAGTGGTTTAGATTTGACAGGAGATGTATTTAGTTTGCTGTCTAAGGACCTAACATTTATTCCCCAGCATAGGGGTAATTTAACCAAGGTTGTTTTGGACTTTAATTTATTTGTAAAAAGAATGAATTTAGACCTCTTTATGTCAGTAAATGCACCATTGCAGAGTTCACTGAAGGGGAAGTTAAGAAAGAAAAGTACTTTTAACACACCTCTTCACCCTCAATTAAAAAGCTTTGAGGTTTTGGATGAGAGTAAGATCAGGAAAGAATTTCTGAGGGTTAAATACAAACCAAATTTAACCGCAGGTGAGAAGTATATTCTATAAGACCTTAAAAAGAACAATAACATTAGAGTTATGAAACCCGATAAAGGGGGTGGAGAAGTTCAATAAAATTAGAGTTATAAAACCCGATAAAGGGGGTGGAGTAGTTATTATGGACTCAATTATTTATGAGGGTAAAATGTACGACATTCTAGGTGACACTAATAAATATAATAGGGTGTCCAAAAATGAAATCAATATTTCTTATCAAAAAATTGATATGGTACTTAATGATATTTTATTGGAGGGGTTAATTAACGTTGAAACTTACAACTATATAATAATTGACAAATCAAAGATACCCTCCATGTTTGGAATACCTAAAGTACATAAGGATGAATTTGATACTCCCCTTACACCAATAGAGCAGAAGGATCTAAGACAGCCCCGACTGCCAAATATTTAGATAATAAGTTAAATAAAATTTGGATGAAAGGAATTGAAATACTAAAAGATTCTTGGGATTTTTTTAAGGTATATTAAAAAAATCTATGTGTAGAGGGTATTATTTTTGTAACAATAGACATTATTGATCTATTTAGTAGTATTCCACATGATAAAGGCATGGAACTTTTTGATGGAGCTTTAACAAAAGAAAAAGGTGTGGACACAATGAACACATGATTTATTTAAACCTCATGGACTTAGTTTTAAAAAATAATTTTATCTATTTTGGGGGAAAATTTTTTTCAGCAAACACAGGGAGTAGCAATGGGTGGTGCCTGCACCCCCACATATGCAAATACTGTGTTGACCACTTGGGAAGAGAGGTTCATTGTTAATTCCAGTTATACTAATTGTTGGCTACTTTATAAGAGATACCTTGATGACATCTGCATTTTTTGGATGGACACACGTGATAAATTAGAAGAATTTATTTTATATTTGGGAGATACTACAGATTTTTTAAAATTGACATATAGTTATTTTTTCGATGTGTTAAAATATTTGGATGTAGCAATATATAAAGTTGGTAACAATTTGTAGGAAAGAAACCTTCATAAACTCCTATTTACATTTTATAAATGCCCATCAATTTAGGCAGAAGGGATGTATTTTGAAAGGTAAGTTTATTAGAGCCAGTCATATGGCTTCAATGGATTCAAAGTTTGAAGATGAATGCCTGATTCTAGAAGGTCTCTTTAAGGAGAAAGGTTATCCATTGGACTTGATTAAGGAAGTTAAATTTGAAGTTTTGGAAGGGAAAAAATATAGATTTTGACCTATACTACGTGTCTCTACCCAAAGTGAGGTGTTAAATGTGAACGCACATACTAACCAGGATGAAGCCTTTAACAAGGCTTTTGTTACAGAATTTAATAGTAGTGCATATACTATTAAGAAAATTATTGAGAAGGAATGGGGAAGGTTTAAAAAACCTAACAGATCTAGAGGAAATTTCCAAACACCTGATTAAAGTGGCATGCAAAAGGGCACAACATTTAAAAGATTTAATGGAGAGGCCTACTGGCCCCGGAATGGGGATTCAGGCTAGAAGACAAGGAACTTTCAAATATGGTGCCTGCTCCCAATGTGCCTACATTTTACACAAGGAGAGTGTTCATTTAGTTTGCAGGGATTACATTATTGAGGGAAGGGGTTTTATGAACTGCAATTCTTTTGGTCTGGTTTAACTTGCCCTTTATGACCAGTGTGAAGCCTTCTATGTGGGCAAAACTGAGCATAAGCTTAAGAAAAGGATTTATGAACATTATTATGATATTCGTCCGCAGTGGTGGTGCTATGGTAGCATTGTCGCCTCACAGTAAGACGTTGACTGGTTCGACTCTCAGCTAGAGCGTCTTCTGCGTGGAGACATGCGTGAATGGGTGTACATTCGTTGAAGGTTGTGCATTAGGGCTGGCAAGTCAGCACGTAAAAATCAACTGCCAATCATTAGCGGACAGGAGTTCCACTGTGGCAACCCCTAACCGGGAAAAGCCGAAAGACACAACAACATTATGATATTCGTACTGAAAATGAAAATAATGCTTTGTTTAAGCACACTAGGGTGTGGCCACGAGCAAAATTCCTATTTTTTTTGTTCCAGAAGAAATAAATAGTGATGCAAGGAGAGGACCATGGTAAACTAGAATTGAATACAGAGAGTTATGGTGGCAAGTGACATTAAAAGCCAATTTGTTTCCCGGTCTTAATGATACTATTTCAATTCCCCCTCATCTTAAAAATCAGAAGAGCTAAGTTATGAACATACTGGGGTTTAACAGAATTAGTGCTTTAAATGAACTTTACTATGCATTTTTTATTTTAACATTGCCCCTCCCAACATTTTTTATTAATATTATTTTTTATTAGTATGTTTTTTTTACTAATATGTTTTTTTCCTGCGGTGAACAGTTTTGCATTCTATGCATTTTTAATTTATTTATATTAAACACTTTTTTTATTATATTTTATATAAAGAAAGAATTTGATACTGCAGTTGGGATTTTTGACCACTAAATAGAGCTATTATATAAGCTATTAATGTGTGTATGAACTGATATGTCGTGATAATTTAATAATTATTTGTTATATTGAATTTTTTTGTGGAGTATTCATTGGGGTATTTACCTTGGCAATGGATAACATCTGTTAACAAAGAGTATTTAATGCAACCTTTTTGTAACACCTGCATTTACCTACTTAGTTTAATTGATTTATTTAATATAAAAGAGGTGGATTTTTTTTTTGCTATTTGTACATCTGATGAAGTCATTGCTGAGAAAGATGAAAACGCAGTGACTAAGTTGAGCGTTTATGGTATCTTATTTCTTGGTCTGCAATAAAGTTTTGTGGTGTAAGTTTATGGATCCGACTGCTTTTCTGCTCCAGAATGCCTTCATTTGAATTTGTGTGCTGAGTCTTTATTGTTGGCACTGTTCTTCTGAAGGTTTGGGTAAAGTTTAGTATTCCACAGTGAAGTGCTGGATTTTGGTACAGAACTTTAGCATGTGCCTAAAGTTTCCATCAAGATGCCCCAAGTGTGTATTGTGGAGAATGCCTACTGCTTATCTGTGTAGTATAGTGCATATCACTAAAGGTAGTTACTTTTATTGTGTAAGAACATTGGGTCTTCAAAGAAGAAGAGCACCTGAATGAAGTAGGGACTGTCTTGTTATCTTCTATCACTATATGCTGTACTTATTTCTTCACTGAGTGTAAAATAATGGTGATAGGTCATACTTATTTGAGTACTTTCAGTTGATGTCTTCACAAGTGGTGTACTATCTGGCTCCTTCACTGAGCATATACCACTGCCTAATGCTTGAGATGACTCCGACTCTGACAATGATGGCAGTGAACAGTTGGCTTGGTCAGGAGGCACTATGTCTGTGACGGACACAGAGAATGTGGATTCTAGATACCTTACCCAGCCAGAGGCCATGCCCTATGGGCCTGTGTAACCCACTCACAATACAAAGGTAGACAGTGAAGGACAGGCTGTTGCTGACATATCTAACCAGGAAGGTATGTCTCCCTATGTTGTGCAGGCCACATGATCTACTTTAAACATAAATAGGCATGGGAAGTGGAAGGGGTGGTCAGTATCCTGGTAGGTGCTGACCTCCACAGCTAGCTGTCTCAGTGTTGCAATCACAGTGAATGTACAGGAACATGAAAGAGGCACAAGCTAAAACACTTTAGCATTTGCAGAGATGGTACTTGCCTTAGAGGGTATGTGAGATGACCAGTGAGATTATATGTCCCATATGTGTGGCATCCTTGACATGTTTTTTGGCTACTTGTGTGACTGAGGACCCTCCCTGTACTCACAGGAAGTATGCCAGGCATGTGTTACATGGCTGCTCCACTTCTACCTTGAGTTTGGAGGGATTTCATGACAGGTGGAGACCTTGGTTAGTCACACACAGTGCCACCACTTCCACACTGCCATCTAATATGAGGGTGTGTGGTGCCAGATGTGGAGTGTGTGCGTATGTATCTGTGTGTGGATGTGTCAATGCGTGTGCATATGTGTATCTTTGTATTTGTTGTGTTTGTCTGTGTGAATGTGTTTGCGCATGTGTGTGTTTGTTACAAGATATGAGTGCATGTGTGTGTGTTTTCTGTGTCTGTTTGTTACAAGATATAAGTGTGTGTGTGTGTGTGTGTGTGTGTGTGTGTGTGTGTGTGTGTGCGCGCGCGCGTGTGCATGTGGGTGTTTCTGAGTTAAGGTTAGAATAAGGGCTAGGTTAAGAGAGCTGTAGTGTTTCGTGTGTTTTTGTTGTATGTGAAGTGTGTACAAGTGTCTTGTGTAGTGGTACTGTTAGGGAAAGGGGTTTTAATAAGGGAACTTATAGAGTTGGGGTTAAGAGGAAATGCAAGGTTAGGGTTAGCATATGTGAGTAAAGTGTTCCCTGCCTATTCTTACTTATGTGTGCTAATCCTCACCTCACCTTACCAGAAACCCTTTCCCTTACAGTAGCATTATTCATCCAGATCATGTCTGAAGGTACTTTATTTATTTTTTTTTTGTAGTTGAGCAATCTGAAAAGAGATCTGTTGTTCTCTTTCTGTGATTAGCATAGCTTTGAACAAGAACTTCAAATGATAGAGAAATAGAATGCTAAATGGAAGACACATGGGATGAATCTGAGCATGGATAAAAATGGTGTCATGGCAGCTAACAAGAAATCAGAAGAAGCTGAAAATTGAGATAGAAGGGAAAATTGTGGAATCTGGGAGAGGTGGTCGAGGAGAAGACTGAATAAGGAAGTCAGAGCTAGAATCAGAGGTGCTGCAGCCAACTGGCAAAGAATGTCAGGGGTAGTGTGTGACAGCCAAAGAAGCTGAAAGATAAGGTGTACAAAACAGTGGTGCAAGCAAAACTACTGTGTGGTGTAGAAACCTGGCTAGTGAAGGCAGAACAGATGATGAAACTAGAGATGATGGAGATAAAGTGCCTGAGATTGGTCATAGGATGCACTCTGTGGGACAGACAAAGAAATAAGGACATCAGAGCAGAAGCTCAAGCAGTTCCAGTTGCAGAGAAGATGAAAGAAAACAGATTACAGTGGTTTGGGCATGTGTGTAGGAAAATAGGAGACAATCTGCTGAGGAAGATGTGTGACAGACGGAAGAAGGCAAGAGGGAACATGGGCATCCAGCAAACAGAGGGGTAGATTTTGTGAGAGAAGACCTGCAACATTCAGGTATGACCATTAGAGAAGGTAGGAGAGTGGCACTGAATCAAGAGATATGGCAAAGGTTGACACAACACCCCAACTTCATGCACAACATTTTAAAAAAGGGGTTGATCATAATGTTTTGATTTTTTTTTTGGATTAAAAGAGATTCAGTGTGCAGTAATTGTCAATTTTAGGGAATGTACTTAGGGTGTCATATGTCGTTTCACAGTTTACACATTACAACATGAGATGTTACATACTGTTGTACAGCACATGCAATATTATGACATAAAGTTTCATATAATGCTGTATTGTGCATAGAAGTTTATGAGACAAGCTTTCTTGTACTATTTCATTGTTACCACATTACACTATATTTTTGCATTGTTTACTACATGAACTATGATACTATGATATAGCTTTGTGCTGCATAATATGACAAGATCTAGAATATGAGCTATCATCCATCATTGTATTCTGTGTAGCAAGTCATGATATAAATAATCGGATCTATGTTGTTTGATAGAAAACACATTTCACTGAAACTCATTTCGTAGAAGCCTCATTTCACTGAAAATTAATTGCCTGAGCACAATTCACTGAAAGTTCACTTCACCGAAAACTCATTTGACTGAAACCCATTTAATCTAAACAGGTATATGCCTTGTTCCTCACTGTAGTGCGATCCTGGAGTTAGTATTTATAGTAAGGGAGGGTGGGGGGGGGGGGCTGTAGTCGCCCACATGTTTTAAATATTGTAAACCATAGACATGGATTCTTACAAGTCAAATGAATAACTCTTTCCAGAAAATAATATATGTCCAAACTATACCCCACAACCTCCCTAATTATATATACTAACTCCAGGATTGCACTACAGTGGGGAACAGAGCATATACCTGTTTAGATTAAATGAGTTTCAGTCAAATGTGTTTTCAGTGAAGTGAGCTTTCAGTGAATTGTGCTCAGGCAATTAATTTTCAGTGAAATGAGGCTTCAAAGAAATGAGTTTCAGTGAAATGTGTTTTGTATCAAACAAAGTAGACCGAAATAATCATATACCGATGTATTATATCTGTGAGTATATGATTCTGTGACATGAACCGTTACATACAGCTGTTTCTTTATTCCATACTGCATTCTAAGTTGCCCTATATTGTTACTTTATATATGATACATTATGAGATGAACAAACACACCTTTGCGTTTTATATGAATGCTACAGTAAGGATTATCATGTATAGTTGTGCTGTGAATTATGTAAAAGACAAGTATGACATATTCTGTGCTGTGATACTGCAAACTGTTATATACCACTCTGCATTATATGCTACTTTGTGGCATAAAATGTCCTATTTTACTATGCTGTGTAGGCTGAGAGAATGTCTTTTATTGAGGGCACATTCATCTTATGCAGACTTGTTAAATTTAACTCACTGAAGAATTAACAATACCAAATGACAAAGGGATTAAAACTGTTTTGAAATAGAAGTGCAGTTAAAAATAAATTGCATCAGTGGCAAACTATTTTATCTCTACACTCATATATTAATCTGAACCCCCATCATTTGCTTCTTTTATTGTATCAGTCCAAGGTTGCATAGCTTGTCAGCATATGGAATACTTAATTCATATAGAAATGTAGTTCTTCCCATTTTTCTGGGGTTATGCAGACTTATAGATAGAATGTATAAGTAATCAGGGTAAAAGACATCTTGTCTCTAATTCAAAAATATTAGAACTGCTATGATGATCTTTGTCTCTGATGTAAAAGGCTAATTGTTCTTTTATAAGGATGTAATTTTATGTGAATGATTTCCAGTTCAGTCTATGTGCAGTCTGTCTCTCCACATAGTTTAGCTGGTGAGTAATGATATTTAAACTGAAGTGCAAAACTCATTTTCCTTTGCCCTTCTGTGACCTATATCTGTGGCTCTGTTGCAATGCTAAATGCCTGTCAATGTGAAATAATATATAATACAATAAATAGTTTTGTCCACTTTTTTGGTAAGTGCCTTCAGCAGGTTGATATTCTATAGGATGCTGCATTCAGTAGTGCAAAAGAACTTCATAATTATAATAATATTCTTTGTGCTACACATGCTGACATAGACATCTACATACTGTGGCCTTTGTATACATTACAACATACCTGTCATATGCTGCAGTACTTGGAATGTGATTGTTTTATTTATGCTCATATAATCTGCAGGTAGTTGCAATATCTATTTATGAAGTATTTTATTTCCAGAATCATATATGTCTACATAGATCCCCTGCTTTTTTTCTAATGCAGTTTCTTCAACAAATGTGTGTGTGGGGGGTTTACAGATATCTGAGCAGTGGAAATGTTGATGGTGTGTGATGTCGAGATAGGTAAATGGGGTTACAGGGGAAGGAGTGTTTGTGCATGTGTATGTGAGTTAGGGTTAGGGTCAGCGATGAGTGAAGGATAGGAGTTGTATTGTTGTGGGAGATTTTGTGTATTTTAGGGTTAGGGTCAGAGTTAGGTTAGGGGATAGATACAGTGTTGTTTCTGTGTGTGTCTGTGAATGTTTGTGTGTCCAAGTGGGTCTTGTGCAGTGGCAGTGTTATGGGCATACTTTTATGAAGGTAAGGTGTAGGGTTAGAGTTGAGGGAAGGGACAATATTAGGGTTAGGGTTAACAACTATTACTAAGGTGATGCAGGAGAGTGGAGCCTCCTGCTCTCTTTAGTAATGGGTACTAGCCCTTGCCCTCAGAGACTGGAGAGTGTTTTACATTTAAAATTAGACCGGTGATGTTACTGCATACTATGGCAGTTGTGGAATATGTTACATTACTTATCCTGGTTAAGTTCTATCACAACATATTTTGAAAGCAAACTTATTTTTTACTTTGATTTTAAACTACGTCTTAGCTTTAATTACAAAGGTTCAGGCTGCTTTTGTTCAAAATAAAAAGGACATTCATTCTGTGACTTTGACCTTAAAATTACTTCTTTTTGGATGAGTTGTTGGGTTAATTTTCAAATGGCATTTCAGGCTAATGAAATTTACTTTCTTCTTGCATGCATGGATACAAGCAGTCAAGCATGGTTCAGAATGATGCTCCGTAAAAATTTATTGGCTGGTGTTAATGTGTTCTGTTGACATTTGCTTTGTTATCCTTTATTGCATGATGCTCATATTAAGGAATTTACATAAAATCATCTTATATGTCAGCCATTATTTGACTAGATATTTATTAAGCAAAATGTACAGAAGAACTTAAAATATATCAGGTCATCTATTTTTTTTCATAGACAACCTGATACAAGGATCACTGTGACAGAAAAAATAAAAACTTTTCTCGTTTTGACAATGTTTTAAGCTTTTTATAAATTATATAATGATGTTAATCATATTTTTGTATGTGAAGCAAGAATTCAAAAATAAGGATCTCTAAAACTTTTTGGGGGGTAGTAATAGCAGCAGCAGTAGTAGACCTCCCAGAAGTTCAAAGTACCAAAGTACTGTGAAACCTGCAGTCAGTGACTTCACCGGAAATACTCTGAAAGTGGAACTACAGTATCTCTAAATTTGTAAAAAAATGAGGATAATCTCCCCTGTTGTTTACAGCTTCTTATTTTTGTGCAGTGGAAAATAAAATAAAGAAATAAAAACACAGAAATATAATGTTCTATGATCTGTAAGGCTTGTACTCTACCCACTTCCTACATGCATACTCAGTGAGGTGCAGATCCTGTTTAAACTGCTGCTAATTTCCCAGGCTCCCGCATAAAATTAACTGCCTTACGTATGTCCTATACATTCTTGAATTTCTTTACACCTTTGATTCTACTTTATAGTCATGAAGACTGTTTGAGTTAGCCACCATCCTTTCTGTGAAAATTGCTTCAGTATTTCTCTAACGACTTCTCCATCTTAAGTTTATGTTTGCTTATTATTACAAAAAGTATTTCATAAGGTGGTAATTTATTGAGCTTTTTTTTCATTAACATTTTTGATACTTGTAAGGCATTTAAAAGTTTCTGTTATACACTCCTCTGCCTTCTTCAGGAATATTCATATTGTTATTTGTGTCTACTTTCATTTGACTTCTGGTGCAGATTGGTTTGTTGCTTTGTTCTGAAGTGCATCTGTCAAAATCTTTCCAAAGATAAGACTTTTACTTCTGTACGTAGTACTCTACAATTAATTTCTTATCATTTGTTTTCTACACATGATGCTCATTCTGATGCCTTCCATCTTCCTTGCTGCTTTCTCACATTGTTAAATTATATTCAGGTAATCAGGTATAACCACTGCTATTAATTCTTCTTTCACTTTTTGTTATTACTGCTACCTTTCCAGTTGCACATTCTTTCTGGATTTTTTTCCAAATGCATTATTCTGCATGTAATTTAAACTGCAATGTTTTAGTCAATCACTCTGGTCTTCAGCCTTGTTTTTTCTTTTTGTGTATCCTTCCTGTTGAATAGTTTGTGTCAGCATCAACAATTAATATTTCTCCTTCTAGACCATCTGCATTGTCCCTAACAAAAGCACTGAAAAGAACTAAACCAAATAATAATGTTTTGTAGTGCCCTCAGTTATACCCATCCTTTCTTTTGTGTGTGTGTGTGTATATGTAGATATATATATATATATATATATATATATATATATATATATATATATATATATCTGTACACACACACACACACACACACACACACACACACACACACACAAAAGAAAAGATGGTTACAACTGAAGGCACTACAAAATATTATTATTTGGTTTAATTCTTTTCAGTGCTTTCTCCTCCCCATCCTATATATATATGAAAACCATATAGGTCACACAGACAAACCATTCAATAAAGTTGCAAGAAAAAAACAGTCAAGCTAGAGTTTTCACTGTGTGATAATTTAAAACCTCTGTAACCCATGGGATATATGCAAATGACCCCTTAAGGACATCATGTGTTTCAGCTACATGGCTTCTGAATGTCCTCCACTTTTTTACTTTTTAAGTCTTTATAGTTACATTCAGGCCAATAAAACCAACTATTTAAGAGATTTACGATTTTAAAGAGGTTTAAGGTAAAGGTAGATGTTTTTGGTATAGGCAGTTGAGCAATAACAGGGAAAGGGGGGACTTGATGGAGTAACAACATAGATAAAGAAGAGCATTGGCTATGAGATCAGAGAGCAGGAAATGGGCAGGGGTATAGCCTGGGTTAGAAATTAGATTAAGTGCCCTGCCAGTAAGGCAGAGGAATGAGAAGATGGGCAGCTGGACTGATACAATATATTGTCCACAAGATGCAATAAGAGAGGAAGACGAAAGACTGGCATGGAGAATAAAGAGTAGGGGAGGAGGAATGGCATAATTCTTGCAGGGGACCTGACCTGAATCTGCCAGGGACATTCTGGGAGAATCTGAGCTCCAGGGTAGGGAGACAGCTGGATCTGGCTGATGTTTTGGAAAATGAGGGGCTTAGCCATCCAATGCAGGACTAAAGCAGAAAGTATAGCATTCTGGATATGGCTCTAACAAATGCAGGGGATGTCATGAATATCCAGGTTAGGACACTGCTGCTCAAGATTGATCATGCCACTGTGTAGTTTGGGGGGGGGGGGTAAAAATAAAAATACAAAGACAATGGTATAGTATTTTAGGGGAGTGCATTGTACTGTGTTGAGAGTGGTTGAATAGGATGAATTAGGACACTGTGAAAAGCAGAGGGAGTAAACATGTTCTGGTAATGAATTAGGGATGGAGTACTCATAACTATGGACAAGGATGTGAGAAAGAGGCAAAATAGTAAAAAGAGAAGGCCAATGTGGCTACATAGGAATATGAGGTCAGTAATTAGGGCAAAAGATAAGGTCTACAAGAGGTGGAAAGGAGGAGATGGGAAGATGGAGGAAGCACAGCATAAGGAAGCTAACAAAGCAGACAATAAACATGGTAATGAGAGGAAAAGGTAAAGGTAAAAAAAGGAGCTAGTAGAAGGAGTCAAGAAGGGAAACTAAGGCTATTTTGGAATATAGCAAAAAGAAGGAATGGAGGGACAGAGCTGGCCAGGATGGGAAGGAGATCACAGAAGACAGGGAACAACATAGTTATTGAATGAATATATTGCTTCAGTCTTCACAAAAGAAAGCAGAGAGGATGCCATACTGAGTGGGAGGCAAGGCAGAATCAGGAAAGCAGTGGACAGAGACCACAACAGACAGAGAGAGAGAGAGAGAGGCATTCCAGAGGGAACTGGCTGTGCTTAGGGATGATAAAGCACAAGAACCAGGTTGGCTGACTCCCAGAGTCCAGAGGTATTTGGCCAGTGTTTTAGCAAACCCATTGGGGAAGATCACTATCTAGTGCAGAAGTGCCAGAAGGCAGGAGAAGACAAGGAACTTGAGGACCATTAGTTTAACAACCATGGCAAGGAAAGTCTTGGAGGCAATCCTTACAGGAAGTCTGGTACCATTTTGTGAGGACAGCAACCTCCAGGATAGAAACTAGCATGGGTTGACGATCAGCAGGAGCTGTTAGACAAAATCTAATTCAGTTTTATGACTTGATTACAGGAAAGCTGGATAGATAAGTAGTGATAAAAATAGTTATGTGGACTCCAGAAAGGTCTCTTACTCTGTTAAACACAAAAGGCTGCTAGGAAAACTGGAAGGGTTATGTCTGGGACCAAGTAGGAGGAACTAGATAGGTAGTTGGCTGAATGATGGGGTACTGAGGGTTGTGGTATAAAGGGTATATCAGGAATTAAATGGAGGTTGGTAGTTGAATACCTCAGAGGTTTGCCTATCCTAGGATTAGTAATCTTCACTGTGTTTGTCTCAGACATATCTGAGGGAAGGGAGAACAGGATCGATTTCTTTGCTGATGATACAAAGAGAGGCGCAACAGTGGAAGTTGGAGGAAGGAGCCTAGTGAATGATTTGGAAAGGCTGAACAAATGGGTAGAAAGATGGCAGTTGAGGCTCAATGCAAACAAATACAAAGTCCAGGACTAAGACCACAGTAATCCTAGTGTGAAGTATTAGATGGGAGGAGAGAGGAGTGGAGTTGAAAGCAACAGAGCAGGAAAATGATTTTGGGATCTTAATCATTCCTGGCCTGAACCATCAGGGACAGAGTGTGAGACGTAGTAGCAACAGCAAATAGAATGGTGGGACATATTCTCAGGTGGACAGATTCCAGAAGCAAAGAGGTACATCTTCAACTCTAGAGGGCTTTGGCCAGACTGCATCTTGAGTACTACATACAGTTCTGGAGGTCACACAAGGAGAAGGACATCTGAGATGAAAACTACCAGAAAGATCCATGGGCTGTGTGATGATGTGAGGTATTGCCATCTGTACCAGGTAGAATAGGGCAGTGCATGCATAACATATGCCAAAATAGTTAGCTGGAGTTTTGTAAATAGTTTTGTAAATCATTTTCTGTCATTTGGCTATCACACTGACTTGTAAAGATGCTTATGTTAAAACTATAACAACAGTGTTATTATAACTGATTAAATGTTTATGTTTAAACAAAGAATTCCATAATTTTCAAATACTGCAACAGATCTTAGAAAAACTCTGAGTCTGTTCTCTACCAGAGTCATGTCATCAAAGTGATGTCATTCTATAACCAGCACTGACAGGATGGAACTCACAGATCGGCTTGTTTTGTTTTGGTTTCTTTTCTTTGGAACTTGATATAAAAAAATCTATGACAGTTATCACAGTCAGATCAGTTAGATCAATGTAAGTGGGAAGATCTTCACCTTGCCTTGTAGAAGTAAGCAACTCAGCATCTAATCTTGCCTTGCTGTATTAATTAAGTTACATAAGGAACAGTTCTTCTTTAGGCTGTCATGAATTACAGTGAGATTAGCTAAGTATTGTTTTTCGGTGTCTGCTTGTATCTGTCCAACTCTGTTATTTTTTATTTCTCCTGTGACTGAAACTCTGATGTTTATTGCACTTGTATTTAATAATCTCATATGTTTTCTATTTTACTATTTATTATGAAATGTTTTTATACCTTTTATTGTGGCTGGTCTTTTAGAGATCACTTTTAACATCCTGAGAGGAATACTTGTACTTATTCTAGTGAAGCTTTGGCCATACTGGAAAGCCTTGCTGCAATGGTTATACTCTACCATTTAGGTTAGTACTGATTTTACTCAGTATAATTGGATATCCTTGTAAGAGCCTAACAGTGACTGCCTGGTGGCAGCATCATTACTGTATTGTCTGGGCATAAGGGGGCACAGCTAGTAAATTTGTGCCAGCCTTTCCCAGGAGTGTGTCTGTGTGAAAATCAAATACCCAGGTGTGGGTGTGTCAGTCACTTGGAACTGCTCTTGGTGGAAATTGTGCTTAATGCAGAGAGCTACATTTGAAACTACTGTGTAAAACCATCCCTGTTTTAGTGATGGTTTCTCACCAGTGTCAGCAGTGAGGATTGATGCTCCTTGATTACTGGCCCCGGGTAAAGAGGGCCTGTCACAGGCTGGAATGCAAAGGATGTGACCAGATGCTAGAGGAGCTAGAACTCTTCTCACCTAAAACCACAAAAAACAGTGGGGGGCATGATATATGTGCAAAAAATTACGGCAGATAGATGTGAGGGGGGTGTGGTCATTCTCAACAGGAGGGAGGAGGAGAAAGAAGAGAGCACAGGCAGCACAATGTAGGGATTAATGACTCCCTGGGTCTCTGAAAATACTTTTTTATAGAGAGTATGGTAGACACATGGAATGGACTACCAGAATTGGTGGAAAAGATATCCACAGTGGCATTGAAAAGGGCATAAAACTGTTGGAAAAGGGGTAAAAGGAAAGGTAGGGTAGAAAGGATGTAGTATGTTGTGACAGTACTAGACATACTAATATAACATACATATGATAAATAGGAGTCTTTTCTGTATGATTTATGTGCCTTTGGTGTTATAATCTGGTATATAACCTTTAGACAAACTTGTTCCTCAATGGCTTTTACAAGGGCTGTGTTTTCTAATCCCACATCAATTTGTAATAAGCTGGGTATTGTTTCTGACTTAAATTTATTGATTAATCTAGCATTTATTATGAAGATATGACAGGATTGTAACTTTGGACCTCATCTGAGCCTGTTCCTGTAGATAGTGTTATTTACAACCCCAGACCACAATTCTCTTCTTCTTTGCTCAAGAATTGTGGACAAAGCCAAAAACAACAGGGGAACAAAGGCCCTACATGAAGGACAATTTTTAAATATTACTGTAATCCACTTAAAATGTTATTGGAACAATAGGTTTTGCATTAGCATGCATTTTTTAACAATATCTTCCTCTAATCCACTCAAACTAGATATTGGAACAACAGGTTTTGTATTAATGTGCATTTTGAACAATAAGAAGTATGAAACTCAAATGTCTGATGTTATTGACTAACTGTAATCCTTAGTAATTTTCAGAAAATCAAACATTTTATGAGCAACAGTGAAAATATGAGGCAAAATCAGGGATATTCTATAAAAATTCTGGACAGTTGAAAGGTATCACCTAAACAGAGTTGTAGCAGTGGTGATGAAGCCACCAATATATTTTTTTTAATCTTCATTCGAGGTATTCCTAGTGAATACCACAAGGTTCAACACATTTAATTATGTCCTTGCTCTAGGAGTGACTTGCAGAATTCCAGCCTGGTGCACACTCGTCCTGGTTACTCCTGGGCTTTTCTGCAAGACTTTATGGGTGGTATCATTGACCTTGTGTGACATTACCCAGGATAGCTTATCTTTAGTGATTTTAATTCTGAGATTGATGATGACTTTAAAAAGATTGTCTGCATACATTTTCCAAAGTTTTGGCTCCACTTGGATGGGTAGTGCTGTTACGCATATTTGAAGCTCCTTACTGGACTTGGTCTTCCAACTTGGTGATGGAAGACCTGATAGTTGAGCTGTTCTCTTAGTCTGACCATCACCTGGTTCACTTCAAGCCCAGGCTCACATCAGCTTTGCTACCTGCTATTGAGCTTGTAAATTAGAGGGACTCATATCTCTGACTGAATTATTCTTTGGACTGCCAGCTTCTTGGGGTATCAGTGTGGATGATCCAGACTCAGTAGATGCCACCTACAATCTGGATTTGGTTGCCTCGACATGCATATGATTAATGCTTCTGATACCTCGTCGTCCATGTGATAATTCTGACTTTTGCAGGATGCACATATGTAAGAAATAGTTGAAGCATACATGGATAAATGTGCATCTGTTGGTGGACAGGGTTTTGCACTGTGTAATCCTATTTGAGGGTAGGGTTTTTTCTTTCCTTTCTGAAAGAGGCTTTAATCACCATTATTTTTAAGACAACATCCTTGGATCCAAGCAGTTTGGAAAAATGACCACCCTATCTGTAAAAATCAGTTTATTGAAAAGGCTATTTAGAGAGTGGGTTATACTTCCCTAATCATTATTAATCTGGTTTTAAGTCAAGGCCAGGTAGTGAGTCCATGCTAACCAGGTGTTTAGTAACCTCCTTATGGCCAGGGATCAATAGTTACAGACCATCTTTCATCCTCCTTGATCTCTCTGTGGCCTTGAACACCATTGGACTATGGTATCTTGATTGATCACTTTCAAACTCACTGACATTACTTTCACACTTGAATAGTTTGTCTCTTGCCTTTTTGGTCCCACTCAGTGAGAAGTTTGTGGAGCTAATTTCTTCCTTACTTACTTAAGTTCCCCAGATCACAGTCTTATCTTCTTTGTTGGTTATTCTGTATTTGTTGTTACTTCAAAAGGTAATTCAAAGGAGAAGTATTAAATGTCATTACTGTGTTGATGACTCTGCAATATCTCACCTCCATTGACTACTCTGTGGACTCCACCCTTCAGTGCATGATTCTTAATCAACTTGAACTTCATCGAGCAGAGACTGAGAATGCTCATGAATGCCACCAACCATTCCTCATATGCCCCCGCTGCATTTTTTGGGGAAAATAAAGTAGAATTTTTATATTAGCAATCCTAATTCTTGATGACATGCCATCACTTAAAAGCCAAGTTTCAGCTGTCATCGAGGTGTCTCATTGTCCTGTTAAATATATTACCTGCTTCAAGCACCTTTTTCCTTTTCTAGATGTTGTGATGGTAATCAATACCCTTTAGTTTCCTGCCTTGGTTACTGCAGAACCATTTGCCTTGGGCTTTCAGATGATGACCATGACCTGCTTTTAGTTGTATGGTAGCAGGATTCTGCAGGCAGACCTTTATTGAGATCATCTTACTCCTGTTTTATTACTTCAGTGTTATGGAACCTGCACTGGCTGACTGTTACTGTTAGGTCCATGTTTAAGATCTGTTATTTACCCTCTGTGGTCTGCACAACCTGGTTCCTATCACTTTGCAACAGCTGTCAGTTTACTATATGCTGACTAGTCCTCCAATATCAAAGGTAAGAGGCAAGTAGTTGTTGCCAGGACTGATCTTGAGACATCAGGTAGGTTATCTTTTGCTTATCCTTGACCTGAAAAATCAACAGCACTTCCCTGATTCAGACACACAACTCCAAGACTTGCTTCCAAAGTTTCCTGAAAATATCATCTTTTAAAGAGAGTCTTTTTAACCCTTATAGAATAATGTGTTAAATTGTTTTAGCTTGTTTCAACAGATTTTCAAGTGTTATGACGATATTCTTGCTACTCCGTGATTTAACATTTATGTAAAATGTATATGTGTAGACACTTAAATACTGAAAAACATTCAATAAATCAATGAGTCTTTCAAACAGTTTGTAATGCACATATATCATTCACGGGTTCACTTTAGATTATCGAATGTTCGAAAACTCGAAACCCATATGGTCGAGACCATATGATCAAGTTTTTGGAAACTTGAAAATCTAAACTGCATGACAAAAAAAAAACACAGAACATAAAAACAGTGTTTCTGCAGGGGAGCAAGCCCCCCTGCACCCCCACATCATCTCCTACTTAGATATACAAACTCCGAGATCACACACAGCGAGGACATGGGAAACCTCCCATTCTGTGCTTCTGCATACAGCGTGGAACAGGAGATTTCCCTTTTCTTCACTGTAGTGCGACCTCGGAATTGGTATATTTAAGTAGGGGGTGCAGGGGGCTTGTCCCCCTGCAGAAACGTTGTTTTTATGTTTTGTGTTTTTTTTTTCATGCACTTTAGATTTTTGAGTTTCTGAAAACTCGATCATATGGTCTCGACCGTATGGGTTTCGAGTTTTTGGACATTCGATAATCTAAAGTGAATCCATCATGAAGAGGTTAGACTATAGTTAGAGCACTTTGTGTGCTTCTGAAGACCTTATTTTTTTTAAACAAGAAGCATCTTTATTAAATTATCACGCATGACATATGCAATCTTACATTTATATAAGTGAAAACAAACCCCATTGAAACAATTTTAGCTGCAAACATTATACATTACAAACAATTGCAAACATTATACATCACTTATAATCTATCCAGTCATTGTTGGTCAAACATTACATCCTACCTTCTTTTAAACCTCATTCCTCCTCTGGATGTTTTGCTCCCACAATTACCATTTTTTCATTTGTAATTTGCTCCTACCCTTTTCTAAAGATCCCAATTCTAGTAATTGTTATTTTGGCAGCCACCATAATTAGACTTGGCAAGATCTTACTATGTCTATGTAATTGTATCACAGATCAAAAAAATTATTTCCTTAGTTACACCAGTTTGCTCACCCAGTATCTCTGACAAAGTAGTCTGCAGAGCATCTTTAAAGTCTGCCAACTCATTACACTCTCAGAAGATATGTTTCCAGTTATCTCTTTCTTCCCCATCATACCTCAAACATTTGCTGTTTACCTGAGGAAAAATTCTTTGGAGTCTACTTGGGGTATAACAATACCTATGTAAATACTTCCAAGCAAAGATCCAAAATCTTCTAGACTTTTTTGCATATTTGGGAGATGTACATATATCCCCCCATTGTTTCTTTGTGAATTGCTTATCCAATATCTCTTCCCAATCCTTTCTAACCCCTCTGATTGATTCTTATAGCTATCATGCAATATTTTATATGTTCTACTAATTATTCCTTTTTAATGGCAGCTTATGTTCTAGATTCTACTAAAAACTCTACCAGTGCTGGTCTATCATTTATTTCTCCTTGCCTATACTCTGATATCAATCCTTGATAGGGAAGGCAATCTCTAACCTGCAGTCCAAATAAACTCTTGGGAGTTTTCCCATTCTATTACCTTTCCCTCTCTAGTTATTTGTTCCCTGTACCTTGGTTCCTTTGCCAGTTTTCTCAAATAAATTCTAGCCCCCTCTTATCTATTGTCTGTATCCCTAATTGCAATCATCTCTATTGGAATAATCTCCTTTCTCCAATCCCATGTTGGCTTAGTTCTTAGAATACTTTCTGCTACTTTATGAATATAATATTCTGTATGATTATTGTTATTCTCCTTAAAGGTCTGCATCCAAAATCCCAGTCTCTCTTTGTTTCTTGAGTTTCCCCCATTTCATCATCATCCCTTTCCACTTTGAATTATAGTTTTCTGCTTGTGCTATGTTTAGGAGCCATAACTGTGTTGCTCTGAGATACCTCTTTAAATCAGGTAATCCCAATCCACTCTATTCTATTGGAAAAAAATCAGCTTATCCCACTTGACTCTTGCTATCTTCCCTCCCAGATAAAATCCTTCAGCTCATTCTTAATTGTTATCCACAACTTCTTTTCTGGTTGGCAAAAATATGTCTGACTTGTATATAAGACTAAAGGGACTACAAAATGTTAACTGCTTGTATCTTACTATTGATATCCATATAACAGAGCATCCATTTTCTCACTTTTTGTATTATCTTTTGTTTAGTTTCTTCCCACATATCCTTAGCTTCCACAATGGAATCATTTTAATCCATCCTCCTAAAGAATTTATTTTATCATGTCCCCATAAATATGGATATTGCTGAACCAATTTGTGAGTGAGTATATAATTTACAACAATTGCCTTTATTTTAGCTTCATTAGTTTGTATCCTGAAAAATTTTGAAAGTGTTTCAAAATGTCCACAACACTGTAATGTCCCTTACTGGTTTTGTCAGATATTAAATAATATCATCTGCAAGTAGAGCCAGCTTTTCTTGACTGCCATACCAATTATATCCTTGAATTTCTGAGTCCCTTATTTTATTTGCCAGTGGTTCCAAATATACTGCAAATAACAAAGAGGAAAAAGTACACCCCTGCCTGGATCCCCTGCTCAAGCAGAAATTATCAGAGAAGACCCCACCCAGTTTAATTTTTCACCTCCGATCCCTCATATACCCTCCTAATCAATCTTACATTTTATCAGGGAATGAAAATGCTTCAATTGCCCTGCTGATAAAGTCCCAGATTACTGTATCAAATATTTTCTCTGCATCAAGACCCACCAACAACAGTGTCATTTTCTTACATTCTGCTTTCCTCTGGCTCATCAATGTTTTGTTAATGCTGTCAAATGTTTGCCTCCCCTCCACAACACCACATCGATCCATATCTATCAATGTTGGCATCACTTTCACCATTTTTTTAGTCATTATAGACATAAACACTTTATAATATGGTTTAGTATTGAAATGGGTCTGCATGAAGCTGAATGTGATGGATCTTTACCCTCTTTAGGTATTATAGCTACCACCGCTTTCTTCCAGGATATTGGTAATTCTACTCTTCTTAAAATTCTGTAAAACTAAACCTTTTAGAGCTTTATCATGTTTTCTCAAATAGCTTCCAAACTTCCACAAGCATACCGTCTATTCATGGGGACTTTCCAGTAGATTGGTTATACATCACCATTTTTATCTTATCTCCTGATATCCTAACTGTTAGTAATTGAGCCTCGTCTATCTCTAAACCTGCATATTTAATTCTTCCATAAACACTTCCATTTGTACCTTTTCTTGATTTCAGCATTTCTCTGCTTTATACAGACTTTCATAGAATTTTTGAAATATTTCTAATACTTCAACAGGATCTCTTATCTTCCTTGTTATAGGTTCTCTAAGTTTGGTGACAGCCCTTTCTACTTTCTGTTGCCTGAGTTGTTGTGCTAAAAGTCTTTATGCTTTAGAGTTATTATCAAAAAACAGTTTTTTAACAGCAATTTTTCTAAACTCATGCACATTATTAAGGTAATCCCTTATTTTCTTTTTAGAATTTTGCGGTTGCTTTTCTTGTTCTGTGGGATTCCCCCTGTTTTGCAATAATTTATCATTTGCCAGTCCCTTTAAATAATTCCTGTTACTTCTTAACCATATCTCCCGTTTTTATTTCTACCCTGTTTTTAATTGTATCCACTTTAATTGTATCCCACTCCCTAGCTATATTTTCAGAAGGAATTTTTATCTTCTTTAATAGCTCCTGAATACTTTCCACCACCCATTCCTTAAAGTCCTCTCTTTTCAACAATGTCTAATTTTTATTTCATTACCCTGTGTATAAACAATTATTTTCTTTTTATCATTTTGCAGTTGCTCTTCTTCTTGTTCTGTGGGATTCCCCCTGTTTTGCAATAATTTATCGTTTGTCAGTCCCTTTAAATAATTCCTGTTACTTCTTAACCATATCTCCCTTTCTTTTATTTCTATCCTGTTTTTAATTGTATCCACTTTAATTGTATCCCACTCCCAAGCTATATTTTCAGAAGGAATTTTTATCTTCTTTAATAGCTCCTGAATACTTTCCACCACCCATTCCTTAAAGGCCTCTCTTTTCAACAATGTCTCAGTACTTCCGCAGTGGAGGTGCTGCGGTAGCGTTGTCACCTCACAGTCAGACGCTGTCCGGTTTGATTCTCAGCTAGAGCGTCTTCTGTGTGGTGACATGCATGAATGGGCGTACCTTCGTTGAAGGTTGTGCGTCAGGGCTGGTAACACGGCACGTAAAAATCAACTACCAATCATTAGCGGACCGGAGCTCCACTGTGGCAACCCCTAACCGGGAAAAGCCAAAAGACACAACAACAACTCTGTGTTTTTATTTTAGTTATTATTGGCACGTGATCTGAAATAGTTATTGGATGCATATCAAAACCTTCTTGGGGAATAATACATAGATTCACTCTGAAGTCCTAGTACTGAATTCACATCTTCCATGCGAAATATTTTTATAATTTTCTTCAAAACTCTACCCTCCTTTGTTATATTTTCCCTTCTGGGCCCCCCAGACACATCTTCACTGCTGCAGATCAAGTTCCAGTCTCACTATAAGTAATATTCCTTACTAAAAGCTGATTATTTCTCTCAGAATTTTCTTAAGCTCCATTAAGGCAGTTTTCAGTGGAATATAAATACATGCCAGTGTAATCTTCCTCCCTTGCCAGTAGCCCTTTAGTACTACAAATCTACCATTATAATCTTTTTTATCCTCTTCTATCAGTATTCGAGCTCCTCTTGCAATTAATATAAGTACTTCTCTTTTCCTTTGCCCCAGGTATTCCACTGAATAACTATTGTGAAAACCTTTCTTTATCAAATTCACATATTCAGTTCTTTCCAAGTGTGTTGCGTGTAGCATGACTATTTGCATTCTACATTTTTTAATGAAGTTCAGTACTCTTTCTTTTTTGTATTTATCTTTGACACCATTGACATTCAAATATGTTACAGAAAGCATAATTTTCTTGAAAAGTTATTATTTCCACCTTTTATGTATAACAGCTTTTTTGTTCAATGTCTAGTTCCAGCTTTTGTATTATATGCACATACTGTTTGGCAGGGTTAATCTTTTATACTGTTGTTTATTGTCCTCTTCATTTAAGCCTATGTCACATTTTACAAAACTTTTTGTTTTATTGAAAGCCCTCAAAAAAAACCCCACCCCCAATATCCCCCTAAAACCTATTAAGTTAGTAATACACAAAACTATGTACATTTTCAAATATTGAAGTTTTATCCTCCTAATAGGAACATGTGTTCCAAACTGACAGCCGCACACACAAACTTGAGATAACCTGAAAGGAAGGTTATCCATGTTAAGATGCGTAGTAGAACCTGTGCTTCTACTAAGCTCTGTCTGGCTTTGTCTTACCTTTATAGCTCTCTCAGCTGTGAAAACACTTGAACACTTTCAGAAAACATTTTCTCCCAGCCATTTCTCTTTATCAGATTGTCTCCTAGAGATATGAGAACCAGACACAAAACTGCCAGGCATACATATGTTTAGTAGAACAAAGCCTTATAATATTCAATATTATTTTTCATTCACTTGCTTTCTCTAAAAATGTGTTAGTAGATTAAGACAAGGGCCTTAATCCAGTCATTTCCCATGTGAGAATGAGAAAAAGCACACTAATTTTTCTTTTGTAATGCTCTTTTAACCAGACGTTTCTTCTTCTTCTTCCTTTTTTATATTGCAGTCCTTATATTTCTTAAAATTGAACAAGGAGAAAGAGAGAAGAAAGGAGAAAGAAAAAAAGAAAGAAAAAGACAGGAGCACTTATTTATATTAGTATCCATACTACACTGAAAAATAACTGAGAAAATTTTACTTTATAGCATGCAAAGAAAATCATGCACTATTAAATTAGCACCATTAATAAAACAATTGTTTTACTTACAGTTAACTTTCTCCAACCTCTTCCCCTCTCCTGAATATTTTATCAAACATCAATGACACGAAGTAGGGGGGGGTCTATATTATAAACTCAAATGCTTACCTTACCGAATATCTAAATGTCGACCCGCCTTCATCAAACCGCAAAAACACTGAATGCCCTAAACTGTGAAATTCAAAAAGTCGAACTATCATACTTGTCCCACACCACCGCCCGCTACATACTACCTACACAAACAAAGTAAACCACATACATACACTAACCAAAACCCTACTTCCAACCCTAAACTAAACCCTACTTCTAACCCTACACTAAATCTTACATATACCACCATGTATGCACTTAACTTAACCCACACCCTAACCTTAAGGTCCGTAACTATCGCACACTTACCTTAAAAAGCTAAACCCAAATAAACTAAATAATCCACACACATACACTTAACAAAACTCTACACTAAATCTAACATACATTACTCTCTATGCACTTACCTTAACCTGCAACCTAACCCTAAGATCCGTAACTATCACACACTTACCTTATGTAGCTATACTGCAGAAGGCCAACCATGACGATTCGACATTTCTGCTTTCACTCTTCTGGACGATTGATGTTGTCATGGTTCGATGAAGACGGGTCGACATTTACGGATTCGATAAGGTAAGCGTTTGACTTTTCAATATAGACTCAAGTAGGGCATATGCTTTAGAGTCCCCAACACGTTTAACAAGTCCAAAAAAGTCCAATTTTGCCAGATTTTCTTTTTCTGTCATGTTTCACAAATAGAATTATTGCTTTGTAATCCCATATTTGTCAATTTCAAAGTTACTGGTTTTATTCTCATGACATTAATGTTATAACAGAACAAACAAAAGCCAACAAGTCATGCTAAGTAATCCCAAGAAGGTTGTCAAAAAGTACCATTTATTCCAAAAAGTAAAAGAGTTAAACACTTTGTTCCAGAAAAAAGGACTTCATTGTAACAAGGGATAACATTCAATCAGGCCTTTTTAAAGTAGTGCAAGTCATATGATCAAAATCTTAAAGGCACAATGCCACTGCTACATAGTAATTAAAACAAATGTTTGAAAAACATTTGAAGCATTTAAAAACACTTATTTAAAAGCTAAAACAACTGGAATTGATTACCGACTTTATTAAATTATCACTTAAGACATAGACAACATACATTTTTTTAAAAGAAAACAAACTATATTAACATGTTTCCAGTTACATACATTATACATTACATATGTTCTTCTGCATAACTATTATCAATCCAGCATTACATACATTTCTCAATTCTTGCCTTCCTTTAAACCTCTCTCCATCTCCAAACATTATTCTGCATGTATTGTTCCCTCAATTTCAGTTTATTTCTATGTAATTTGTTCTTACAATTTTTAAAGACCCCACTTCCAGTTCTTTTATCTCTGTTATAATATTCAGTATTTCAAATACAGTTCATTTAGCATTTGATTTACATTTTCTACTAAGTGTTTTTTGGCAGACACCAGAATTCAACTTAACAAAGCCTTAGTATGTCTATCCAGTTTAAATCCTGTTTCCTAGCTCAAAATAATCATTTCCTTAGTTACACTCATTTACTCATGCAATATTTCTGACAGAGTACTCTGTAGGGAATTTTTAAAGTCTGCCATCTTGTTATACTCCCAAGACATATGTTCTCAGTTACTTCTTTCTTCCCCATCATAGCTCCAACATTTGCCATCTACCTGAGGAAAAATTCTTTAGAGTCTGCTTGTTGTATAAAAATATCTATGCAAATACTTCCAAGCAAAAATCTCAAATATTCTAGAGTTTGTTGCACACTTGAGAGACATACATATGTCCCCTCATTGTTCCCTTGTAAATTGCTTATCCAGTCTCTCTTTCCAATCTTTTCTAACCTCCTCTGCTTGATTCCTATAGTTATCATGAAATACTTTATATGCCCTCTTAATTAACCTTTTTAACAGCAGATTCTGTTCTAGATTCCGCTAAAAACTCCACCAGAGCTGGTCTTTCACTTAGGATTCCCCTGTCCCTTTCTCTTTGCCTATATTCTGATATCAGTCCCTGATGGAGAAGGCAGTCTCTAGCTTGCAGTCCAAATGTTTTCTTGGCCTCTTCCCACTGTATTATCTTTCCCTTCAAGTTATTTGCTCCCAATACCTTGGTTTCTTTGCCAATTTTCACCAGTAAATTCCAGTCCCCCCTTCCTTATTCCTTGTATCCGTAATTGTAGTCACCCCTATTGGCAAAATTTCCTTTCTCCATTCTTGTGTTGGCTTAATTCTTAGAATACTTTCTGCTACTTTATGAATGTAATATTCAGTATGACCATTGTTACTCTCCTTAAGGATCTGCAGCCAAAATCCCACTATCTCCCTATTTCTTGAATTTTGCCCCATTTCATCTTCATTTCTTTTCACTTTTAATTATAGCTTTCTGCTTGTGTTATGTATATGATCCTTAATTGTGTAGTTCTAAAACATCCCTTCACATCAAGTAATCCTAAACCACCTTGTTCTTTTGGAAAGATCAGCTTATCCCACTTGACCCTTGCTCTCTTCCCCTCCCAGACACATTCCTTCAACTCTTTATAAATCACTGTCCACAGCTTCTCCTTTGGTTGTTAAAATATGCCTGACCTGTATATAAAGCCATAGAGACTAAAAACATTTTTACTGCTTGTATCTTGCTATCTGTACCTATAAATAAGAACTTCTAGTTTCTCAGTTTTTGTATTATCTTTCATTTAGTCTCTTCCCATGTATCCTTAGCTGTCATAACAAAAGCCTTTTTAATCCATACACCAAATACTTTATTTTATCATATCATAAATATGGGTATCACTGAACCAATTCATGTGTGGGTATATAATTTATAGATATAGCCTATTTTATCTTCATTATTTGTATAGCCCCAAAAGACTTGAATAATCTGTCTCAAAATGTTCCACAACACTGAAACATCCTTTTCTGGTTTTATCAGGTACAAAAGATCTTCTGCAAATAAAGCCAGCTTTTCTTGATTATCAATCCAATTATATCCTCGAATTTCTGAGTCACTTAGTTTCTTTATCAGTGGCTGTAAATATAAAAGCAAAAAACAGTGGACCTAAATATAAAAGCAAATAGTGGAAAGAGGCTATCCTGCTTGATTTTTCTGTTCACACAACTTATTAGAGAAGAACCATCTCAAATTAATTATTGCCTCCGATCACTCATATATCCTTCTAATTAACATTATCAGAACTGCTTGCCATTGTACCTTTTAATTTTACATTTTCTTCACAGTATTCAGGACTCTCAAGATTAATTGCTTGCACATGTAGTCAGATTTCTCCATGTAGACATAAGAACAGAAAGTTCAGCTGTCCTCAGCTGCAGACTTCTCAACTCATGCTAAATATTTGTTTGCTAAAAAAAAAACAAGCTAATATCACTGCATATGGAAGAGACTCAGCCCTGCTCACCACACTCACCACATTTTTTTTATTTCTTAAGCCCACTTGCGTACAGAAATAACTTGTTTTTAGATTAAGCTGAGCACATTAATCTGGACATTCATCTATTAAAAAAAGTAAGAGAAAACATTGCATTTATCATCAATGCTCTTTTACATGCCATCCCACCCAACAGTCCAAGAATACAGCATGTTAACCTAAACATTTTATTTGTACAATAATCAGAAATAAGGTCATGGCTTGAATGATTAGTTCATTGAGATAAAAAATATACAGACAAAAACCACAGTAGCATTCACCAAACCAAAGGATGAAGAAGTCACAGTCCATAAAAAAGAAAATTGGTTCCAAATGGATTCTATCATTCAGTCCCTTTCCCCTATCTGCTCTTAACCTTACCATTCATCTTGTTTCTGATGTCTCAGTATAGTTATTAATATCCCCTCTTCTATCATTATCTATTATTTTTTCTAGTACTTAGAATCTGAAGGTGTGGGTGGGTCCTTCTACAGACAAATGTTTAGCCAGTTCATTTGTAAGAATGGCTTTCTTTATGTTAAGTAGATGTTTCCTAATCCTAATAGAATCCCTTTTAAACCAATTAAAAAATAGAAGGTTATTTAAGTAATTTAAACTTAGTTTTAGTTATGCATCATTTTTTGTCATGTGTGACTTCATTTTTGTAGTGTTTTTAAAGTGTTTTATTAGTTTTTACTTGTGCTTTTGCTGAAGGTAATTAATTGTTTAGACATGCTGTATTTGGATTGGTTGTCTCTTAATTAGTCCTAAATGGAGCTAATATAAAATACCCCACAGTTTTCTGTTGAGACATTCTCTGAAGAAGTGAAGTAATCTTCAATAAACTCATTGTTTTTATGGACTGTGACTTCTTCATCCTTTGGTTTGGTGAATGCTACTGTGGATTTTATTTGTACAGCCTTTCTTCACTTTTTGTACTGTAAAGCCCACATTTCTTCAATATAAAAAACAACTTGTTTACTTTAATATCCTTATCACATACAACAATCACTGAAAAAGACACACCCTTACACACCTACATAGACAAATCTGCTTTACTATATAACATGCAGTTTATATCATTAAATATTTTATACAAATACAGTTAAAATAGTTTTATTTACTGTTACTTTTTTCTTTAGTATCCTCTAACCATTAATGGCATGAAGTAGGGTATATGCTTTTCAGTCCATCCACAAGTTTAACAATGTTAACAAAAGTCCAGTCTTTTTCAGCCACATTTTATTCTAGTCACCTCCTGTGCTTTTTCCAGTCTCTCAAGTATTTTCCTTTGGAACATTGGAAAGGTTTCATTGGCAAACTCTATATATGAGTTTTATTGGAAGAAGAATGAGAAGTAGAGTCCCATTATGTCTGATGGCTCACTTTTAGTTGGACAAATTTTTGTATTTCCTCCTTAGCCTGTTTTGCATCAAAAATGTCTTTAATCTTCCAGGAAAAATATTCTGAAGACAGCTGGATACAGCAGCTTGAATCTCACACTTGCATCTTGATGTTCCCTGATTGCTGGGATAAGTTTGCTTCTCTTCTAACTGACATACGGTGAATAATCATTTTCCATAAACACTCTACTGCCTTCAATTTCCCTTCTGCCATGGGATCAATTCCTTTGGCTGGTATGATTTTATTTTTACTAATACAGTTCTTAGCTGCTTTCACATTGCCAGATTTGGGGCATACACAATGTGCCCTTTCATTTAATAAATCCTACTGTGAAATACCAGTCCAGTTGATTATTTTTGCCGTCATAAAATTATAAAGACTGTTCCTTCCAGTTTCTCTGGTAGAATGAAAAAATCTCACATTTTCTTTGCATGTTTGTTCTCTCGTTCTACCATTTTTTTGAAACAGCTATTCTTGAGAGGTTTCATATTCAGCTTCTTCATTTTGACCTCTGATTTTTGCAGTTTTGTCAGAATAGCTGTTTAAAGCTTTTCTATTTTTTCCAGACTTTTGCTATTTGAGTTGATATACTTCTTCAATGTTTCATTTATTTAATCAATTCTGAGTACATTCGATTTATTGTTTTCCTCTAAATTACTGGAAGCCATATCCTGTACCAAAACTGGAGCTTGAAATTCTTTTTTTGCTGAACAGCTGCAGGACTTTTCCCAGTCATCGTTTTCTCTTCATCTTTTCTAGTTGGTTTTCTTTAAATTATACTAAAGCTGAAAGAACTACTAGCCCTTTTTTCCCAGTTACTTTTTTCATGCTGGGAAAGCTGAAATTAAGCTGTTGATCAGTTGCAGACCTCTTGGAGGCCTAAAACAAAATATATAAATCTTATAAAAGTGTTAAATTGTTTTGTGAATGAACTTGATTTCCATGTTATTTTATCTTGCAATGTTACCTATAAGGGCCGTCATAGTTTGGCAGCTCTGCGTTTTACTTCAAGGTGTATACCAATAGCAAGTATCACAAATAACCAGCATACTTCACCTTTTCTTATAAAGGAACATCTATTATAAATAACATGTGAAAAAGACAAGAACTGTTTTGCCTTACAGTGCAAGGTAAAATATGTGTAGCAAATGATTCAGTTTACTACAAATCTTATCAATTCATTTATAACCAAGTGGATCAAATAATTTATAAAAATACTTTACATGTCCAAAAGCTTCAAACAAATAACATTTAATTTAATCCTACACTGACCATCTCTTCCTTAAAAAGCATGTCCTGCTTATTTTTCACACTGAAGTATATAAAATAGGGGAATATAATCCGATATTTGATTATAACTAGGATTTCATGTGTCCAAGAAATGTTTGTCAAGAAATTCACCTCAAGAATGAAGCTCAAGAGGTAAATTTTGACATAATGTTAAGATTGAGAACACATGACTTCTCTGGTTATGATAGGAAAGTCCCAATCATAATTTTTTGTAGTGTGTGGAGCTTTTTCTGTTCCCATATATTTCAAAAGTTTGAAACCCCCCAATATAGTTATATGATGTATTTTGAAGCTTAAAAATCATAACACACTAACAGTTGCCACACAGAGATCATCGAAGAAGAGCATTGTGTAGCTGGTAAACAGTTTATTCAGACTTTTAAAAAGTCAGAATGAAGTATTTAAGTTGTTTTATCAGTTTCCAGGTACTCTTCTCCTGTGTCTGCTTAATATTAAGTGCAGAACTAGTGCTTAACAGAACTGAAGGGTGGGTGATAATTGTTAAACACCTTTTTAATTACAGAAAGGTGCTTTATATGCCTGCTTTTCACTGATGATGCACATGATTGGGATTCTTCATGCACTACAAATATTTGTTTTATAAGGTGAGACAGCATCTACTCATACTTTGCATAAACCACAAATTAGAATTCTATAATTAATAGGATACAGTGAAATTACAGACGGTTGTTTTCAGAGGTTACAGTTTTTTGTTTCATCTATATCAAGAGTATAAACATTGAAAATGTCACTACATTTTTGCAATATCCTAACTAAAGGTATGAGAATTTCATTAGACCTGCAGCTTAATGACCTACAGATATAAAAAATGATGCACTATTTTTTTCAGTGAATGATGTTCGTCTTGAAGAAAGTAAACATTATTAACTTAATTTTTTTCTTGTACTTATTATTAAAATATTACCTTTTAATAATATGTGCATCTGCATTTATACAAACTCGTGGAGAGTTTGCCAAGAATATCCACAGAGTGTCATGGTCATGATGTCATTCTTGCTTTGAGGTCTGTTAATCACGAGTAATGTCAAGTGTAGAATATCTGGAATATGTAGCTTTCAATGCTAATACGCTAGCTATAGAACATTACATGTTAATGATGTTATGAGGTGCATTTTTCTATACTGCTTATATGAGTAAAGAAATCATGGAGGATGCCACATCTACAGTATCTCTGTCTTATACACACATACATATAAATATTTCAAGCATACCAAAATACTTGTTCCCAATAATGTGTCCAGGCTGTTCTTAAAAATATCTAAACTAGTGCTTGCTCCATGCCCCACCCTGCCCCCAAATCTCACCTGCCTCTACTAGTCCTAAATTTATAGCTCTAAAAATACTCTCCCTCTTTTTAGAACTAATCAACAACTCTCCAGGCATTATCAGGACCCTCCCTACCTAACTATCCTAATTATCCCTCTACTCAAGTTGGGCAAAAATCAAAGCTAATATCTAGACAATGCCTCTGTTATTGGCCGTGAAACCTTTCAAATTAATGCTATTATACTGCCTACTACCCTTGATGATAATTCCATATCTTCTCACCACCTACGAAAATCTGTCCTACCTAGGCTACCACTACTCAAGAAGCCAAACCACCACCCCAATAATACAAATTAAATTAGACCACTTAATAATCCCCATTACAACTAATGTCTTGGATACAAAATACCACCAACCCATTAGATCCAGATATATCAATCCCAAAACCGAGAATTACCCAAGAATAATATTTAAATTCCTGAAGCTCACAATTAGACTTCATTGCAACCTCACAAGGGATGGGGACATTCATCCAAACCCTGGCCCAAACTCACTAGTCGATCCTAGCCCCAATTCTACTATTCCCACTAACTTACAAATTTTAAATAGACCTTCAAACCACTCCTGGTCAGTCACCTAAATATTAGAAGCTTAAATAATAAGGTCCACCACCTGCATGCACTCTTAGATACACATTCCCCGGATATACTTTGTCTTACTGAAACCTGTCTAAAACCATCAGTGGCAGATAATGATGTTTTACCCCCAGGTTATAGCATACTAAGGTTAGACCATAGCACTAGGAAGGGAGGAGGGGTAGCTGTACTATACAAAACTACTTTAGATGTGACCTCTGATTCCACACAACCACCCTGTGTTGATAATGCTGAAATTCTCATTACCAAGCTTCAAATTAATAAAAACAAAAGTATTAACATAGCCTGTGTCTACATTCCCCCAGGTAATAATGCAAACACCCTAGAAGATATCCTGTCTTAGCTGTCTAGTAACTACCCTCAGGAAACCATTGTTCTAGGTGACTTCAACATCGACTGGAATATTTGGTCCTCAGAATTTCCAACCATCCATGTAAAGCTATATGGATTTACTCAGATCATATCCTCCCTACTAGGATCAGTAAACTTAACAACAAAGATATTATCCTAGACTGGATACTCATTAATAGCCATCCCCACATGTACAGGGTTGGTACCCGACCTGAAGACATAACTGACCATTTTCTTACCTATATAATCAGGCATAAGACTGACATTCCTCACCAACCTACTTACAAAACAATTGGAAACAACAAAAATGTTAACCCCACTATTTTCCAAATTGAACTCAAAGCATGTAATTGAGCAGTCTTAAAACATCTCCCACTTGAAGAAACTGTATTATATTTCGGCACCAAATTCCTAGCCCTCCTTGATACCCATGCACCTGCACGTTCTATAAGAACTAAAGCAAAAGTTGCTCCATGGCTTTCAAAAGAAACCAGACAAATGATCTTTCTTGGAAACAAAGCTTGGACCACTTGGTGTACCACAAAATCCACCTTAGATCAACTTAGATTTAGACAACTAAGGAACAACACTAATAAATCTCCCACCCTAGATAAAAAAAAAAAAAACTTTTACTGCCATTTACAACAGAAGCATCAAAACAATACACAAAAGTTTTGGGCAGGCATAAATAAACTTATTCACCCAGGGGAATGCACAACTCCTATGCCCTCGGCTACCATCCAAAAACCTTCGGAAGACGTTGCCAATTCTTTTAATAGTTTCTTCACAGAAACTATCCAGTCACTAGCTAACCAACTATCTCCCAGTTGCCCAAATCCTAACATTGCTGCACCTAGTTCTCAACTCCCCTTTAACTTTCAACCAGTTTCCACATCACTTATCCATGCCCTAATAAAGAAACTAAAGCCTACCACCCTTGCATTGGATCTCCTCCCAGCTGAGTATCTACAAAAAGTTGCCAATGCCATAGCATACCCAATCTCTATTCTGATCAATAGAACTATATCAAAAGTCACTATCCCCTCCATCTGGAAGATATTCCATGTTATTGCACTCCACAAAGGGGGCAGTTCCACTGAACTGTCACATTACAGACCTATAGCTATTTTGTCACCCCTGGCTAAAATGATGGAGAAGTGCATCCATAAATAACTCCTGAGCCATCTCATTCAGCTCAATCTCCTGGATAATTCACAGCATGGTTTCAGACCATTCCACAGTGCAACCATGGCCCTCCTCTCCTTCTCCAATGTTATTAATCAAAACCAAAACAACAGTAAGCTTTCTTCTGCCCTCTTTCTTGATCTCTTCAAGGCCTTCCACATGGTCAACCACCAACTACTCATACACACACTTAAAACTATTCCCCTAGATGTCCGGGCTATCTAATGGTTCAAATCTTATCTGAGAGGTAGACAACAGGTTGTACTATGGCAGAGCAGAACAAACTATCTTCCTTTCTACTTATCACCCTTGGGGTCCCTCAGGGCTCTATATTAGCACCCCTATTATTTTCTATCTTTATTAATGACCTGTACATATTATCCTAACAGCCAACTGCATTCAATATGCAGATGACTCCACTTTGATTTGCTCTGCCACCTCCCCTTTAAGTCTGCAGACTCTATCCTAAAATGTTTTTAATACTGTTGAAAATTGGCTCTGTAATCAATGTCTCCTATTAAATCCTAACAAAACAAAGCTACTGCTTTTCAACCCCACTCATAAGGCTTCCACTCCAACCTTTACTATAAAATTTAACAATGGCACTGTCATTGTCCCAGATCCGTGCACCAAACTCTTAGGTGTAACAGTTGATAATAACCTCAACTTTGATATATATATTAATCAAACTATTAAAAAAAATTAATAAAAAACATGGCTCACTATACAAGATCAAACCTTTCCTCACTCCACTAGCTAGAACGGTAATTGCCCGTATGCATCTACTTTCTACCCTCCTTTATGCATCCCCTCTCTTCACGAACTTGAGTAAGTCTGACCTTAATAAACTCTCTAAAATGAAAAAAACAACACAGGCTCTGATCTGGCTAGAATAACTCAAAAAATGTTTAATGCGAAGCACTTTTCATCTTCCACCTTTGGAAGACATCATCAGACAAAAGAAAAAAACTTCATGCACAGTTTTAAAATGAAAAAGGCGTCAAAGCAAAGCATAGTAATTGGATTCAGCCACCATTCAATTAACTAATTAAATACTAAGTTAAATAATTAAAAGTGTTCTGCATCAAAAACCTTTTTCTTGTGTTAAAAAAGCTCATGTCAGCAAAATAAGATCATTCATTTAAAACTTCTGTTTAAAACTTTCATTTTAGAAAAAACAAAATGCAAAAACTGTACTCTAACATAAAGCACAGAAATACTGAATGAAAAGCATAAATGTAGGAAAACGTAGTTTTAAATATATGCTTGGAGTATAAAAGAAGAAAAGAACATAATAATAATAACAAGTATAAAATGAGTACAAATATAATAACAGACTACTGCTCACAACACCAAGAGGTGACAGTGTCGGAAGCAAAAATGTCAATAACTACGGACAGTGTGTCAAATACCTAAAAGTACAAATACATACAGCAAACTGTGTTATAAGACCTTAGAGGATCTGTGTTCTAAAAATGTTGAAAAATTTAAAAACACATTTTTAGTACTAGACTATAAAAATGTGCAAAGGAACTCAAGATGAAAAACAGGAATAAACTACAACAATTACTACCTTTTGCTAACATGAAATGAAATACTGTATGTATCACCTCAATAGACTTCTCAACTTCAAAATGCAAGTCAAAGATGTGACCTCGTTTAAACCAGGGGGAGTGTAAGAATTCAGCCTAAGCTGCCAAACAAGTTCACGTTTCTCTAACAGTAACTGATATGGTCCACCTTTTTCATCAACCACTACCTGATCTATCACTTTAAACAAAAAAGCATGGGTAGTATTCACGTTACAGTGTCTCGCTAGGGCATTGGTACTGCTCTTCTTCCTTATATGATATGTGTGCTCATAAATCCTTTCTTTTAATTTCCTGTCAGTTTTGCCGATATAAAAAGCCAGACATGACTGACAGGAAGCCAGGTAAACCACTGATTTAGAACTACAACTGTATTGGCCTCTGGCTTTAAACGTGTTTATTCACTGTGAAACTAGACCCTGTAGAAATGAATTTACAATAATTACATGCCTCACATTTGTATGTGCCTTCTGTTCTAGTGGGTTTCATAATCGTACTTTCCATGATACTTTTTAGATTTCTACCTTTTCTAAAAATAATAACTGGTTCATCACCTAATTTCTCTACTAAATCCTTCTCAAAGGTCAATAAGTGCCAATTTCTTCTAAGGATGTTGTTAATGAACTTCGCTTCCAAAGTAAAAGGGGTAATAAAACTCTTCTTGTAACAAACCAAGTCTGTACCTGTTGAGCCCACGACTGCTGGTGGTGAACTTGTACTGGGCACCGCCACACTCAATTCTTCTTCCATATCCAAAACTAAATCTTCTTCTTTTACAGTAAGGATGGGATTAAAAATACCTGACAATCTCTTACTACAAACCTCTCTTACCACCTCATCAGCTAATGACTCTGGGTAACCACGACTCATAAACATGTGCTGCAACAAGAAACATTCATCGTCAAATGACGTGTCTTAAAATGTCATTCGAGCTGCTCTTACAAACTGTCCCTTTAGGACAGATGTCTTCAGATGGAACGGGTGACAACTGGAAAAGTGCAACAACATGTTGGAATATGTAGGCTTCTTGAAAATGTTAGCTAAATAGCCTTTACGTACAGTGTCCCTTACCAATTTCACATCTAAATGACTGATAGTGTCCTCTTTGTATGAGTGTGTGAATCTTAAGAAAGAAGTACTATTGTTTCATTCCTCCACAAAGCTACATGCATCATCTGCACTCCCTTGAAACATGATGAAAATATCATCCAAAAACCTATTGTAAAGCTTTACTTTCTTATGGATGTCTTTACTAAATATGTGTTCGTATTCACACTGTGCTAGAACTAAATTAGCATAACTTGCCCCACATGGGGAACCCATCGCTACCCCTACCACTTGCTTGTAGATGTTGCCATTGAAACTGACGTAGTTGTTGTTCAAAATCACATCCAGTAATTCCTGAATCAAACGTATTTCATCCCTCTCTGCTCCATAAGAAATAAGTTTCTTAGTGATATGTTCTAACCTTATGTCATGTGGGATGGAAAAATAAAGGTACACCACGTCTATTGTTAAGAAAAAAATGTTGTCATGGAATACAAATTTTTCTAAATTTTTCAAAAAAGCCCAAGAGTCTTTGCATATCTGTTCTTCCCTCACTACATATTTCTTTAATAAGTCATCCACAAACTTAGAGCATGCATATGTAATAGAAGACCTTGCATTCACCAAAGCCCTTATAGGAGGGTTTTCAATGTTTTTATGTAGTTTAGGTAAAACAAACAAACTGGGTGTTCTTGGCTTCAAAATCACAAGGTAATTATAAACGTCAACACTGATCAACCCTTCTATCAACAAATCCTTAAGGAAGGAAAAGATTCTTTTATAAGCAATATTAATTTCATTAAGGCTGAACCTCATGTAGATCTTACTGTCTAGCACATCAAACATTCTGTTGTCATAGTCATCATTGTCCATGATCACCAAACCTCCACCTTTGTCCGGTTTCAAAACCCGGACCGGTAAGGTTCTGACCAATCTCAAAGCTTCAGCTTCATCCTCAGTTATGTTCTTAATAACATTTTTTTCTAGCACTCATACGTATAGACCTCAAATCAGACTCACACATGTGCTTGAACAAAGATAGAGTGAGGCACACGGGTGGGTTGTACATACTAGCCACTCTTAAAGGGTCATTGATGTAACCCATACCGCCAAAAATTACAGACAAGTTCAATTTTCGAATATATAATTTCAAATCAATCAAAACCCCTGGTAAGTCAAAATGTTCCTAGGGTACGAAAGTCAAACCCTTACTGAAAAGTTCACACAAGTCCTGGCAAATGGTGTAACTTGAGAACTTGTACACCTTGAAGTCACCACTACCATTCAACAAAATGACAGGTGCGTTAGTTATCTGTTGTACTTGTGATTCTCCTTCGTGCTCCTCGTGTTGTATCTCTGTGGGTGGTTCTGGCCCCTGTTGGAAAAAGAATCATTCATTTCGTTACTGTTGTAGTGGTTGTTGCCAACCGCGTTGGTAACAGGATGCTTGTCAGCAATATTGTCCCTCCAGCTGCCCTCAGATAGATCTAGATCGCTGACTCCTGGTCCTACCCTCACGGGTACCTCAGGATCATTCCCACTGACCTTGTTCACAACATTTGTACGTTGTGCAAGGGCATGACCAAATATACCCTTACCTTGAGAGGGTGGTGGTTTTGGGTATGCAACCCCATTCTTATAGTCACTGATGTCCCTTCTCAGTTTCTTGAGTTTCACTTCCATGTTCTTCATTAATTGTTGGTCAATAGAAGAAAACACCCTTTTATAATCATAATGGTACCTTATGAACTCAGGGCGTGTTTTAATGTCATTATTTAAAACTGTGATTTCGTTAGTTAAAGCCTCACTAGAAATAGAATAATGTTTGCACATCATGTCCATTAATTCAATACCGTGCTTGTCAAACAGCATTAAAAGTTCATTGTAAAACACTGTCCCCACCTCTAACCCTGGAAGGTATTGCCAGGATCGCAAACCTTTCCGTACTACACCCTGTTTCTTACACTCTCCAAAATAATTTACTTCCAATTGTAACTTTTTTAGTTTTAACATTTTCCGATCAATCTCTTTTAACTTAAGAGATAAAGACTCACCTCCTCCAGCAGAGCATTCACTAATGACATCTTTGCAGTTAAATCCAAAAGCTGGTTGTGTTTTTAACCATTCTGCAACATTAGGGAGCCCTATAAGCCCAGAGGAGGACTCGGTTGTTGAGTTTAAATGGATAGGGCCTTCGCCACTGCCTCTGTTTACAGGTAAGCTGTGTTTGACAGCAAAATTCATTCCATCAGTTCCAACTTTGTTAACAGCAATGTTAATAAACTCTCTAGCTGCTTTAATCATATTGCTAGATTTGCCACTGGAACAGCATACAGAACACACCACTGTCTGAACCTAAAGAACATAGGGTGGCTAGAATTGCCTATCCAACTTCAGTACAATCAGCTAATAGTAGCACATAAAATTCTCTACCAACCTGAAAACACACCCGTACATACAAAAATTGTCACCCCCTTACAGCAACATCAAGACACTTCGCTCATCCAACAAATTACTAGCCCAAACTCTCAAAAGCAACAACTCATCTGGAGACTATCTATATGCCAACTCTGTTGGAAAAATATGGAACTCACTTCCTGCTGAGCTTACTTCATAACCCGTTCTAACCCAATATAAAAAAAAAAATCTAACAGTACTTTAAAAGGCAATGGCTATGCCCTTGCTTTAATCCTACCTGACTGTAGTGACCACAAGATGACTTAGTACTTGAAGATAAGCACAACTCAAAATAAAAATTCCAACAGCTTTATTTCGATACAAACTCCACACAAGGATCAAAGAATCTCCACAAGGATCAGATGCAAACTTGGTTGAGCGCTTTCATCTGCCTAAGAACAGATTTCATCAGAACCAAGAGACTCTACAAACATGCCCTTATATACCTAGTTGGCGCCAAAATAAATTGATTAATCATCAATGAATATATTATCCATGCACTGGATGTATTTGTTTTTGTTTTTGCTTTTTGCAATATGATCTAAGAAATGTTTTTAATAGGTTTGTCATTTCACATACATTCTCACGCAATTACATGCACTTTATATGTATTTGTTTATAGTGCATTTTTGGTTTCAAAACCTTAGTTATAACAAAAAGCAAAAACAAAAACAAATACATCCAGTGCATGGATAAAATATTCATTAGATGATTAATCAATTTATTTTGGCGCCTAACTAGGTATATAAGGGCATGTTTGTAGAGTCTCTTGGTTCTGATGAAATCTGTTTTTAGGCAGATGAAAGCGCTCAACCAGTTTGCATCTGATCCTTGTGGAGATTCTTTGCTCCTTGTGTGGAGTTTGTATCGAAATAAAGCTGTTGGAATTTTTATTTTGAGTTGTGCTTATCTTCGAGTACTAAGTCATCTCGTGGTCACTACAGTCAGGTTGGATTTTTGTTTGTTCTTGGTTTCATTTCCGTGATGGCTGATGTGCCTGAGGGTTCGCCTGCTCTTACTGATCGAGAAGAGCTTGTTTCCTTAAGGGCGGAGGTTACGTCACTACAAGCCGACGTTGGAAAGCTGTTGGAGATGGTAAGCAAGGTTGCGTTGCTTACTAATTCGAGCAAAGAACAGGTATCAAGGGTTCGTAATGGACCGGACGATCTAACAGCCAGCAATGGACGGGAGGAATTTGCTGAGGCAAATGACCGGGAAACGCGGAAGCGGAGAATTGAGTCTAATTCCAATTTTAACAGTTTATCGGAAATACCAAACGCTCAACCCCACCAGACTAACGGTTCGTATGCTGAAGGGGAGGCACATAAGCAGTCTCAAAGACTGAATCTAAAGGAAGCAGGTGTGGAGGACAACCACTTGAACATTTCTTTAGATGCTGATTGTACATTTGATTTCAGCTTGTTCCATTTAGACGACGAATCGCAGAGATTGGGGGCTAGACCCAAAAGGAAAGATGCGGTGAAAACCTACTCTTCTGTGGCTCAGCGGTTAGAGTCACAAAAAGGTACTGTTACAAATAAAAAAACAAGATCTAGTCCTAAAGACTTACAAAATTTACACAACAAGAAAAAAAGTTGTTCTGTTGTGAATAATAAATGTTTTAAACAGTTTGATGTTAATAATTTCATCAATAGAGATGTAGTTTTCACACAGAATGAAAACTGTTATGATTTTAATAGAACTCCGACTAGGTTTGAGGAGGGTAATATCAAGCAGAAGATACATACTTTAGGCAAGAGGCTCTTACAGGCCAAAAGCATTAAAATTGATAATGCTTACCTAACACAATGTACTGTTTTAGGTATTATACCCAAGGGGTTACGATTTTTCAAATTACCATTGGGTTTGGAATATACTGAGAATGTTAAGTATGAATTCAACAAAATGTTTGACCAATTTGGTATTTTATATATGGAGAAACTGATGAAATGTAATGAGGAAAAACTGGCCCATATAACCAATGAGATTGATACATTAAATGAAGAAATATTGCAGGATGTACATTTTGACCAATGGTGTGATTTATACCATAAACAGTTTAGTTCTGTGGAACATAAGGTGAATACTATTGTCCACAGAAAGAAAGGTAAAATTGACAGAGATATAATGTTGTACAAACAGCAGAGAGCATATGTATGGCCCCAGAATAGGAACTATGGGATTAAATCTATTAAGGGAAATGAGACATTTAGAAAGGAAAGGAATGACACATGGAGATTGGAGGATGACCAAAATTTTCAGGGGGGACAGTATCATTCAGCACCCAAAACCTACAGAAGGAGATATTAGAACAGGACTCCATTTCACTGGCAGGTCAAGCCAGACTTGAATCCAGTGGTCCCCAGTTAAACATTGCAGACAATTCTTTATGCACCACCAACACATATGCAAACAACCCTGTTGTTATACATTCGTATAAGGGGTTGCAGGTGTACAACTATACTGACACTTCTATTTCTGACGAATTTTGTACCTTATTTTGTAAGGGTATGAAATTCATCCCCACCACCAAGTTCAACATTTTCGACATTATAAAGGAGACTAAATTGTTTTGTAGAAGAATGAACTTGGCTATTCAATTTAGGGACACTAATAAAGAAGACAATATGGTGCAGGATGATGACAGTCATCATTTTAGACTGAAAAAGAAAAGCACTTATGTCCCAGGATATAACCCCATTGTAGCACAATATGAAAAATTGGTTGCCAACGACATGTATTGGTTATTCAACCAAACCAAGAAAAATGTTCAACACTCTTCCATTAGTTTGCAGGACAACCTTTCAGTGGCAGAAAGGGAGTGTTTGAACACAGTCATAGGTAACAGGGGCCTCAGGATCATGAAACCGGACAAAGGGGGTGGGATCGTGTTATTCAACACTACCGATTACAATCAAGAAATATTGAACATACTGCACGAATCCGGGAACTACGAGGAAGTGTCTTTCAATCAGGTCAATATTGGTTACAAGCGTATTGATCTTGTAATTGAAGAATTTTTACTTGACAATAGGATTTCCAACGAGACTTACGAGTTTATTAGAACGGAATTTCCCAAGATGGCCACCATCATTGGGATTCCAAAAATACACAAAAATGTCAATAAACCCCCTTTTAGACCTATAATTTCCGGTTCCAAGTCCAAAACATACAACATAGGGGTCACCATTGACTCTTGGACGAAGCATGTATACAATAACGTTGAACATCTTATTAAAGATTCCTGGAATTTTTTGAGTAAACTAACCCCTATGATTTGGCGAAAAGGGCAAACTTTTTTAACTATTGACGTCATCGACCTTTTTTCCTGTATTCCCAGGGACAAGGGGCTGGACTACTTTTTTGACAGTTTAAAAAGATATTCAGGTTTGAGTTTTGAAAAAATTAACCTGTTAGTAGATATGATGAGGTTAGTCCTTGACCACAATTATCTGCAATTTCAAGGGGAACTATTCAGACAAAGTAGAGGAGTTGCCATGGGGGCTTCTTGTGCCCCAGTTTTCGCCAACATGGTAATGCTCGAATGGGAATCCTTGTTTGTATTTCCCAGTCCTTATTACAAATATATATCATATTATACCCGATACTTGGATGACCTGTTTGTCCTATGGAACGGGCCAGTTCATGTGATATCAGAATTTATAGAATATTTAAATAATACAACTGACTTCTTGAAATTTACCTATAATGTGGAGTCTCAAGGTATAGCATATTTGGACACGTACATATACACCACTGACACTGAATTTCAATCCAAAATTTACAGGAAAAAAACTTTTTCGAATGATTATTTATATTACAATAGTTGTCACCCACCCCACATTTTTAAAAATATTTTCAAAGGTCAGTGTATACGAGCTGCTCGGATGTCCTCGACGAGGGAGACAATGGAAAGAGAATTAAACATCATATATGAAATGTTTTCCAACAGGGGGTATCCAGATAATTTGATTAAACCTATACAAGTTCTTGTTATGAAAGAATGGGGCAATAAATATCCAGCTTTATTAGGAAGGCCCTTTGTATCTCAAGAGAAGAAGAGAGCAACAGCAGGATGCATTTGTGTTCTTATGTACAGTCCATATGTTAATATCCTGAAGGAGATATTTTTGAAACATTGGAATCTCTTCAAAATTTCAGAAGATGTTTGCAGTGCAGTGGGTAATGCCCCTACTTTTGTTTACAAAACATCATTTAATATCAAAAGGATGTTGGAAAGGACCAACCCGAACCACAGAGAGGTGGTTGGGAATATACATACCAGGAAATGTGGTATATGCAAGCAGTGCAGATTTATCAATGAAGCTAAGGTTGTGAAATTGAAAAATATTATTCGCAATAGCTTGCATAGTAAGGGAGGTAATTGCAATACATCTAGATTAGTCTATGTTGCCACCTGTGTGAGGTGTGATGCATATTATATAGGTAAAACAGAAAGGAGACTCAAGACAAGAATTTATGAACACACATACAGGATTAGGAAGCAAGATCCTAACAATGCGTTAAGCAGACACATTTTAGATAAGGGTAGTGAGCATTCCTTTCTGTTTAGCATCATTGACATTATAGATCAAACAGCCACAGGGGGCAACTGGAAATGTTATTTATCTCTTCTTGAAAGTAAATGGCAAATGTTATGTGATGCTACGACTAAACCAGGTCTCAATGACCACATCAGCATTAAACCCTTCCTTATTTTTGATAGTTAATTAGCAGCTGTATTCAGTTTTACTCAGTCCCCATTAGATTTATATATATATTTTTAACGTACAGTATGTTCGACTGTTTGATAATTTTATTGAATGAATTATTTCAAATTTTCCTGCATTTTTAATGCATTTTTTAATGCATTTTCAATACATTTATTGAAGGCATGCATGTATATAATTGTTGTAGGTATACACAAACATATCGTGCAGATATATTTTTTATTGTTCCAACGCAGTTGGTTGCATCCATTAGACAATATTGCATCCCAACATACATATTGGTTCTATTTTTAATTTCTCCTTTTTATTTTTATTTTTCATTTTCATTTTCATATTTGGGTCCTTTTAGGCATGTATTGGTATTTAGTTAATGGGGCCTTAGGAAATTGATTAGCATATGGACCTCAGTTGGTTTGTTTTGCATGCGAATGGGGCTATGTGTTGTCGTTTTTTTGTATGTACATCTTGTTACAAGTATTGTAGGAATTTTTTAGTATTCCAGTATGTTAACATGTTATTTGTAATGTAATATGATCTAAGAAATGTTTTTAATAGGTTTGTCATTTCACATACATTCTCACGCAATTACATGAATTTTATATGTATTTGTTTATAGTGCATTTTTGGTTTCAAAACCTTAGTTATAACAAAAAGCAAAAACAAAAACAAATACATCCAGTGCATGGATAATATATTCATTAGATGATTAATCAATTTATTTTGGCGCCTAACTAGGTATATAAGGGCATGTTTGTAGAGTCTCTTGGTTCTGATGAAATCTGTTTTTAGGCAGATGAAAGCGCTCAACCAAGTTTGCATCTGATCCTTGTGGAGATTCTTTGCTCCTTGTGTGGAGTTTGTATCGAAATAAAGCTGTTGGAATTTTTATTTTGAGTTGTGCTTATCTTCGAGTACTAAGTCATCTCGTGGTCACTACAGTCTTGCTTTAATCCTGACTAACTCTGGCAATATAAACATGTACTAAAGAGGTCTTTTGGCCAGCCCTACATTGCTTCCTAATTTTTATTCTATAACAAATCAGATTTATATATGACAGAATGAATTACTTTTATCCTATGTATTATATCTGTAACAGTGCTCTAACTTGATTAATGTAATAGTTTTTCTGTATGTATGCATGGAGATTTTCTCCCCGGGCCTCCGCTGAAAATGGACAAGTATCCAGTCAGACTATCCCAGTCAACAAATATAAAATAAATAAATAAAATAAAATAAATGCAATTTAGTAGCCTAGTCCATGTATCAGCTACTCTCTCAGAAAACCAATTAGTACACTTCACATTCCTATAGAATTTTCTAGATAGGTTGTTTGATGATTCTCTACTAGTTTTTGATAACCTCAAACATTCCCAGAAGTTGCTGTCTCTAAATACCCTCTATACCTGGATAAAATCTCCACTTAAACATCTGTAAGAGACACTGTACAAGTTCAGATATTTTAGTCTTTCATAATAACTTACATTTTCACATTAATGTATACCCTTGGTATATTTCCACTGTACTCCTTCCAGTTTACTCATGCTTGTTTTCTTATAAGATTTGATATTGCTATTCCATACTCAAGTTTGGGTCTAATGTAACTAAGAAGCAATGACTTCATCATTTCTGATTTCCTAGACTTTATAAATCTTTTTGCACAACCTATAGTACTATAACTATCATTAACCAATTGGTTGATATGATCAGAAAAACTCAAAGCTGGATCAATCCATATACCCAGGTCGTTAAATTAATGTAAAGTTTCAATCACTGTGTGCTGTATTAAGTAATCACCTTTCAGTGTATGTCTCACAAATCTCATGTGCCTTGTTTTTGATGTATTTTTCCGCATATTAGTCTCTTCTGCCCAAATGGTCAATTTAGTCAAGTTGTTTTGCAGACATGCCCTATCTGTAACACATGTAATCAGATTACTCATTCTCAAGTCATCTGCATACAGACTGTAAAACACCTCAGATAAAAAAGATAGATCTGAAAGAAACAATCTAAACAAGTATGGGTCCAGGATAGAGACCTGTGGGGCACCTTGGCTGTAACCTCAAATTTCACATGTCCAATTGCAGTATGACACTTGCCATGTCTTATATGTAAGACATGCAGTTATCCATCTTATCAAGAGCACATCAATAGCTAGCTAATTTATTGATCAGCGTTTTCTGTATTACCTTATCAAATATAAATGACATCACAGCACAATTTTTCATTCATAGTTGTTATTATATTGTTTTAGAACACCATGTTATAGGTGGTGATATATTTATTTTCAACATACGCATACTGATATATGGTTTCAGATCCCAACTTTTTCAATTCTGACAATAATTTATCCAATATAACATTCTTCATTATTTTTCTACTATACGAGGGGAAACTTATGGATCTGTACTGTATGTGTCTGGGTTTGTCCTACTTCCCCTTCCCTTAAAGACAGGTTTAACAAATGCATATCTCCAATCATGAGAAATCTCTCCATATTTATATGCCCTAGTAAATAACAGATGTAATGGTATCTCTGTTTTTTAATTTCTCCAAATCTTTTGGGTTTCTAATACCATGATGGGAATGAACCCCATTCCTAAGTCAAAGTACAATTAAAGTTCATGAAATTAGTATTGTTCCAATCTTTGATGTCAGTCAAAAGTGCTCTTCGCAGCACCCGCAATGTGCCCAGTAATTACTCCTTCTTGTATTGGTAGCATATCTAAATATGATCGTAGACTCTTTTTTTATAAGACCCGTTACTCCTACTACTATTGGAACTATATTGGGTTAGAATGGGTTCTGAAGTAATCATCTTTCTTCCACATTGCTCTCATTTCTGCTTGCAAATCCTGATATTTAATGACTTTGTGTCTCTCTGTACGCAGGACACTGTTGTCACTGGGTGTGGTGATTTCAATGATCAATGCTACTTTTGTCTTCTTTTCTTGGTCCACTATGTCTGGTTTTCTAGCATCTATCTTTGAACTGTTGGTAATGGATGATCCCATGTGATGTAAACTTCATCATTTTCTATGATGTTTTGTGGCGCATTCTTCCAGTGTCTTTCAGCCACTTCAGTACCATAATGCTTGCACAATCCCCAGTGCAACAGTCTCACCACATTATTATGCCTTTTGGTATACAGTCCTTCTGCAATTAGTATGTCACAAACAACAATGAGGTGTGCGACTGCTTCCAATTCTGTTTTACAAAACCTACATTTGTCTGTTTCTTCTACATGTTCAATGGACTTTGTAAACCAACGTGTACGTAGCCTACTATCTTGTGCCACCAATGTTAACCTTTCATCTCTTGGTTTGAATTCACTTCTCCTTAATCATTCCTGCGTTCATTCCTGATCAACATGTAGTTCTTCTAAAAATTTTCTATACTTGCCACTATATTTATGCATTTTCCACATTTCTTGCCTTCTCATCTGGTCCTTCACCTTATATTCTTTCTTTTGTTTTTTTGACACATTCAGTTGCTGCCTGTTTTTTATCCACTTGTGGTTTGATTTCCATTCCTGCTTGATGCCGATATGCTTCTGCTAGCCTAAACAGGGAAGTCATCTTAGATTTATTCTCCTCATATTTCAAAGCTTTCACTACATTTGGGTCTTGTGAGGTTAGCAGATATGTGTGGAGTTCCACGACTGCAGATCTGTACAAGTAATCAGTTTCAAGGGGGCGCATCCCTCCTTTGGAATGAGGAATATATAATCTTGGTATGCTCTGATTTTTATAAATCATTTGGTGAGCATGAAGCATCCTTCTTGTTTTCCTATCTAATCTATCCAACACATTTTATGGCCAGTCAATCACTCCAAAACTGTAAGTTAGGACAGGAAGAGCAAATTGTTTTATAGCTTGGATTTTGTTCCTAGATGTCAGTGCTGTTTTCAGGATTAATTTAAGCCTTCTGAAGTACCCCTTATTAAGTTTTATTCATATTTGTTTGTGTTTTTTTGTTGATCCTTCATCAGTTCCCAAATATTTATACACTCCCTCTTGCTCCAGTTCTTTTATATCACATTCCTGTCCCAAACTGATGTTTTCCTGATGCTGCAGTTTTCCTGCTTTAAAGATTGCTTTGCACATTTATCAAGACCAAATGACATTCTTATATCATCTGAAAAAGTTTTGACAACTTGCAGTTGTACTTTCAGTTCCTCATCTGATGAGCTATACAGTTTCAAATCATTGACAAAGAGAAGATGTGAAGTCTTTAGACTTTTTGTTTTCTACGAGTCAAGTTATAGCCATGGCCTAAGCTGTTAAGTAGACAGCTTAATGGGTTAAGGGCAAGGCAGAATAGCAATGGTGACAGAGAGTCACTCTGGAATATCCCCCTTTGAGTTTTTATCCCCAGAATAATAATTTGTCATTTATCATGGCTTAATTGCAAAGTGGCACTGTAAGTGTATGCTGAAGTGTTACTAATTCTGTTTCCTCCCTGCACTTTGTTTGGATACATTTTGCATAGTTCTTTTTCAATATAATCTACTTTGATTAAAGCTTCTGAGGTTACCTAGATGTCACTAGGACAATTTATCATAACCTTTGTGAAGCTAAAATGATTTCCATAAGCTTTTGTAAATATATCATTAATTTGTTGTGCCTAAGAATACATTTTGGAATCAACACATATTTTATCAGTATGTCTATCTTTACTTCTACCACATCCTATGTAGCTATAAAATGGTTTCCTATTATGCTCAATATCTTTATATACATTTTCTTTTAATTTTTCATGATCTTGTCTCATATTTTGTTTAATTTGTCTATCCTGCTTGTTAAGTTCATTTTTCAAAGTTGCAGTTCGACCTCTTACCATTTCTTATATTTTTGTCTCTCACCTTAATTAAGTATTGTGTTCTTATGGTAATGTATCCTTCTGATGTATAAGACCCAAACTGAAGAAAAAGAAAAAAAAGAAGAAAAGAACACTCCAAGCCCCAAGAATAAAGTAAGTACTTTCGTTTACTGAATTAAGCAAACTTCTTCAGACAATACAATGCAACTGAATTCTTAAATACTGAAGGCATATGACATCATCACATTCAACAACCAAGCTCTGCCTTCATTTAAAACGGCAACCATATAATGACTACACTAATACTATATCACCCACAATCTTCTTCTTCTTTTGGCTTTTCCTGGTTAGGGGTCACCACAGCGGATCACCTGTCCGCTCATGATTGGCAGTGGAGTTTTACGGTGTCGAGTTGCCAGCCCGGCACCCAACCTTCTGCAGAAGGCACACACATGCACACACTCACACCTAGGGCCAATTTAGAGTGTCCAATCCACCTACAGCATGTCTTTGGGATGTGGGAGGAAACCGGAGCACCCAGAGGAAACCCACACGACCACAGGGAGGACATGCAGACTCCGCACAGAAGGCACCCCAGCTGAGGATTGAACCAGAGAACCTCTTGCTGTGAGGCTGCAAAGCTAACCGCTGCACCACTGCGACCACCCACACTATATCACCCACAATAAACCTGAAAATTATCAGTCTATAACAATGTATTTAAAACATGAATCGAAATACAAACACAAGTGCATATCTAAAAACTCATACTATAAATAATTAATTATAACCATCCCCGTAAATATTTATAAAAAGCCTTAAAGGTAGAAAGCACCAATGACCTACAAAAATAAAATAAAATAAAATAAAATAAGAAACCAGTTTATATAGTGAGGTATTTTAGCTAAGGGAATAAAATAAAGAACCAGTTTATCTAGTGAGAGATTTTAACTTAAGAATACACTTAATAGATAAACTGTCATTGAGTCCTGGGGGAGTATGAGCATTAAGTCTAAGCTGCCAGGCTAATTCTTTTTCATCCAATTTCAAGGATGATGGCCCCCCCCCCCTATCATTTTCAGCTACTCTGTCAATAGCAAGGAAGAGGACTTCATGGGTGGGATTAACCTTCATGTGTCTAGCCAGAGCATTATTCAAATTCATCTTGTTAATATTATAAACATGCTTGTAAATCCTATGCTTCAATGGCCTCTCCATCTTGCTGACATAAAAAGCTGGGCAGTTCCGGCAAGTGCTCAAAGAAACAACTCCCCTTGACTCACAGTTAAATCTCCCCTTAACTGAAAATCATTGGTTTTGCACAGTGAAGGTGCTAGCAGTATTAATGTATTTACACAACCGGCAACTCCCACATTTCAACATGCCACAATGTGGAGAGTAATTGAAGGACATACAACTTTCCAAAATTGCTTTCAAATTCCAACCTCTCCTAAAGACCACTTTTGGTGCTTCACCCACCTTATCCCGGATAGATGCATCCTCATGCAAGAAGCACCAATTCTTAATTAAAATAGATCTTAATAATGGTGCATCCAATGAAAAAGTGGTAATAAAACCAGTATTGGTGCCACTAGTAATCTGCAACTGTGGGGGCTCTCCATCCATCACTGTACCAGTTAGCTCACCAGCAACATCCTGCCCAACAATGGGTGCCAAAGGACCATCCTTAAAGGTGCTCACGACCTGTCCAATCAAGTCCCGTACCAATCTACCTACAGTCTCCTGCCCAACATTTCCAGCTCCAAATAACACTGATTTAAATATCCCATTAGTTCTTTTAACATGAACCTCGCTGACCAACTGGTTCACAAGTCTCAATGGGTATCCCCTCTTAAGGAACATTTCTCTCAAGAGGTTACACTCCACCAGGAATTCAAAATCGAGGGACACCATTCTGGCTGCCCTAACTAACTGGCCCTTAATGACCACCCTCTTCTGATGGTAGGGGTGGGAACTGGTGAAATGTAAGAAGGCACTGGAGTACGTAGGTTTCCTGAAAATCCTTGATGTATATCTCCTATTGATCCTATCCATAGTGAGTTCAACATCCAAATAAGCTATTTTTTTCACTTTGGAAATTCCAGGTAAACTCCAAAAAACTAGTAAACCTTGTAATATGATCAACAAAGTCCGATGCCATGGGCCGGTCGCCCTTCCACATGATGAAAATATCATCCAAATAACGGGTGCACCACACAACCCTTTGCTGGAAGATATTGTCTCCAAACAAAAAGTTCTTCTCCCAGTGGGCCTCCACCTGATTTTTGTTAGAATATTTATTATAATAAAAACATTTATACCCTGACAGAACTCGTTTCCAGTCATTGTTCTTTAACCATGTCTCACAAACAATAACAACATCAGTCTTATGGGAATGTAGCAAATTTTCCAATAAAAAAACTTCATTATTAATGCTCTGAGCATTGACCACCATCAGAGATGCAGCAAATGTTGCTATTTGTAAACTGCTAACATTTTTGACCTGTCAAAAATCCTGACTTATGTTTGTCAAATATTGCAAAATATCTGCTGCAAAAAATTATCTTCCTTGATCTTGGCAAGTGTACATCATCCTGTCTAAACACAAGTGTGCCCCAAATTAGGCTTGTATGCTCTACACATTTCAATTTTTTTAAAATGAGACTTTTTTTCCATGTAGTTATTTACCCCAATTTTTTTTCATTCACTGTGACCTAACTCTTCTTTCGATATGTGATTTGTAAGAAATACGTCCTAACACTTGTGCAAGCTTTGTAATCTAAGAGGGCTGTAAGTTTCCTAACGAAAAGAGATGAGATCATTTGTACCAACATGAATAAAAACATATCTATACTTCCTTACTTTAAGGTGTACTAAGGCCTTTGCCACATCCTCTATTTTTGCTCCTGGCGAGCATAACACTATTCAATGTTCATTATCTTCTCTGCAAATGTAAGTATCAGTTCCTCTAATAACTGAATCTTTTATTACATTTACAAGCCTACAATTCTCATCCAGCTGCCTTTGTACATAAACAGCTTGAGTCATGTTGTCAACTTCTGTCTTTCTTCCTTTTTTTTTTTTACAATAATGTTCTTAATCCTTACACGCTCAGTTTTAATTTCTTCCTTTTCACCTGCTTCTTACCTCTTTTTTCTACGTTCTCTTTTGGAAAAATGATGCCTTTTTCTGTAGACTGAAGGTTTTCGGGTAGAAAAATGTTATCATTCCCTGTAACCTGTGTGTTACATAACAAAGTGCTGTCCTTTTTAGTATGTATTCACTTTATAAACGTTATTCGTTGTCAGTGTCTTCCTTTCCTTCCATTTTTATTTTCTTCTGTAGGCTCTGAATTCTCAGATTGTTGAATACTTGTATCCAGATTCTAAAGATGTCAGTGGTATTATCTTGCTCAATAAGGGCTGACTGACCTTAACTGACAATAGACACTTTCTTTCCTACGTGTGTTCTGATTGCTCTTTGCCCAACTTTATTAATTTCATCAGTCCAGTCATTAATATATGTCACAACAGTTTTCCAAGCTGTGCCAGTTGCACAAGTATAATCATCATCAGTAAGTTTAGATTTACTACTAATAATGGTAAGCAAATCATCCAACTTTTGAGATGAGGAACATAGACCGCCAGTGTTATCAAGTGTTACCTTTAAATATGCATAGTGTTTGGTACACTGTACAAGATATTTGTACTTTAGCAAATCATTAGTAGCATACTCATTTAAGGAATCCATTTTCAGCTGCAGATGAAAAAAGAATTCTAAAAGAAAAGGCTAATCAAAATCAGTTACCACAGAATTAACAGAAATTTTACATCAACGTCTGTAAGAAAAATCATGCTAGCAATATACGACCAAATATTAAATTAAGTAGACTAAAGTCATGGCTCTGACCGTACCTGTACCGATTATGAAAGTCACACAAAAACTGAGATTCCTTTACACTGCACACGATTGTACTCAGTAGCTTCTGCTCCCTGTCACTCACAGTCATATCTCCTTATAACAGTAACAATCAATAAATTACAAGTCAACAGAGGATTGTTTCACATAAACTCTGGATTGTCCTTTCTACAGTATGTGCGAATGTATCTCACTAGGCCCCTTGGGATTGCTAGAGTTTGCCTGTCTAAAACCTATCGCTTTTTAATAAGAAACAGTGAAAATTAAAGGTAAAACAACAAAATATAAATCAAAGTAAATCTTCTTGTTTACAACCTATCCCTTTCTTCCTATAAATAATAAAAAAAACAGTGGTGGAAAAACAAAATATAAAAATGAAGCTTCTCTTACTAGGCATCTGCACAGTCCATCACAGACCAACACAAGGTTGTTTAGATAAGCTCTGGATTCTTTTAATCAGTGTGCCCAAGTATTGTACAACTAAAAAAAATAAAATAAATTTGTAGGAATGAAGGAATATACCTGTTTTTCAAGAGTTTATGTGTCTGAATGCCCAAGGTTGTAATATAGGGTCTACATTAGAACACCAAAGTTTTAAAACTTCAAATGTTCTAATATCGACCCCTATTTAGCGAATGCTTAAAATATCAAACATACAGAACAGAGAATTTTTTTCCCAGGGAAAAAATTTGCTGTTCCGAAACACATACACACAACACAAGCACACCAAAAAAGTAGCAATCCACACACATACACTTAAAATCCTACATCTAACCCTACACTAAACTGTACATATACTACTATCTATCCACTTACCTTAACTCAAACCCTAACCCTAAGGTCCGTCACTATCGCACACTCACCTCACCCGTGCCCTAACCCTAACTCACCTACCCCGCCCTAACCCTAAAGTCTATCAGTATTGCACACTCACCTGACCCGCGCCCTAAGCCTAACTCACCTAACCTGCGCCTTAACCCTCACATCCACACAATCACACACTTAACTGAACCCGACCGTAACTTTCCACCACAGTGCTGAAAATAGTGAAGCCACAGAAACGGCTAACCGAATTCTTTCCCTAGGAAAAAATTTGGTGTTCTGCAGCTTCGCTATTTTCAGCATTCACCGAATAGAGGTCGATATTAGAACATTCGAAGTTTCAAAACGTTGATGTTTTAATATAGACCCGTAATATACAATGGGAAAATAACCCAACCACAGTCACATGAATTCTCTCACCACAAGGAAACTCAGTGAAAAACTGGATACTTTGGGTACAGAAATTTGATTTGTTCACCAGTGCAATTCTGGAATAAGCCTTAATGTTATTTAATACTTTTAACTTTCAGATGAGTGGAAAGATAAAGCAACAGTAAGTAGTAAGAAATTCTAGAATTATTGTGAGCCTAGAAGGAACTTGCCATTCATTTGCCTTTTATTTCTTATGAGGGTACAAGCTCTTTCAAACACTATATGTTGTTGTGTTGTTGTGTCTTTCGGCTTTTCCCAGTTAGGAGTCACCACAGTGGAACTCTGGTCCGCTAATGATTGGCAGTGGATTTTTTACATGCTGAGTTGCCAGCCCTGACCCACAACCTTCAACAAAGGTACACCCATTCACGCATGTCTCCACACATAAGACGCTCTAGCTAAGAATCGAACAGGACAACGTCTTACTGTGAGGCGAAAATGCTACTGCAGCACCACCACTGCAGTTCTTTCAAACACTATATATGTGTCTGTAACAAGGGATAGCATCAGAGCCATATCTAGATCATTTGAAACCCTCCCAAATCAGAGTAGATGAGGAGGAAAAAGTAGAGTTCCTAACACACCTACATTGCAAGCAGTCTTTGAGCTCAGTCACAGATAGTCACTCTTGCCCAAACACCAGCAGTGAATAAAACACTTGCAACCCTCACTGACAGAGACTGATCAGCATCTCTTCTACAGTGTCAATTATGCCCCAACAGCTTGAAATTGGGGCAACTTTCTGCTTCACCCCATGCTAGCTATGGCTTTGCAGATGCTATTAAGAGAAACAGAACTGACCTTATCAATTCAAAACACTAGCACACAGTCAAAATAATTATGTGAAGAAAAGGATGTGTATAAGTTATATGTTAGTCAAAAAAGTGAAAATGTGAAATAAAGTAAGAATGTATAGAAACATTAATGAAGGCAAATGCTAATCTGAATGTGTACAGGAGCTGTGATTTTACAAGAAAATAAATCAGTAGCATATGGGTCAAAACGTTTACAGATGCTAAAACATATATGCTCAGATTGAAAAGAATTATTAACAACAGTGTACAAAAAAGGGAAACTAAAATGAATATGTCTACGGTAAAGAACTTTACTGTAGAATCTGATCAAAACTGCTTGCAAGGTACATCCCAAAAGTCTTTGCACAAAGTGCCACCTAGTCTACAAAGACTGTTCCTTAATCTACAGTGTTAGGATAGAAAGTGAAACACATACCATGCAATAAACAAAGTACAGCAGATATGTTGAATACAGCAAGTTTACCTGAGGTGTAGGAAAGCTTTTTAGGAGCAGAACATGAATGTCTTTGTGTAATTCTGCTGTTAGATTCTTTGGGTAATTTAGCAATAACCAATGACATAAAGAAAAAGTAAAACAACTTCAGAGATATACAGGCATGGATTTGGAAATGCAGCTATTGAGAGGCATTATAATGAAATGATGGCTTGAGCAAAATCCATAAGTTTTTTTTTTTTTGCATCCTTCCCCACAGGCCAGAGACTGATGATTCGTCTACCTGTATCCATTCAACCCATTCCTTCCACAGTCATGGGAGCCAGTAATTCTCAGGTCAGCTGAGATCCCTATAGCTCATTTGTCTCAGCCTAGAAATTCGCCCATGAGCTTATCCACTTATGGTGATAGTCAGGTGGTATGGAGCAGGCCAGCTTGCTACTCCTGCAGAGTGGCCTACTGTATCCCCTCCAACACAGCAACCCTTGCCTATGGTGGTTTGTCTGAGCTGCTCTATAGCTGTCCTCTGACAGGAAGCATTCCTCTGCATGCTGAATTCCCCTCAGCTCACACTGTGACTCATACATAGCAGCAGAGGCTTGATAGGTTCATAGGTTCATAGGTAGCTACTAGGCTATCTGCCCGAGGGCATCTATAAGCATAGCCAGAGTGTGTCGGCTTTCGCCACCCCATTGAGTAATTAACTGATCCTCTGTCAAGCAGAACCAATGAAGTGATCCCAGGGGTGTATTTTCTGTTACCCATCCACTCGTCAAGGTTTCTCTTGAAGAGTGTCAGCGAGGGGCTCTGCCTAATGTAGTTTGGAATTTTGTTCCAAAGCATGGGGAGTCTCTGTGAAAGGAATCTATCCCTCCAGCATGTTCTATTTATTGTTGGGTGAGATTTAGCTCACTAGAGTGCGTGGCTCGCAGTGACTTGGATTTCTTTAGATGGAGCATGTCCATCAATTATGAGTTGGACATGGCTTTGTAAGTCAGGCAGAGATCACCTCTGAGTAAGCGATATGCCACTGAGTACAGCCGGAGTTTTTTCAGTCAGGCTGCATAGGACATATGTTTGAGGCTAGTAATCCTCTTGGTGAGGTACTTTTGTGGTCTTTCCAGCTGTTGGAAGTGCCTTGTGAGGTACATCCCAAATGGGGCATTGTACTCTGTGATGGGTTTAATGAGTGAAGAGTAGAGGGGCACTATAACATCTTTATTTCTAGATGCAAACCCTTTAGTAATTAGATTTGCCACATAGAAGGATTTCCTTACTACTTTGGCAATATGATTGTCAAAGAAGAGATTACTATCTACCTGGTCCCCAGATCTCTTATTACCTCTTCTGTTTTAAGGGAGCTGCCACCTATGTGGTAATTCGTGGGTGTTTTGTTTTTCCCAAACGGGATGACTATGCATTTTTTGGCATTTAGCTTGAGGCCATGACTTTGACACCAGGTGTCCATCTTAGTAAGGCCCTTTTGGAGGATGTCCGTGTCAGCCAGAGAGTCAATTATGGCTCCCAGTTTGCAGTCATCGGTGAACTTGGTTAGCCATAGTCCTCCTGTGTTTGCCTGTACTTCTGAGAAGTATATGCTGAACAATAGGGGTCCCAGAACCGAGCCTTGCGGGACACCACTTGTGACTGGTTTAGAGTCGGACCTGGAGCGCACTATTCTTACTGTGTGAGTTCTGTCTGTAAGCCAGTTGGCAACCCATCTTGTGACGTAGGGGTTTATGTTCAGGCTGGGGAGTTTTTCTGTAATAACTGAGTGGGGAATGGTGTCAAAAGTGTTGGTGAGGTCAAGGTAGGCTGTGTGAACCACCTTTCCCTCGTCTATGGCCTTGGAGACTGTCTCAAAGAAGTCAACCAGGTTTAGTAGGCATGATCTGCCCTTAACAAAGCCGAACTGGATCAGGTTAAGTGTTTGGAGGTTCCCGATGTCTTTGTTAATGAGTTCCATGATGATTCGCTCCATAGCCTTGCAGACCAGGCTAGTCAGGCTTATGGGGCGATAATTACCAGGGTCAGTTGTGGCCCCTCCTTTGTGGAGAGAAATAACCATTGCTGTGCACCATTCTATGGGCATGTAGCCTGTGGAGAGGCTGAGGCTGAACAGCGTGTTTAGGTGGGGGGTTAGTTCATTCTATAGTTCATGCAAGACGCAGCCTGGGACACCATCTGGTCCCATTGATGCTGTGTTTTTGGCTTTTGAAAGGGCTGTTTTCACCTGTGCATCTGTGATTTTTGGGACACTACACTTTTCCAGTATTGCTGTGGGCCCTTCTGGAGGTGAGGGAGGGTGAAGTTTGCACTGAATCTATCTGCCAGAATGTTGGCAATATCAGTAGATTCAGTATATTTTGTGCTATTTTGCACTAGTTCAGTGCATATCTGTGAGTTGCCACTTAGATTCTTAGCATAGCTAAAGAAGGCTTTGTGGTTATCTTTTGAATCCTTAGCTATTTTTCTTTCGAAGTTAGCCTTGGATGATTTCATGAGGGACCTTAGTATCTTACTGATACTGATCAGGGATATCTTTCCTTCTTGGGATTTGCTTTTTTTCTGAACTAGTTTTCACCTTCTATTGTATAGCCTGTTTATGGCAGGGGTCCACCAAACTGGTTTCCTTCTCTTAGGTGAGTGAGCCTTGGTTTTGCTAGGGATGGCACAATCCATGCATCCTTGTAGGTGCTCATAGAGTGCATTTGTAAAGGTTTCTGCATCTTGGGCAGCGTTATCCTTTAGTGTGGGGGCTGTGAAACTTACCACCTCTGTCTTAAGTAAGGTGAAGTCTGCTATAGAAAAGTTTTTTACTGTGGTTTCCTTAGTTGGGGGTGGTGGGGTGTGGACATCCAGAGTGATTAGCTTATGGTCTGATCTAACCAGTGACGGGTTGACCTCCAGTGTGGAACACCTGTCGCCCATGTTGGTGATGACCAGGTCCAATATGTTTTCACCTCTGGTAGGGGAGTTTACCAGCTGATCCAGGGCATTTGAGTTGATGAATTCCAGGAAGTGCTGGGCCTGGAAGTTTGTACTTGAGTAGTTTTCCCCTGTGAATGGTAGGGTAATTGAAATTGCCCAATATCAGGGTGTTTGGTAGGACCTTCATGTTTTCCAGTGTCTCCAGAAAGGTGGGATGGTGGTCCTGGGTTATGGAGGGTGATCTGTAGCAGGCCTTTGCATTGTGGATTTTCTCGATGTTAGTTGCTCATGGATGATTTCAGAGGTATCATGCTGCGCCACTAACCTGGAGGTGTAGGTATCCTTGATGAATATAGATACACCCCCTCCTTTTGTGTTTCAGTCCATGTTCTGTGGCTGAAACATGTGGTATGAGTTGTACTCGGTAGTGCTGGGGTGCTCTCTGGAGCCATGAACGAGGTTTCAGTTACTGCACAGATGTCGATGTTCTCCATACTGAGGAGTGCTGCGAGCTCGTGCATTTTGAGATTTAAACTCCTAGCGTTGAGTAGCATAACCCTCAGTTTTTTATTAATTGTGCTGTTTACAGAGGTGGGTTTGACTTTTGAGCCTTGCCTAAAAAAGGCACTATGGGGGCAGCAGGTCTATATTAGATCAGTGAATGCTTAAAAAAGTGAATGCTGATTGATCGACCTTATGTAAGCGAAAGCTTACAATCTCGAACTGTCAGATCAGTGATTTGTTTCCTAAGGAAAAAAATCGCTGATCCAAAACACATACACACAAGCACACCAAACAAACAGAAATCCACACACATACACCTAAAATCTGACACCTAACCCTACACTAAACTATGCATACACCACTAACTATCCACTTACCTTAACCCAAACCCTAACCCTAAGGTCCGTCACTATCGCACACTCACTTCACCCCATCCCTAACCCTAACTCACCTAAATCCGCCCTAACACTTATGTCCACACAATCGCACACATACCTAACCCGAGCCCTAACCCTAACTCACCTAAACCACCCTAACACTCACATCCACACAATCGCACATTTACCTGAATCTGACCCATAACTTTCCACCACAGCACTGAAAATACCGAAGCAACAGAAACAGACAACCAAATTCTTTCCTAGGAAGAAATTTGAGTTTCTGTTGCTTCGATATTTTTAACTTTCACTAAAATAAGGTCGATCAATCAGCGTTCGCTTGTTTAAGTGTTCGCTGATCTAATATAGACCAGGGGGCAGCAAGAGCCTTGGCCAGTATTCAAAAGCCTAGGGGTGACAGGGGCAATCCGTCTCTTGTGAAGCAATGCGTCTTGTCGAGCATGTCGTCCCATGCTGACAGACATTGGATCCCTTTGAATGACACCAGAAGCTTAGCCAATTGTTGAAATTGATCATTTTTTCTTTAAACTGAGGTATCATTCTTGGTGAAGGCAGGATGCTACTCAGGGTCAGGGTCATACCAGCCTGGGCTACATGATCAGAGAGCTCTTCCATGTCTCTTTTCATGTAGTCCAGGGAGGTACATCTCAGGTCATTCACAACAACATGAACAATGACAGAGTCATATTTGTACTTGTTCTGGAGTGACCTTAGTGCTTGTGTTATGTGGCGGATTCTGGCTCCCAACAGGCAGCTAACAATAACCTTCTGTTTGTCCAGCCTAGTGAGTGGGACGTCAGTGTGCCTGACTATAGAGTCACCTATTACTAGTGTGTTAGGTATGTTATTTCGCCTTAAGGGCTGTGATTGTGCGGCACACTGATTTTGTGTTTTATGTGTTGTCTGGTTTGTGACGGGAGGTGCAGGTTGTTTGGGTGTCTGCTTTGGAGGTCTCTGATGCTTTTGCAGGTTTTTATTTAGAGCCTCTGAGTATGATTTTGTGTATTTATGTGTATTTTTTGCCCGTGCTGTTTAAGTATGTCTGTGTGCGGCTGGAGGTGTGGTGCAAGTGTTAACCTTTTCCTCTTGACTGCCTGTTCCAGTCTTGGGTGGAGACAGCTTAGCTTCCAATTTGGCTATATAATTGCATCTCTCGCATATGTTAGTGTTTTGTGGTAGGAGGAGAGGGCTGTCTGTGTACATGAGGCAGTTTTAACATTGCCTCAGGATACCCAGATTCACCAGCTGGACTGGAGAGTACACCTGAAATTGGCCATTGGTCATGCTTGAATAGTAGGGTGAGCTGCTTAGTTAGCTGATGGACTCAAGATCCACTGGGTAGGCACCTAGTGCTGCATCCCTCCTCACAGGATGGATGATCCAGCAGTGGCCACTCTCTCTCATCTCCATCCCCACCCCACCACCTCCTACAGGCACCCAGGCCACTATTAGAACTTGGGCCACCAAAGGTGCAGTCTGGGCTTCATCCCTCTATGCCACAGAGCAGTGTGGTAATGAAAGGAATTTTGTCCTATTTTTCTTTCAGAAAATATGCCAAGTGCTTAATGTTTGAAGCTGACAAAATTAGTAGTTCTCAATCAAATAAGCAGATAAATGAGAGGATTTATGATTCACATCTGAGAAAAGAAATGTGCAAATAAAGAGCAAGAGTTGTAATACATTGCCCAGGAGTTCAGACTCAGATTGAATAAGCAACACAGAGTTATTCCAAATGCAGTGCATAACATAACAATCCAGAGGAAGAGATGCTAACATATCCACAGAGATGCTAACAAGACGGTGTTGCTGAAGTGATGCTGTAGTGGTAATGTGCATGGTAGACTGTGAACAGTTCCACAGACCTGGGTTCAAACCGAGCTGCAGATGTATGATATATTCTATTCTGTAGATTGGGGAGTGAGTGTAGCATATTAGCACTTTGCTTTAATTACATATATGGCACCTACTAATTGCCATGTATGCTTTGTATGATTAAATCCAAGAGAGGCTGTATATGTTGTACATTGGCGTGTTGTCTTTTGCAAGCTATAGGCCGTGCTTTAAGACCCAAAAAACCCATAACTTATACTTGAACTTATTGGATGCCCGCACCATTCAGCCCAACACCATATTCATGGACAACTTCAACTACCCCACTATAAACTGGGATATTTATACAACCTCAAACTTAGAGGCCCAGAGATTTTTGGACTTAGTAATCATAAACACAATGGACCATATTGTCCATGCACCCACTAGGGGTGCAAATCATACTTGACCTGATACTTATAAACATGGGAGAATTCTGTATTCCCCTTAGTATAGTGTCCTCTCTGGCACAGTCAGACCACAAAGCTGTCTCTTTAATAATAAAAATCAGTTCTGTTGACCCCAACTAACCCTGTAACATTTATTAACTGTTGTAAAGCAAACTTCCTACTGCTGAATGATAACCTATCAACATTTCAAGCCCCCTTCCAAACTCTGAAAACACAGCTGCCTATCTGGAATTTTTCACAGAAACCCTGTACAATCATGTCAATAAATGCATACAGACAGTGATGCCTAACAGAAATAAGTGCAGAACTAACTCCAAAACAAATCACTTTACTAGAATCCAAAGATAAAAAGGTTGTACAACAACAAAAAAATTATAGCCAAGATTAGGACATGTCACACCTAGCATGATAAAAACACTCATCAATCTAAACAAACAACTGAGTGGGATAACTAAGTGCACTAAAGCCAGATTTAAGGTAAATATAGCATTATAGACAAAGCACAATAACAGGGCTTTCTTTAGTTTGTAAAAAAACTTCAAAAGCAGTACAAGGCAGTGTGCAGAACTGATTGTAAATGGAACTGCCTACACGGAGATGGAAGATATAGCAAATCTGCTGGCTGACAAAGTCAGCTCCAGTTTTACCCACTCTTTTCCCTGACTACCTCCCAGGAAATTCCATCAAATAACCACCCCCTCAACTATCACCAGGGAGCAGGTCCTAGATGTGATTTTTAAGGCCACTGCACTGATGAGCCCAAATAATATTCCAGAATGCCTCCTGAATAGCCTGAAACATGACCACTGGAGTCACTGTTTAGGCATAGCCTCCTGACAGGTTTTGTGCCATGCAAATGGAGAACTGCAATGGTCATACCTCTGCATAAGGATGGGCCATCAGTGGATCCCAGGATTTACAGCCCTATAAGCCTGACTAGTCTCATATGCAAAGCAATGGAAAGAATTATCATGGAAATGCTTAATAAGGACATAGAAAACCTTCAAACACTGTATTCAACCCAGTTTAGTTTCGTTAAGGGCAGATCATGCCTACTCAGCCTGGTGGACCTCCTTAGAAGGCAAAAAGATGTGTACTGCATTCCTTCGTCTGGCTAAGGCATTCGATATAATACCTCACCTAGGCATTATAAACAAACTCATAGATATAGGCATACTTTCTGTGTTACACACTGGATAGACAGCAGGCTGTAAGATAGGACCCTGGAAAGTAAGGATAGGGGACACTACCTCCACAAAGAGTTTGGTCACTAACAGAGCCCCTCAGAGCTCTGTGCTGGTCAACTTCATTTTGGCATCTACTTCTCAGAAGCCAAGACCAATGCCAAGGGTCTCTAGCTGACTAAGTTTGCAGATCCCTTTTGGAGAAGATTGAAAAGAAATTGTCTGACTCCCCTGATTTGTTGCCAAAGCTTCACTGTCTTCCCTTGTTCCGCTCACCTCTCAGGTTACCAGGCACTCTATCAAGTGCAGTTACGCTGCTGCTGAGGTTTCAGCCAAGTCAGCAGCATCAGCATCTGCCTTGTGAAGGTATTCCTGGCTACGCCTCCAACCTCTCCCAGATGACTTTAGAGCCAAGCTGGTTGATGCTTCTGTTTGGAACAAAAGTGATTGACTTATTCAAGTCATTATAACAAAAAAGGAAAGAGATGCAGGATTTAAAATGCCTGCTGGTTTCTCCCATTCCAAAATTCCAGAGGAATTACCCAGCAAAAACACAATTTATTAGGAAGCACTCTTGCTCTCCTGTCTCCACAAGGCCTAGGAAAATCTTCAGGAAGCAACCCATCCCTACTAGAGCCTCACCATCTACTAGCCAGAGGCTGCCCTTTCAAGACAGGGCAGGTAGTGTCTGACTACCTGCCAAACTTAGTTCACCCACCTTCCCCCTCTCTCCCTCTGTCTGCGTGTCTCTCTCACTGGCTCCAGGTCTGGAGACCTATCATGTCAGACAAATGGGTCCTTTCTATAGTAGAAAATGGGTACTTTATGACCTGGCTTATGCCTCCAAAGAGAAGGGGTATCCCACAGCCACCAAAATAATAGCTCCCCCTATTGCAGCCAGTACTAGACAACCTTATGGCTTAAGGCATCATTCAAACAGTTCCACTGTCTGCAAAAGGAAGAGGCTTCTACTCCAGGATTTTTCTGGTTCCAAGAAAAGATGATCCCTGGAGGCCATTTCTGGACCTTTCACTACTCAACCTCTTCCTTCAGGTACCAACCTTCAGGATGCTAACCTTACCAACCTCTTTCCTCTCCTACTCCCCCAAGGGTTCATGGCCACCTTAGATATTAAGGACTCCTACCTTCACATCCCTATAAGGCCCAGTTTCAGGAAATACCTGAGGTTCTCTGTGGGCTCCTCTCAATTTCAATTATCTGCCTTGCCCTTTGGGCTTTCCACTGCACCTAGAGTCTTCACCAAATGTCTGGCTCCAGTTATTGCCTTCTGCAGGACAAAAGGAATACAGATTTTCCCTTACCTGGAAGACCTGCTCATTCAGGCAGACTACAAACAGGTCCATCACATACAAGTTGTCATTACTCTCCTACAGTCCCTGGGATTTCACATCAATTTTCTAAAATACCAACTGGAACTGAACCTACTCAAAACATTGTCTACTTGGGGTGCAGGATTCGTACAGAAATCATGAAAGCTTACCCGCCCCCCCAAAGGTAGAGAGCTTGACAAACACCTACTTCTAGTCCTCCAGACCACAGAATTGACCCCAAGGCAGTACCTCAGGCTCCTGGGCTACATGGCATCCACTATCCTCATGTTACCACTAGCAAGACTCCATATGAGGAAATTGCAATGGTACCTCAGGTCAGTTTGAGCCCAGCACTCCCACCCCCTCGAGTACAGGGTACCCCTCCTACCCTGCCTCAAGCAAGAAATTAATTTTTGGTTGTAGCAGGTGATCCTCAACCCAAGTCTTCCCCTCCAACCACCTCATCCCAAACAGATCATGTACACAGATGCTTCAGACTTGGGCTGGGAAGCAACTTTGGGGCACCTGGAAGTGCAAGGAGTGTGGCCGAGGTCACACAGGAAAGAATACATCAATATCCATGATATGAGGGCAATATTACTGGCCCTGTGAGCCTTCCAAACCAATCTCCTACATGGACCACTAAAAATCTTTACAGACAATACCACAGTGCTGTGGTATCTAAACAAGTGGGGGGGGGGGGGACAAATCTTATTTGCTTTGCAGACTGGCTCGCCTGGTGTGGGATCTGGTAACCTCCCAGGGAGTAAACTTACAGGCGGTCTACATATCTTCACAACAGAATTCTCAGGCAGACTCACTCAGCAGATCCATGACTAACACACATGAATGGATGATTCACAGGGATGTCTTCCTGGACCTGGTCCACTGGTGGGGTACACCTCAAATAGACCCGTCTCTTCCATCAACAGGCAACTTCCTCCCTTCTGCACCAGACTTCCAGAACCTCAGGCTATGGCAACAGATGCCTTCTCAATTTCTTGGAAGGGGATGTTTCTCTATGCATTCCCTCCTTCCCCCTTGTTCAGAGAGTCCTGCTAAAGATCCAGCAGGGCAGACAAAAATCTTGCTAGTGACTCCCTATTGGCCAAGACAGCATTGGTTCCCCCTTCTCTTACTGCTATCCAAGGGCAATCACCACTAGTTACCCCTTAGCGCAGACCTCCTCATACAGCACAAGGGATCCCAAATACATCAGTGGTGACAATGTCTGCACCTCTCGCCGTGGGTGATAGGATTCCGATCCCTTTCAGACACCTTTACAATGAGGACGTGCTCACTGTCCTGCAGGAGGCCAGGAAATCTTACCTATCAAAGTGGAAGAGATTTTCCATATGATGTCTCAAAAGGCAGTTAGACCTGATGAAAAGCAAGACCCCTCTACTACTGTCTTACCTGTGTGAACTTTTGCAGACATGGTTAGCTTTCTCTTCCATTAAGAGCAATTTGTCTACCATGTCACCATGTCTTCCCCTGGATCCCCCCCCAGCTTCCAGACTACCAGTTAAGTTATTCTTTAAAGGGGTCCTCCATCTCAGACCATCTAGGAAACCCTTCTCCTCCTCCATGGGACCTCAATTATGTTTTAGAGAAGCTCATGCTTCCCCATTTGAGCCAATGGATAAAGCTTCCCTAAAACATTGGACATGGATGACTGTCCTCCTCGTGGCCTTAACCTCAACCAGAAGAGTGTCAGAGTGGCAAGCCCTCATGGCTATTCCACCCTTCATAATATTTCACATGGACAAGGTTAGTCTTAGAACTAATTCTTCCTTCATGCCCAAGGTGGTGAATGACCTTTCCTTAAATCAAGCCATCCACCTACCAACCTTCTTCCCTACACCACAGGTAGACAGTGAGAGAGTACTCCATTCCCTGGATGTGCACAGACAACTCAGATTTTATCTGCACAAAACCAAGTCCATCAGACAGGCTGATCAACCATTTGTCTCCTTCCACCCCTGGGCCCTAGCAAAGGCAGTATCAAAACAAATAATTTCAACATGGATTTCCAAAGCTTTTGCTAGAAACACAATGGGAAATCCCTACAAGGTACTGTCAAAGCACATTCTACCAGGGCAATGGCCTCCTCAGGGGCCTTCTTCAGGGGTTTGGATACCTCCACTATACAGGAAGCAGCCACTTGGTCTTCAGTGCATACCTTTACCAAACACTACAACTTAGACCACATTTCTAGGGTCAGAACTGGTTTTGCCAGGGCTATCCTCCATGGATTCTTGTAGAACTCTACTAGGCCATCTCCCCCATCTGCACAGTGAGCTTTGGCACTCACCCATTGGTACTGAATACTGCAACATGGGAATATAACGACATAGAAAAGTTGTGTAAAATCTTACCATAACCATAGATGTCCTTCTCATCCATGTTGCAGTATTCCTTCCCACCCACTTACCCCTCCTGTTATACTTAATTTCCCTTTCTGGATGGCACAGGACTGGCATTACCCTTGCTAGGACTGGTTCCAACTGGGGCTTACAATTCTGGGGGCTGGTGCATGTAGATTTCACTTTTATGGCCTACGCTCTGCTAGCCACATCAGACGTCCCATGCACCATACAGTGACTGAAATCTTTTGTATACTGGCCAGACATTTGGGTAGCAGGAGGAGTAAACCCATTGGTACTGAATACTGCAACATGGACGAGAAGGACATCTATGGTTATGGTAAGATTTTTCATAACTTCTCTTTCTTGCTATACTGAAGTGTTTGTGGAGCTTTTCTCCTAGGGTCTCCACTGAAAATGGGTTCCTGACCCAGTGGACTTTCCCAGTCAGCAAATGTCAATAAATAAATAAATAAATATTTGACAGTGAACAGCAATACAAATGTCAGGGTATCAGACGTGTACATGCTGGAATTCAGATATATAGCATCTAGTCTGTACTAGCCACAGTCAAATGAGCAAATGGATAGAACTATCCAAACAAGTGAGTACTCTAATGAGAAGGAACAGCAGCAAAATCTACTTCAATTGTCACTTCACTAGTTTGGAATATTCAATTGTAGGGACTCAGTCACTCTGTCCAACTCAAGTATTGATCGGGAAAGGTTTAGGTAAATGCACAGCAAGCACTTGCAACTCAGTCTTACACCACTGGGAAACATCCTGTGCTGGAAGTCCTCTCTGGATTCCTCTGACAAGAACAATTTCCAGCTTGTTTTTTGAAGTCGTCTTTCACTGGAGGTGGTTTAAACAGTAATGCTCTCAAACATTTTATGAAAAGCAGCATTCAACCTGTTTCCTCAGGTGAAATCTAAGCCACTGCTAGTGACAGTAAACCTTCTTCCACAAAGAGCAAAATCTTTCTGACTGGGCTTTTATCAACCTTCTTTTTAAATTATATTCTATAGTTCATTAAACAAATCTGTTCTTATTAATACAGACATATTTTTTGTTCTTAAAGAAACAGGTACTACTTTACAGAAACACTTAATTTAAAGAGGCAATACTCTATTTACAATGTACTGTTTATAATACTCCTTTACCATTATTCACATAACCCAGGAACTGAGAATAAACCATCTATTATATAAACCAAAAAACAAAATTTGGTTAAGCACTTTTATCCTTCATTGATTATGAACTTCTTCAGAACCGAAAAAATAAAATCCAAACATCACATTTTAAAAGTCATCATGACACACCCCTTTTACCTTAATTGATTCACAATCAAAACAGTACGTGAATATTTAAAAAGACATATTTACTCTGATGAATATCATTTTTTAAAAGTTAATTCTCCAATTATACCCCCAAATTTTTGTTATACTGAAAATTCACTCCAGTATGTATAACCTGACATTTTGACCAACTGTGCCAGCAAAAAGATCACTTGCTGAGCCTATTGCAAAATTCATTTATTGTAAATTAAAGAATTTATTTAAGGACAGTTGTCATGTCCTTAAGGACTCCTGGCACTTTGTAGACAGATTAAGAAACGTTACTTGTATTGAAAAAAAGTTTACTGGATACATTAGACATTAAGCACTGCTCAGTTATACCACAAGAATGTGGGCTTGCATGGTTTGAAGAAGTGTTGACACAGTTTGAATTATTAGCAGTAAATAAAGTTAAATTAATCTGTGAGTTTATGGATGTGATATTGAACAATAATTTTATTTTTTCCATGGTGAATACTTCAAACAATTGCAAGGCATTGCTATAGGAGCCGCATGTGTCCCTACTTTTGCTAATGCAGTTCTGCTTAGATAGGTAAATGAAATTGCTTTTAAAATGGAATTTAAAAAAAAATGTCAATGTTATTTCCACTACCTAGATGATATATTTGTGATATGGGCAGGAAATTCTGACCAATTCCTGGATTTTTTAAGGAGTTGGAAACTACTACTACATTTTTAAAATTTCAACTTAGGCATGAACTCTTTGCTCCATTAGGCACATTATTCAACCAAAGCCTGAGCACTGGCTTCATCCCAGCTGAATGGAGGACATCCACTGTCATCCCTCTACACAAAGTTGGAGCATCCACTGACACAGGCAATTATAGGCCCATCAGCCTAACTAGCCTGATCTGCAAGGCCATGGAACACATTATCATGGACCTTATAAACAAGGTCATTGGCAACCTCCAAACACTTGACCCCACACAGTTTGGTTTTGTCAAAGGGAGATCATGCCTATTAAACTTGGTCAATTTCTTCGAAACAGTCACCAGTCATGGATGAGGGGAAGATGCTGCATACCACCTACCTTGAAGTAGCGAAAACCTTTGACACTATTTCCTACTCAGCAATAATAGATAAACTCTCCAGCTAGTCATCAACCCATATGTTACCAGATGGGTAGCTAATTGGCTCACTGATAGAACCCACTCAGTCAAAGTAGGGGAAGCAACCTCTAGTAGTAGACCCATAATGAGCGGTGTACCCCAAGGATTGGTCTTCAGGCTGCTACTGTTTGGGATATACTTTTTTGAGATGTTAGCCAAAACCAGTGATCTGTGACTGTCTATGTTTGCAAATGACTGCAAGCTAGGTGCTGCCTTAAATTACCCTAGTGATGGGAACATACTCCAAGAGGGCCTTACTCAAACTAATGACTGGTTCCAGAAGCAAGGTCTCAAACTGAATGCCAAGAAGTACATCATTATCCCCTTTGGAGAAAATGGAATCCCCACTAATTATCATATTAATAACAACATACTAATCATGCAATCAGTCTTGAGGGACTTGGGCACTCAGGTTGATAGCAACTTGACTTTTGACCACCACATTGCTCCATTGTACAGAAGGTTTTCTACATGGCCCACCTCATAAATAAGGGTATTTCATCCAGGAACAAGGAGGTCATAACATCCATGTACTCCTCCCTTATCAGACCCATTATTGAGTACAGTGCCTCCTTTGCCATGTACCTTGCCAAGCACATGCAGCAGCTGGAGATACCACAGAGGTTCCTGATCAGGAAAATCCAGGGTCTCAAACACTTGTACTGTACAGATAGGCTAAAAGCCCTGGCCCTCTACTTAGTCTCCTACAGACTGCTCAGAGGTGATCTGTGTCTGGCATACAAGGCCATCTCAGACCCAGCCTTGATGAAGTCGCTGCATATCCATAAGTCAAACTCCACTCATTCAACCCGCATGCAAGGCCTTAGTCTGGTCTGTGACATTAATAGAACATGGTGGCATAGATATGTGTCCCAAAGACTCCCCAGTCTGTGGAATAGACTCCCTCTCTATGTCAAGCAGAGTAGCTCTCTTACCCTCTTTAAGAGGAACCTGGATGACTAGATGAGAAACATAAAATACACCCCTGGGATCCCACCTGCATTCATGCTGGACAGGGGAAACAGGTGCTGACTTTGAGGAACATGGGCAAAATTCTTAGCTATGCTTATAAGGGCCTCAGGACCAATAGCCTAGTATCATCCTATGAACCTATGAACCTATTTATAAATCATTTTAATAATCAGAAAATTCACTTTTTGGATGTTAAAGTATGTAAAGGAGTGGAAAACAACTTTGAAACTTCTATTTATAGGAAACCCACATTTTGCAATTCATTCCTAAAAGAAGTCACCCTCCCTTTACATTAGAAGAAGGGAGTACTAAAAAGTCAGTTTATAAGAGTTTCTACACATATCAAAAGATGAATGGTGTAGGGATGAATTTAGTAAGTAAGTAAGGTGGATACCCAGAACTGCTTGTTGATAATTTTTATGAACAAGTACTTCAACAGAAAAGTGGGAGCTATGCTCCAATTATACATATAGATTTACAGAATATAAAATTGAACAGGGCAGAATGTAATTTGAGATTGGCCACTTCTAATGTTAATAGATGTTTAAACAACATTAATAATATGATATTATTCATCAGATACACTGGACGTCAAAAAGATTATACATGAGAGCTTGACAGCCTTAAAGAATGATGATGATTTGAAGGTAAATTTTGCAGATCCCCCAATGTTTACATACAAGAACAGAAATACTATTAAGAAAATTCTGGAGAGACCAGTTATGATTAATAATCACAGATCTTATATGACTATAAAATGTGGACTTTGTAATCAGTGTCCGTATATAGAAAAGGACAATAGTGGGGAATTGTTGGACAGGTTGCATAAATGGATGAACAAATGCAGATTCACTTGTAACACTGATAGGACTGTATATTTGGCAAGGTGTTATTCATGTATGTTCTGGATAGGGAAAACAGAGAATGCCTTAAATAGAAGAATTTATTGACACAATTATAGTATAAAGAAAAAGGATAGTAAAAGTGCCTGAACTAGCATGTTACAATATGCAAGAATTTTAGTAAATTTAAGTTTCATATTTTGGAGAAAATAGATTGTTCTTGTTACGGGGTGACTGGCAAAATCCTTTACTTTATAAGGAAATTTCTTAGCAGTTATGGATGGATGCTTCTAATTCACCAGGACTCAATGAATCAATTTCTATTACCAGTAAATTGAAATGCCGAGGTTCGAGAATATGAATCAATATTTTTAAATCTTCACTGTATATATTTTATAAGATAATGCTTATGGATAGTATCAATTATAAGTATTTATTGTTTATTTTTATAACATCATTATTTAAGTTTTTTAGAGTGACAGGGTGAATGTTTATTTAAATATTCATGTGCGGTTTTGATTGTGAATTAATTAAGGTGAAATGGGTGTATCATGATGGTTTTTAAAATGTGATGTTTGGATTTTATTTTACAGTTCTGAAGAAGTCCATAAACAGTTAAGGACGAAAGCGCTTAACCAAGTTTTGTTTTTGGTTTATGTAATAAAGAGAGTGTATCCTCAGTTCTCGACTGGACTAGTTGCTTGTTTTATTTATTTATTTATTTATTTTTATTTTTATATTGTTGCGTTCAAGTGGGAGCTTTCCTCACATTTTGGATTTTACATTATTTACATAACTATTTACACATTTTTTTGGTCTTCCAAATGGTGTGAACCACCATGTTATGCTACAGTTGACCACCTCAGCTGGAAATTGTAGACTTCATTCTAATTGGATGGGCTGTTTACCTAAGACAGGCCATCCATCTAGTGGTGGGCTGAGCCTTGCCTCTGCTGACATTTGAACATAAATAGCTGCAAAAGCATTGCCCAATAGTTAAGAAACTTGCCTTTCCCAATCTTTCTATTAATTCTTTAACCCTAGCCAAAGGGGTAAAAATTTTAAATACTGTTCAGCTTCCTAAAAATAACACAGAAACTGATTGCTCCATCAGGTTTTGGGATGAAAATTATGGGACTGTTTAATTCACTTTTGGATTCCTCGCTTCCCCATACTCAAAACATTTTTTTACTTCTTCTCCCTTTCTATTCTTCTTCCCACTAGAAGTGCTTACGTGTTATAATATCAGTTACTACTTTATTACCTCTTGTTCCTTTAGCAACCTTAAGTAACTACAACTATATTTTGCTTTCAATATCTTTTTTATTTAGATATCTCAGCCCTTGGAAATGGGTTTGCTGTGCCCCTCCCCTCCTGCTGCTCCTTAGCCACTACCAGAATAATTACTGAATAAAAACAGCGACAAGAAATTCAAAGAAAACCAAAGGAAAGAAATATTGTAGGTGTCCGGGATCTTCAATTTTAGCTTGGCCCAGTAGCAAGTGCATAGCTTAAAATTAACTACTTGCACTTTGTCAACTCTAGGCCAGGGCTAGAAGCTGCTTCCCCACTCCCATTCACTAGTAAATATCTCGGCCAGTTAACTACTATAAATAATTAAGAAACTACATAAAACTCAGCTAATCTATCCAAAAGCTCAGCAATTGGCAACTAGTAAGTTATAGGAGATAAGGCTACTATTGAGGACTATTGCTTTTCCACAGTAAAGCAAGTACCAGTCTATAAGGACATACATTTATCCAATCCATTGATTGATTGTTTATTTTTTTCCTGCTCACTTCTACCCGTGACCAGACTGCTCCACTCCCCTACCCATTCCCACACACCCCCATTTCACTTACACATATAGTCACCTTACCACACCCACAGATTGGTCCATCCAATCAAACACTCCCATACCCCTCCCCATTGATTAGCCACAATTCATACCCAAAATACCTTCTCCATTAGACCACAGCCACCACCTACATCTTATAGTCACTCACTACCCAACATTTTCACTTATCACCCTCCTATACACACTATTACAAGATGAATCTCACTGGTTAACAATTCTAGCACTTTCCATCTTAGCCCACCTTACAACCTACCACACCATCCTGAAATACACACACCACCCCTTCACTCACCCTACACAAATACCCTCCAGTGTAGAACCAGTCTCATTCATCATAGCCCCAGCTATTTTCAACTCCACAGATATAGACCTTACCCCACTTAGATGGCTCCCACAAACCACTATCCCACATGTAACCCTCCAATATAATAAATTAATACAGAAATACCAAAACAAATCTACCTAATAGCATCCCTACTTAGCCTTAGTGGAGACATTTACTGTAACCCTTGACCCTCATTAACTCAGTACAATATCAACCAAGCACAGCAAGTCCCCTCTTTATCTCTCGAGAAAAATAAATGACCTGCTCATAATAACTCTAAACATAAGGAGCATCCTTAATAAAATTCAGGAACTTCATCAACCCTATCATTATACCCCCCGACTTAGTCCTCCTAATCAAAACCTGGCTTAAACCAGACATCTCAGATAATGAGATACTTCCCACTGGCTATAACATTTATAGGCAATATAGGAAATCTAAACCATGTGGTGGCACTGCCTTACTCTTCAAAAGTCACATTGCAATAGACATTATCAACCTTAATCCGCCAAATATTTCTAACTCAGAAATATTATTTGTTAGAATAAAACTCAACCCAAGCAAAAACATCAACATCACTGGTATCTATATTCCCCCTGGAGATAATACACACAAACATGAATCCACCTTACAATGGATTACTAATAACCTCCCCCAAGAGACCATCATACTAGGGGCCTTCAATATTAATTGGTAATCCTGCAACTCTGAGCATCCAACTAATCATATCAACCTTCATGGCTTCACCCAGTTAATTCAATCCACAACAAGGACTGATAAAGTATCTAATAAGGAATCAGTTCTTGACTGAATTCTCACCAACTACCCCATTCTTTCCTATCATGCAGGTACACTCCCAGACCCTCTCAGTGACCTCTTCTTAACATACATTATCCATCATCAAGATAATCCTGCAAAAACCCCATCTATTCATCAAATTCATAGCACCAAAAATTTCAGGCCTCAAGACTTCATATCATCCCTCAAGCTCTGCAATTGGAAACTCATTAAAACTTTTTCCCTAGACAGTGCAGTCGACTACTACAGAACCAACTGATATTGCCAACATTCTGGCAGATAGGTTTAGTGCTAACTTTACCCCTCTCTCACCCACTAAAGGGCCCATCTCTATACCGGAAGAATGCAAAGTTCCTGTAATCACGGCTGTACAGGTAAAAAACACACTCTCCATAGCCAAGAACACAGCATCCATGGGACCTGACAACATCCCAAGCTGCGTTTTACATGAACTACAGAACGAACTGGCACACCACCTAAGTACCACGTTCAATCATAGCCTCACCTCAGGCTTTGTGCCCACTGAATGGCGCACAGCAACGGTTATCCCACTCCACAAAGGGGGAGCCACCATGGACCCCGGGAACTACCGACCCATTAGCCTGATGAGCCTGGTCTGCAAAACTATGGAATGTATCATCATGGAATTTATAAACAATGACATTGGTAATCTTTAAACTCTGGATCCCACCCAGTTTGGGTTTGTAAAAGGCAGATCATGTCTCCTAAACCTGACAGACTTCTTTGAAGTGGTAACCAAAGCCGTAGATGAGGGTAAGGTGGTCCACACAGCCTATCTAGATCTTGCCAAGGCTTTCAACACCATCCCCTACTCCGGAATTATAGATAAACTCACTAAACTAGGTATAAATCCCTATGTCACAAGATGGGTTGCCAATTGGCTCACTGACAGAACCCATACTGTGAAAGTAGCAGCCTCTAAATCCAACTTCAGACCAGTGACAAGGGGAGTACTACAGGGTTCAGTCTTAGGTCCTCTCTTATTTGGTATCTACTTCTCTGAAGTACAAGCTAACACAGAAGGTGTTTGGCTAACAAAGTACACAGATGACTGCAAACTAGGAGCCATAATCAAAACTCCTAATGATGTGGACATCCCACAAAAGGGCCTCACTGAGACAGATGCCTGGTGTCAAAGCCATGGCCTCAAGCTCAGTGCCAAAAAGTGCACTGTCATCACTTTTGGTAAAAACTTTGTACCTATGAACTACCACATAGGCGGTAGTCTACTTAACACCAAAAGTGTGATAGGAGACCATGGGACACAGGTGGACAGTAGTCTCTCCTTTGATAATCACATCGCCACAGTAGTCAGGAAATCCTTCTATGTGGCACACCTCATCACAAAAGGTTTCTCATCCAGGAAAAAAGAGGTCATTGTTCCCCTCTACTCATCACTCTTTTGACCCATTATAGAGTACAACGCTCCTTTTGGTATGTACCTCACAAGACATTTACAACAACTGGAAAGGCTGCAGAAATACATCACAAAGATGCCCTATGCAGACCGTCTCAAAAAACTCCAGCTTTACTCTGTTGCATATTGCTTACTCAGAGGCAATCTCTGCCAAACATACAAAGCTATGTCAGACCCAGAGCAGTTGAACATGCTCCACTTAAAGAAATCCCAATCCCTTCAAGCTACATACTCTAGGGACCTAAACCTTGTCACCACAATAAACAGAACATGCTGGAGGGATTGATTCCTGTCCCAGAGACTTCCCATACTCTGGAACAAACTACATATCTATATCAAACAAAGTTCCTCATTAGCACTCTTCAAGAAAAATCTTGATGATTGGATGGGAGATAGGAAATTCACCCTGGGGATCACTTCTGTGGCTCTGCTTGACAGGGGCACAGGAAAATAATTTTCTTGGGTTGTAAAAGCCAGGGTACTATTTGGCTAGCCTTATATAGGCCCTAGGGCCAATAGCCTAGTACCTACCTATGAACCTACTTCAACTCCACATTTTTAAACATCCTCAATAGCATGGTCCCTATCAGAACAGTTTGTAATAAGTTTAATTACTTCCCCTGGCTCTCTAAGCAGACAAAAATACTCATAAAAGAAAAAGACAAAGCATGGAACAAATGGACCCAAAGCAAATCAACAGTTAACTGCCAAACATACTGCGGTGGTGATGCTGTGGTAGCATTATTACCTCACAGTAAGACGTTGCCCCGTTCGATTCTCAGTTAGAGCGTCTTCTGTGTGGCGACATGCATGAATGGGCATTCCTTCGTTGAAGGTTGTGCGTCAGGCCCGGCAAGTCAGCACGTAAAAATCTACTGCCAATCATTAGCGGACCGGAGTTCCGCTGTGGCGACCCCTAACCGGGAAAAGCTGAAAGACACAACAACCTCCATTTACGAAACAATCAAAAAACCAAGTAAGACGGAACAAAAAGAATTACTATACCAACCTACAAGCCAGGTACCAAAACAATCCTCAAAAGTTTTGGTCCACAATAAACAAAATACTATAACCAGGACAGACTATGACCCCCCCCCCAACCAACCACCAGTAACCCCCTTGAAAATAATGCTACTCAGTTTAACAAATACTTCATTGACTCCATTAAAACCCTCACAAGCAAACAATGCCCTACACCACCACCTAATCGTACTTCACTACTACATAAAAGCAACACTTTCACCCTAGAAGCAGTCTCAACCCACACCATCCTCAAATATTTACTCAAGCTAAAACCCACAACTCTAGCAGCAGACAACCTTCCCACTATATATCTAAAAATGGCAGCCGAAGCCATCTCTTATCCAGTTTCCCTGCTAATCAATTGCTCCATATCTGAATAACATTTCCATGCATTTGGTAGTGCGACTGAAGGTCGATCCGTTGGAATTCCGAACCTAAATGTCGAATCTTGTACGTGCAAATGCTTGTAATGTCACATATAATGTCAAATTCTAAATTCCCAATCGCACAACTGCCACAACAAGCGCTACCATGGGTCAAGAGGGGCGTATAGTAGCCTGGCCGGCGTTCGATAATCTCGGGTTCGACATCCGCAGATTTGACATTCCGCGATCCTGGGGTTCTGCTTTTGACATGTTCACGTTCGGACATCGGCTGTTTACGCAAATGCATGTATACCCTGAATAACACATCCCCACCCTCCTGAAAATTGCACGCATCATTCTACTATACAAAGGTGGACCTTCCACAGATTTTTAAAACTATCTACCCATTGCAATCCTATTCTCTATGTCAAAAATTCTCAAAAGGTGCGTGAACACACAAATACCATCCCATCTTCTGGACAATAAACTACTCACCAATACCCAGCATGGCTTCCACCCCAATCATAGCACCACTACAGCCCTCATTAGCTTCACTAACACCATCAATCAGCATAGAAACAATGGCAGCATAGTATCATCCATATTTCTAGACCTATTGAAAGCTTTCAATACAGTCTGTCACAATAAACTGTTAACCACTATGACTGAGCTAAACCTAAGTAACTCCACTTTAGCTTGGTTCCAGGACTACCTCACTGATCGGCAACAAGCTGTCTGTTGGAACAGTGTCCTATCACCCCTATTACCAGTAACCCTGGGTGTGCCTCAGGGGTCCATCCTCAGCCCTCTTCTTTTTAACCTTTTTAGCAACAACCTCCACACTGCCACATCTCAAGCCACAATTATCCAGTATGCAGATGACTCTACAGTAATCTGCTCTGCCCAGACCCTCCAAGAACTCCAAAACACAACCCAAGAATCCTTTAATGCTATTGAATCATGGCTAGCAGATGCCCAATTGATCCTCAACCCAAATAAAACTAAACTCATACTTTTCCACCCCACTAAGACTGAATACCACTCCTCTTGCTTTAACATCATGTCTAGCAAAAAAAAAAAGTCCATCTATAAGCTTCTTGGAGTTATTATAGATCAAAATCTAAGATTTGACTTACACATTGCCAAATCTATAAAAAAGTCCATAAGAAACTAGTAACCCTTTACAAATGCAGAAACTACCTAACCAAAAACTCCAAAACCATTACAGCCAGGACCCATCTTCTGTCAACTCTGCTACATGCATCACCTACTTTTACTAACTTTAGCAAATCAGACCTAGCCAAGCTAGACATCTGCTATAACAAGATAACAAAGTTTGCCACTGACTCCCCTCTTAGAGCACACCATTGCAAGGTCCTAAACCAACTATGTTGTTTAGAATTACCCAGTCAACTCACCTACACACAACTCTCCATGGCCCTCCAGGGCCTCCTAATCCCATACACAAACTCTCGCCTATTAAGATCCACTTACAAAGCTCTAATAGAAGTAACTAGAAGCAAAAACAGCTCAGGTGACTCTCTTTATCCCTCTTATGTCACAAAACTGTGGAATGCCTTGCCTTCAACATCAGATCCTCAAATAACTTAAATAGCTTCAAACATCTCATTAAAGCTCACCTCACCAAATCCTGGATATGCACCTGTGCTGATCATGGGTATCCCTACTATAATGCTTTTCCTCTCCTTTAAGTTTTCTCTGCCTACTTATGCCAACTAAATGTTGACCCACCTTACCCTAATCCAACCCCCCGAACCCCAAAAGCCCTACTGCTAAAACCAACCTCTGATCTCCGCTTTTTACCATGATAACATTTTAGCATCACTTAATTCATTGATGGACTATCATACTGTTTACACTGCAAATGGATTTACATTGTTACAACTCATTGTATAAATGTCATTGTATAAAAGTGTGATCGCCCTGTACAATACCCAGAACTGTCTTGAGATATAGTGTTAGCTGACTTCTCTGTACTAACCTTAATTGTTTGCTTCTTCTGGTACCTGTTTTAATATTTGAATCTGCTTCTTACTTGTCAATGTGTATACACAGTTGTACTAACAATGGAGCTTTTCTCCCTGGCTTCTGCTGAAAAAGGGCAATATGCCCAGTCAGACTTTCCCGTTAAACAAATGCAAAATAAATAAATAAACTAAAATAATAAATATTACTGTGGTATTCAGTAAAGTTTTTAGCTAACCTTCTCTCCCATACTAGTCTCAGTATGGTGTTGAATTAAATTTACTCTGTCAGAAATATCTGAAAATATTTCATTGTCGTATAACAGATTCTTTTATTTATTATTTCTGTTTCTTGGACAGCATATCATCTGTCTGAACTACAGGCATAAAGGTCAGATTTATTTCCTTTCTAGATTTATTAATCTCTGCTGCTAACTAAATTGTCAAAGTTTATACTTCCTTCCATAGTTTCTGAATGCTTATGCAGTATATCTGTTCTGGTCTTCTCTTATCTGTCTAATTCTGTAATTTGCTTCATTGTTTTTCTCTATTATTTCAAATGCACTCTGCAATTTAGCCAAAATTGTATTTTTATATTCTGCTTCGGGTACCCAAACCAACATCAGGTCTCCACCTTTACATTCCCGGGTTCTTGCATTTCTATTAAATATCCCTTCTACACCTCTTGTTGTGTAGCTTGATGTGTTCCCATACTATGAACATCAGTACTTTCAGTCTGTACTACAAGCTGGTGTACTTTTCTAAGACACTTTTAAATGTGATTTTGTCTTATTCACAAGTTTCCTTGGTAAAAGTTAATAGCTTGCAAGGGTGCCTGGCCTGTAATTGCTCAAAAGGATCAAAACTGGTCAAGGCTTTGGGCATTTTTATAATGGCAAACAAGAGGTATGGTGTTAACTGTCCCCAGTTTTTGGATTCTTCCTCAAGAACATTTCTTAGCATTGACTTTAGTATTCATTTAAAATGCCCCACCAGTCCATCCATCTGGGGATGGCACACTGAGGCTTTAAGCTGCTTGACCTTAAAGCACTGGTTGATGCATTATTCTGGACATAAAGGAAGTTCTGTGATCAGTAAGTATTTTCTTTGGCATATCTACCCTGAAAAATAATAACATCTCCCTGGCTCTAGCTATATCTTTGTCTTTACACACTGGGATAGTTTCAGGGTATTTAGTTACATAGTCCAAAATAACCAAAAATGTGCTGAAATCCATTGTTGGATTTTACCAATGGCCCAATGATATCCATTGCAATGCTTTCAAATAGTACCTTACTGGTAGGTACTGGAATCAACGGATTTCTAAAACTGGGATGTGGGTCTGTCTTCCTGCAGTCAGGGCACCTGTCATGGAAGTTGTTAATGCCTTTGATTATTCATGGCCTGTAAAACCTTTCTGGGATTTGTGCTTTAGTCTTGTCCATCCGTAGCTGCCTCCTAGCACATGGCTTAGTGCAAAACTCGTCACTATGTTTCTGAAAGGTTTGCACACTAGCAGTTGGCATACTGATTCTGTCTGTCCTTACCCTGTAGAGCAAGCCATTTTGTAACTCAATGCATTATGGGTAAAAAGTAGGAGCATTTTTTTTTGCTTCTTCCCCTACAACTTTAACTATATTTTCCATATTTTTCATTGCTCTATTCAAAATATCATCTTCCCACTGTTTCGTTTAAATTGAAGAAGAGGCTTTCATAAAATCGGCTATCTCTAGGGTTTCTTCAAGTTCAGCTTTTCAGGAGGTAAAAGCTAATGCTTCCTCAAATACCAATACAGGCACTGGGGTCTCAGAGTCTATCTTTCCTCTTAGAAAAGTCAATCCATACTATTCTTTACCTGCAGTTTCTATCTCTGTCTTATATATTTTTCTCTTTGATCCCTTTCTTTATGACCATTTTGCTTAGAGATCTTGCATTTTGTTCAACAGAAATATCATTAGGACTCTAGTCAATGTCATTTTGGTCCTAAGTATACACTATCACCTCCTTTTTATATTTTCTCTGTGCTATTCACCTTCTTTCTCAGGGTGAGTGAACACCACTCTCTAAATTTCTTTTTTTCCTCTTGGCTGATCCCTTTCTGCAAAGGAATTATTTTCAATTTTTATTGTTTTCCTAACTTACAGATACATTGGCCTAGAGTTTTCAACTTATGGTTTTGACCTTAGACTAAAAAAAATGGGGTTAGAACACTGACCAGGTACTGTTTCTCCTTCTTTAACACTAACTTGGTGAACACTTTCTTAATGTTACATTCCTCATTCTTAACAACCACCTGCTGCTTAGAATTTTCCATTTCTGGAGCCTTCTTTTGTAGTTTTACAGAAAGTTTAGAATTTTTCTGATACTGAGCATTTTCTATGCTTCTGAGCTTCATTTCCATATAATACAGTATTCAGTCAATGTTCCATTCTCTTTAATTCTTCAAGTCACTGCAACTCCCTGCTTAACTACATTTTTAGGCTGCGCTAACTCTTCAGCTCCCTGCTTTGCAACACTTCCAGGTTGCAATATTTTAGAACATAGGTCCCTTCCTTCTAATGGTTCTTTTATTGCTTTTATTGATTGGTTAGACATGTGTTCAGATATATTTTAACTGCTATAGGTTTTTCCTGTCTTTGCATCTTTAGCCAAATGATTATATCTTCAGGGCTCTCTAGGATTATGCCTTGGCCTTTGTTGGATTAATACTCTATAATGAATGGGATAGGTTTCTCCCTTTTTCTGGTTGTGCAGAGACTTGTATGTACGCTTATTCACCTATGAGTTTCTCTCTCCACACTGATAAGATAGTCTGTCAAAAGAACTACGTTTCCAATTTTATCCACAACTCTAAAGTCACAAAAATAGTTTCCCTATTATCACATCATATATTAAATTGGGAATGAGTGGATGGACTACCTTTCCAAGCCCAGTTTGCACTTCAAGCTAAGTAACAGGCTACAACTTCTTATCACCATGAATGCATACCACTTCTACTGTTTTGGAAGCAATAGTTTTCCTCTTACATACATACTGCTCTTTTATAAGTGTTACTGTAGTGCCCGAGTCTAACAGTCCTTGCAGCTTCCTGCCATCAATACATTGCACATATGGCTTGACAGTTAGTAACAATGCCATTTCAACCATTATAGAAGTTAATTTAGCACATTCTAGAGTCATGACATTACTAATGGCATGCTTTTCAGAGGTTAAAATTTGCATAGGTTTAACAGTGTCACTATCATTAGTTCAAAATCCTGTAACCTTTATTCACCATTTAAAACACAGTATGTCTACAGCTGTTACTTTTTGTTTGTTACAAACATTTGACTTAGGTTATACTGTAGGTCTAGACGCAGAGCATAACAGTCTTTCTGCTAGCACAGCAATACAATCAAAGTCTTTACGATCAATTTAACACAACCATTTTCTTAAAGCAGTCAATAAGATCTTCTGAATTTGTTAACGTCTCTTATTTCTAACATTTTACTCTCATTGTGTTGACCATCCAGATCAAAACATAAAATAATTACATATCATTAAATTACATACTGTTTTGTTATGAGAAAATGTTCAGTTATGAAACTTTTGAGAGTGTGTCTCTGAGGTCACTGAGCTCTGGCAATTAAAGCCTTTTTGACTTTATTAAAGCTGTCAGTAATTCTCCAGTTAACTAGTCTGACAAGATCTTTACCCAGCCAGCTCATTCTCATCCCCCCTGGTGCGCATACCACTCAAAGCTAGTAAGATAGATCTCTAGGTCCCACCATACGAGAAGATTATCTCTATCTGTGTCTCTGTCTCATTTTGGGGAAAATACACTGACATTGGCAGTTAAAGATGTACTGTCAGGATTTTGGCTTTAATAATGTGTTAAAATATCCACTGCAACTCAACAGTATGGAAGACTGAAGCAGATAAGAACAGCAGTCTTTATACAAAATGCAGTTTATTTTATACAAAGGAAAATAAGGCATTTTTTTTCTAAGCAAAAACAAAGTCTTGTTTAAGTGAATTCACAGCAAATGCCTTTAACTCAATCTTATAATTCTGGGAAACAGTCTTTGTTGGTAAGTCTGTCTGGGTGTCTCTAGCAGGAACAAATTCCCACTTCTTCTTTAGGGCCGTCCTTCACTGTGCTTCAGTGTCTGCCCCAAAGTTGCTGCTGTGGAAATTGAGTCCACTTCCATAAATGGCAAATGATTTCTGACAGGGCTTTTCTCAGCCTGCTTTTTATATTATTTCATTGAACAAATCTGCTTTCACTAATAGAGTTAGCTATCTTTATTTTTTTAAAGGAGCAGGTGCGACTTTACCAAAACACTTATTTCATTAAAGAAAACATTATTATATTTGCAATAGATTCTTTATAGCACAGTTGCAAGCATATTACACAGCTATTTACACATTTTTGGGCTCCTCGTACACTTCCATATGGCGAGAACCAACACTCTAGGCTACAAATATTATACTTAGAAAGAAAGGGGGATTGTGTAGTATATATCTTTAAATCTTAATTAGTCAGCTACAGGAAATTGTCATGTGGTGTACTTCCTTTATAGAGTGTTCACACTGAATGAATACCTCATGGATGTTAGCCACACCCATAATGTCTCTGGCTCTGTCTTACTTACTTATCTTCTAGACAATACAGTCAGTGTCTAACAAAAATGGAAATATTTCACTCTTCTGGAGTGGAATACACTGAAGAGAGAGATTCAGTTCACATTTACACCCCTACTACATATGTTTCCTTGGACCTAATCAATCCTCAGATTGGAACTCCTGTATAACGCTAGGATTTTTATACATTCACAAGCCATGCAATGATTTTGAGCAGAGAAATCTAGGGTCAGCTGGTGAATGCTATGCAAAACTGAATGGATGAAAAACATTTTTATATTATTTTCTGAAATGGCATTTAGCATTCCTTAATGGGCTTACCCGAAGTTGTAATTGCAAACTAAAATTATTATTACAGTGTTCACCTTTTATGTTTACAGTAAGTAAGACCCTAAAATTAGCAGTTGCAGAGTACAGCAGTAGGACAAGGGTCTCCTGAAACAGTTTCAAAATAAACATTATTTAGGTGTTTTACACCACATGAGTAACATCTATATTTGTGGTACAAACTAAAGCCAGTCATAATGCTACAGCTAATGTAGCTGTACTGTTTCAAGCAGCTGTAACTGGTGAATTGGGAAACTCTTTACCTGAAGAGCAACCCCCAAAAGTGCACCCTACAAATATAAAGAATAAACTGTGATTGCTAGCAAAAACACAGAATCACAAAACTTGCTATAATGCCATTAATGCATTTTTGCATGAGACTTTGCCCTTCTGCACCATCATACACCTATTATTTATGTATATTAACTCTAAGATCACTGTATGCCAGTGTAAGAGGAATACTCTAAGATACCACAACCTCAAATGCAGCAGATATATTCCCCATATTTTCCTATTTAGTCTCACTGTTTTGAAGATTGTAGTTATGGTCCTCAGAATTCCAACAAAAATCCAAGTTTGTGACTGATTTGCAGATATAAATGTGTTTCTGTTGGCTAGCTGTAACTGTATTTATTTAGATTTAGTTGGTGGACTGGACCACAGGACCCTTTCCAGTCACTTTATAGTTATTATAATCTTTTGGTATTACATAAGGATTCTATATACCACTGCATTCTGGTGGACAATAGTGACAATGCCACTTTCTTTTTTAACAACTTTTGTTCCCACTACCTGAAAATGATTAGTTTCCTCCAAGTCAATTGGTCCATGGGAAAGGGTCAGCTTGGAGGGACCATCTTATAGACAGTCATTAAGAGTGATTTGATGGTTTTCTGCATAGCCCTGTGCTTCCCCTGTGGGCAGCTGGATTGCTGGGCTAAATATGGATGTGTAGTGGTGCAGCTGCCCATAGTTGGTTGTCCTTCCATTCTGCAAGGGACATTGCCAACAAGCAGCCCTACCACTCTGCCTCAAACATGTGAAGTGGTCTCCTCAGAATTCACTGGACAAATTATACCTTTCCTTTTTGTTCCCTGAATGCCCGCAACCCTCTCCACCCCCATAGGAAAGGTGACCAAGCCATGTTCCTTCACTCCTGTTCTTCTCTGCTTGGCTCCTCCAGTACTGGGCACTCTGCGGTCTGGTCACCTGGATCATAGCAAGGGCTCCATTTCTGTCTCTCTCCCTCTCTCTATACCATGCAGCAAGGCTTACTATCTTTTTATTTTTAAAGTTACTACCTGATGTACGAATAACAACATCTTTATATTACTTGCAAAATGATTGTCATCTCTAGTCTGATTTTTAACTTTTGAAGTCTGACATCTGAAATGTGTCTGTCTTCTGCTGCAAACACTAATTCATACAATGACAAGTGAGTTAAAAATATGCTGAAAAGATAAGGAGGGTTGCTTTCCTTTAACTTCCAACTCTTACGGCACTGTTCTTTTCTTATCCTGTTATCATCTGTCCTTGCAATATTTTCTTAGGTAATGTTATGTACTTGAGCTTTTGCACACATACACACACACACACACACACACACACACACACACACACACACACACACATCATACCTTTGAGTTGTTAGCTCATTAGAACAAAGGTAAAGAAAAAAGTACTATGCTTTTTAGTGTAAACTAGTTGTAATCTAGTCACCTTATTTTCCAGATTTTTACAGTGCTGAAACTTTACAGCTTTCTCTCTTACCACATCTCCTTTTTTCATACAAACATCTGATCAGCACCACAAACTATAGATTGTTCAAATCTCTGCAGGATTGTACCATGTATTTAAAATTGTAAATGCTGACAAAATCCACAATATTTTCAGAGGAAGAAGAGCCAGTTTTTGATTTAATGAGAATTAAACCACACTAGAGTATGCCTAAACATTAGCCAAGTGACACTGTTACACAATATTTTTTGCTACATCAGTAACAACTGTAGTTTTCTTAACAACATACCTATTTAAAAGTTAAAAAATTAAACACCTTTTGTGCATTAAATATTACCACCAAAGGAATTACATTTATGATGCATAAGCAACGTCTAGCTTGTCAATCTGCTGGATAAAATTCAGATTCGACTTAAATAATCGATTATTCCCCACCCACGACTCATAATACTTGTGTTCAGTTTCTCCCATGTATTCTTGAATAATGTCATCATTATTGAACATTCCCTTATGTTTTGTAAGGCTGCTTTATTAATCTACTACCACTTCTGTCAATCAACGCTTCCTCATATCTCTTCTGTCATTCATTTCATGTATTTTAATAGTTTTCTCTAGGTGATTCATACATTTGTTAATTAAAGGATGGTACCAGCTTAGAATTTATGAATTCTCTTGAAGTACTTTTTACTATTCACCTTCCCTGCATTCTTTCTTCAAGACAGCACTTATCAAGCTAATCTGTTCTCACATTTTATTCAGTATAGATTTTTATCCCTTTTGTTGCCTTGTGAGCTGTACGCTTTGTTTTTGGACTACAGTCATGAGCAGAAAGTGATTACAGCACTGACAGCCTGATTCTCTGTCTTTGAATGTGCTCTAGCAGGGTGTATAAGAGATCTAGCCAGGATTACTGCTCCACAAATGGTGACCCTGTCCTTTGCACTGGTCATTTTTATGGTATGACACAAGTCATTATATATGTCATTAACATGGTTTTACTGGAAGCTTAATGGGGGCACTACTTGGAGTCATGTGTGAAAAAGGTACTTAGATACAGTTTAAGAGGTACTGTGGGAGGGCAGGCTACTCAATCACTGTTGGAGACCAGAGTAACAGGTAAGGTGTTCTTGACTGCTGTCAGGATGAGTGAAGGTGTATCTTGCAGCACTGATTTCTGATAGTTCATAAGAGAGAATACTAGGCTAACTGCGCTAAAGGGCCATTTTGAGTTTAGCCAATAATCCATGGTCAGAATGAAATCCTGTACCATGTGTGTTTATGAGGTGAAGACCTTAAGCATTATACCAAACCCACCGCTAAAAAAGGAACCCCCTTTTTCTTTTATTAGGGATTGAACTCTATAATCTGCATGCAAAAAAAAAAAAAAAAAACCTCCCTAACCACTAAGCCAGAGGCTTAGCAGCAAATGTTGTCCTTTTTTTGTGCTAGAGAAGTTAAACCACAGGCACTATTGAGATTAAAACTCATGATACCTGGTTTGCAAGACCAGAGCTCTAACCCCTGAGCTACAGCGCCATAGTATGTGAGAGTGAGTTGAGTACTGGCAGTGCATTATGTTTGTGGCACCATTTACCTATTATGATTAGAGGTTTAGACTATAGGCTACTACTGCTGATACTGCATGTGTAACACAGTGCATTTCGATTCTGGCTCTATTTACCTATTGTGATTAGAGTTTCAGATCATGGCCTACTACTGCTGATACTGCATATTTTATACAGTGCATTATGTTTGTGGCTCCATTTACCTATTGTGATTAGAGGTTTAGATCATGGCCTACTGCTGATACTGCATGTGTAATACAGTGCATTTCGATTCTGGCTCCATTTACCTACTGTGATTAAAGTTTTAGATCATGGCCTACTACTGCTGATACTGCATGTGCAATACGGTGCATTATGTTTGTGGCTCCATTTACCTGTTGTGATTAGAGGTTTAGATCATGGTCTACTACTGCTGATACTGCATGTGTAATACAGTGCATTATGTTTGTGGCTCCATTTACCTATTGTGATTAGAGGTTTAGATCATGGCCTACTGCTGATACTGCATGTGTAATACAGTGCATTTCGATTCTGGCTCCATTTACCTACTGTGATTAAAGTTTTAGATCATGGCCTACTACTGCTGATACTACTACTGCTGATACTGCATGTGTAATACAGTGCATTATGTTTGTGGCTCCATTTACCTATTGTGATTAGAGGTTTAGATCATGGCCTACTACTGCTTATACTGCATGTGCAATACAGTGCATTATGATTATGGCTCCATTTACCTACTATGATTAGAGTTTTAGATCATGGCCTACTACTGGTGATACTGCATGCGTAATGTTGAGCTGCAGAAGAGCTTCATCATTTTAGGGGCAGGTAAGCAGCAGACAACAGAGGGACAAAGCAGGGTTTTATGGTCTAACTTGACCCATTTCAGTCATGACTAGAGTCAGTCTGACAAATATAATTTAAGAAAGGGACTAGAAGTAATGTGATTACACTATTCTGTACAGCCATAATATTTTATTAGCATTAATGGCCACCTGTTATTTAACATAGGAGCTGTACTGTATGCCTTTAAGAGGTTGTACAAAATAATGGTATCAATCACAGAAAATGGAAGGAAATTGCAAATGAGCATATTGGTTTTTGAGCAGTGGTTCCTTTCTTAATATTTGCCTCAGTCAGTTGCCATCTTCTGTTTGCCTGGAACTGGTCTTGTGGCATAGTATACAACAACATGCTATTAGAACTATCAAAACAATCTGTCAATAATGTATCTGTCAAAAGTTATTCTGAAAATTTAATAGAAATGGTGACTATAATGTGTGTAAAGCAAATGAATCTAAAACCAATTGAAGCATGACAGCAAATTTAATATATAAGAACATAAATAAATGGCTACCCCCATCCAACAAAAATACTTTTTGCTTCAACATGTATTATAAATAATTACTTGACATTACTAAAGAAAGTGAGGTATCAGTGAATGAAGCTTGAGAATAAGGCACAACATGAAAGGATTCACCGTTAACCATACGGATGACCCCCCAAAGGGTCAAGCACTTATGAGGCAGATGCCTCAGAAGAAAAAGTCCTGAAGCACCAGGGTGTCAAAGTAAGCTTGATGATTGAAATCTTAGTGTAAACAATAATCCCTGCTAAAAGTGCAAACTAGCAACAAAGTAACCATGCCACAAATGTCCACAATGGGTATATTCTTGAAACAGGAACTGGAAGCAGACATACCTCACCAGGTGTGGATACTGACTGCACTGGCAGAAAGTAGTTCGCTACTTGCTGGCAGAAATTCATCTATTTATCATTTCTCAGTCTACTTGTATAAAGTTTGCTTTGTCACAGCCAGACATCCTTACTTTGGATAAAGGTAATAAATAGCTAACTTATGTCTCTGTACTTTCATACCCTCTTCAGGAAGTGCACACTGCAGTACATATCAAGAACATGGAGGACAATCATTTTTTAGTTTCAGTCCAAAGATAGAAAACAAAGAGATAAGGATTTAAGAAGAACTCCCCAATCACGTTTAACAGAAGATGTAGGCGGACTCTAAGGGGCACATAGTTCTAATGTAAGAACAAATAATCTTCCCTGCAAATCAAATTCATTAGTGCCAAGATCCTGTAGGAGTGGTCAGTATTTGCCAAGGACAGCATGTACCAAGAGATGAAGTTTAAGCCCAGTGAACTAGCCAGATGAAAAGGAGGTTGGGCAATCCTGTTAGTCAAGAAGTTCAAATCCAGTTCCCGAGCAGAAAAAGAGTACTTCAAAGATGATTGAAGGTGCATGAGAATCCAAGGCTGGGTCATAATTTTGCCATCCCCAAGACTGTGATGCAGCAAGAAGGCAAAAATATCCACCCCGATGCAGTGGAATAACTTAAGACTTGAATCCCACAGTGTCACCTGCAGATTAACTAATTTAGGTGGTATAACATAGCTCTGTGCTCAGAGGGAGAATGATTTCTATTGACATAGCACATGTGACTAGTGTAACTCTCTGACAGTTTTAATCACCTCTAAAACCTCTACTCGAATGTTCTGTGGGATCTGGAGATCCATAAGAGAAAGAAGACCTGAGGTTGGAGCCAGGTGATATCTCAGCCCAACAAAGATTTCTTTGGTTCAAACAAGGGTGTAAATTTGTACTGCCAAATACTGGAAGACATGAAGTCACTCTTCCCTGGCTATGAAGGAGAGATAAGAATGAGTTCTGGTTTTTATTCTCTGAAATTTGCTAGCAGACATGGACTCAAAAGAAAAGAAGAGAAGGGAAGTAAGCTAGAATTTTTCTTGCCACAGAATGGCAAATGTAGCCATGATTAGTTCCTTCTTGACCAACCAAAATGAGCAGAACTGAAGGTTCCTAAATAGCAAACAGGTTGATATCTGGGGTTTTCCCAGAAAATTCCTGGCCAGACTGGCCTCCCTTCTCATTTCCAGTATGGGTCTGGAATTGAGGTTAAATAAGTCAGCCAACACATTCACCTTCTTAGAGATGTGAATAGATGTGATGGATTTGCCTGAGTTTATGGCTAACTGTCAGATCCCATTCACCTCTCTTCCTAGGAAGTGTAAGGGCATTCCAGCCTGTCTGTTTTATGTAACACTCCACAGCCTGGTTGTCTTACAAGAACAGGAGAGTATTTTGTTGCATTAGTTTTCTCCAAAATTTGAAGGTCAAGAAATACCATTCTCAGCAACCTCAGCAACACAGGGATTTTGTATCTGACCACATTCTAGTTGATGTGGGTTGGGCTACCAGCTTAAGCACTGGGTAAGACAGCTAAAGAATAGATTGTGGTGAGTAGTTAGTCCTAATTCATTCATCCTGGATGAAGATAGCTGATGAACTCTCACCTTAGCAGCATCATCTAGGAAAAGGCATGGAAGTTTAGTTTCTAGTATAGAAATAACTGGATTATGCAGGCCCCCCCATATACTGAACAGCACGTCAAAGGAACATTGTGGGGGAGGAAGCTTCTACCTTCACTGGCTCAGTGTAGGCTATGCATTACATTGTGCTGTCTGACTAGTGAGATGGTATATTACGGATGGATACCTGGTGATATCCTAAAGGTGTAATTATGATGTTTGGTATAGCAGAACTTCAAATGCAAATGTGGACTTATATAATGTAAATCCATGGCTGGAGTATCTCAGAGTTCTCCCCTCTGCAAAGATTCAGTAGACTTAGAGTTAGTATGTATAACAAACAGGCATATGGGGGCACAGTCCTCCATGTCAGAGGGTGAATGTGGTCAACCAAAATGCTTTAAAGGTGTAAAAGTGAGTTTTAAAATAGAATTTTCTTTTGGAATGTCAGTTACATTTTTCAGAGTGTCAGGACTTGCAGTACTGGGTCTTACACTTTTGACTGGGACATCTAAGAGCATATAAAGAAAATGTCAGCCCATGATGGGCAATGGCAATGATTCCCACCTCTCACCTTCCTCTGTTGGTGCTTTAGGACTTTGGGCGGGGTCATGGTAATGAATGGACCAATACTGAATGGAGGTGTTTATGGCCACAAGGAGTGGTGTCAGGGGCAAAGAAAATAATCCTAGAGGTGCAGATGTGTTCAAATGTGCATTCACCTCTGTGATCCCATCCAAGATGCAAAATCCATACACTGATGGTCCCTCTCTGTGGGTAGGAGTGAATGGTACTAAAAAGTATCCAGATCCAATTTGATGAAATGAACATATTCTGGTGACACAGGGCATGTCTTCTATATTGACTCCCAGGGACTATAACTCTAGAAACAGCCTAGCAAAAGCCTTTACCGGGAAGTGCCTCGAACAGGCCACCAGACATAACTTTCAACTTCTTTGCGCACGAGTTTTGGACAATGCCAAAAAAATATTGGGAATTTAAAGGCTCAGAATCAGGGAATATTTGTGAATATTACTTCAATTTTCTGAGAAAGTTAATAGAGCAACAGGATGTCCATTAACATGCATTTTTTGAAGAACAGAAGTGTGAAACTCTGTCTGGCATTATTGACTGACTGCAATCCTCAGTGATTTACTAGACAATACACAATTTTAAGAGGGACAGGCAAAGGCAAAAATATGAGGCAAAATCAAGGTCATTCTGCAAAACCATGGACAGCTGAGAATTATGCCACCAGGAGGGAAAATTATTCAAATATAAAACCAGTAGGGGAGCTTTCTTTTGAAAGGCCTTTGCTACCACATCTAGGACATTAGTAAACACTGCTGACGAAGCAGAGAAATGAAACAACATTTTATGACAAAAAAGTGCCTGTCAGGGTGACTACATGAAACCTGCTTTGAAGACTTCGCAGATGTTGGTGTGTGAAAAGGTGTGCATCATGTCCAGAGACACCATAGAGGCTACCTGTGAAAGGATGGACATGACCTCCTGCAGGTCACATTCTAGACCTTAATATGCCCAGTGGGTTAGCTGAAGTCAGTGAAGTCCAGGATGGAATGGAGCCTTTCTGCCCTTTTGGAATAAAGAAAAGATAAGGAAAGAACTATTTTTTCTCTTTTAAAAGGTGAAGCAGGTTGTGAGGCTGTCTTGATGAGTAGAGTCTGGACCACTTCAGCTCCATGACAATATCTAGTCTGCATTATACAGAACCTGAGAACTTTAATATGCAGCCATTTTAGATCACATCCAGTATTTACAAGTCATATGTCATGGTTATCCAAGCAAGGACAGCCTTAGAGAACCAGCCTGCCTGCCATGTCAAGTCTTGAGCACAAAGCGATGGTTTTCTTATTTTCATTAAATATTGTTGATTACTGTAGACATAGCCGGCCTTAGGCATAGGCCAACTAGGCGGCCGCCTAGGGCGCTGCTGCAGCAGGGGCACTTTTCCAGTATTTATTTGGTGTAGGTAGACCAGGATGGGGGCACCGTGGAGCCCTTTTGCCTAGGGCACCAGTTGACCTAAGGCCGCTCCTGACTGTAGATAATGTGGAAGTCATCTGCTTTTAAATACTAATATATTTTTATGAATAGGTAATATCTCCCTGTGCACTTCACAGTAAATGCTACATTTTATTTTATTATTTAATTTTTATTTGTATTTGTTTTCCAGGTTAGAGCACTGATCTCCGTGGACCTTTTTCATCTCAGCCTGGGAACAGTGTCTGGTTAAGTGACTTGTTCAGAGTCACATGATTAGGCAATGGAGGCTAAAGGAATCAAACCTTAATTATATTAATAATAACAATATTATTATGACCATGAAGAAGCTCAAAGTAAATGCAAAAGCTGCTCTGACTGTGCACTCAGATGACTCACACACACACACACACACACACACACACACACACACACACACACACACACACACACACACACACACACACACACACACACACACACACACACACACACACACACACACACACACACACACACACACACACACATTGTTGTGCTAGTTACTTATAAAAGTAATAAGTTACTATTACTAGTTACTTTTAAGTGAAAGTAATGTTACTTTTACTTATTACTTTTCTAAAAAAAAAAGTACTATATTACTATTACTAGTTACTAACTAAGGTAGCCGCAGTGGTGCAGCGGTAGCGTTGTTGTCTCACAGCAAGAGGTTCTCCCGTTCGATTCTCGGCCGGAGCTCCTTCAGTGTGGAGTCTGAATGTCCTCCCCGTGGTCGAGTGGCTTTTGAAAGACATGCGTGAATGGGCGTGGCTTCGTTGAAGGTTGGGCATCGGGCTGGCACCCTGGCACCGTAAAAATCGACTGCCAATCATTAGTGGACCGGAGTTCCTCTGTGGTGACCCCTAACCGGGAAAAGCCAAAAGAAAAACAACTAGTTACTAACTAAAGTAACTAGTTACTGCTGAGTTACTTTTACATAAGTATAGTTTATCAATTCTCATGTTCAGATTTACTCACATAGTACTTGTGTGTGAGGAATACATGCTTACGTCACATGAATATGAGTCTATTAAAATTGTATATAGTGTTACAATAATGACGAATAGCATTTTACAGTTTACAAAGTCCCACAGGCTAGTCTTTATAGTCAGAGAGTCATAATGTCATACTTAAACCAAAGTATGCACAGCCAGCAACAGAAGACCCATAACAAGTTACAACCCATGAAATTTTCAACAATGTACATTAGGCTAATCTGCTAAAACAAATGCTGAGGATGCAAAAATGCTTACAGAAAATGTCATATAAGTCTAACAAGACTGTTAACACAACAACATCAACCAAACTATCACTTTATATAACTATTCACAATGACTACACATTTCTGTTGGCTCGAAGAAGGAGCAACTTTTCAAAGTGTTCGGCGGTGAGTCTATTTCTTCTTGCAGTCAGCATTTGTCCACCAAGACTGAACAGGCGTTCAACAGGTGCACTAGCTAGCAGAGCTGTATTAGTGTTCCGAAATATCTTCTTGACTATAGGGTAACTACTGAGAGAAGATGTTTCTCTGGAAGGGTCAGCCAGATACATGTCCATCTGAGAAGATATGCTAACATTGGCTGGCGTTGACTCTTTGAAGCTGAAGAAGCTGTCTTCAGCAGTTAATTCAGAACCTTCAGATGACCCATGTGCAGGTTCATTCAGTTTCTGCATGGCATCAAGGAGCAGAGCCTTGCCTCTGAGTTTCCTGCTTTTCACTCTCCATCCATCGCAAATGGAACTCTGGATGCACTATGCTAGCCAGAATGAGCTCTTCATGCTCCAGAAGGTGATTGAACCGAGCCTCAATGCCTTTAAGAAGAGCATCAACACAGACTGCCTGACTTCAGACTTGTTTTTCAGGCACGCAATGGTAGGAATCAGGATTCCCATGAAGCATTTCAGTTCTGACTGCAGGATGTTCACAGCCATTGCCAGGGGCTACATTGCTTGTACAAACTCAGCAACAAAGGTAATTTCTGCAAGCCTGAAGATGGCAATTCCACTCTGTTCACATATCTCATTCAGCAAGCCTATACCCTGAGTTGCAGTGAGGTGAATTGTCTCTGTCATGTAGAAAGTAGGATTCCGTCGTGTCACACTGGGAATAATCAATGCCAGATCACAGTTATTTCAAGCCATTTCAGCAGCTTGGATGCTGAGACTAGCCTTGTTCCAAGCATCATAACATTTGGCCATGGTGTGTCACATGATCTTTTTGTATTGTGCAGCATTACAAGTAGATTCAGCATCTTGCACGGCAACTAGTTTCAATGTGTGTGCTGCACATGTCAGATGAGAAGGCAGTGAATAGGTATTCTCACTTTGCCCTGACTGACTCAGCATGGCTGTCACGCTGTTGTAAATCACTTCAACATCATTATCCTCATCTTGGGACAGAATGCTTGTAGTCTCAGCTCTCGCACATTCTGAGAAGACAGTGAAAGCCTTTACAAAATTGCTGCCATTGACAGTAATTATTGCACACACCTTTTGATCTATCATGTACTTGATGGGAATTCTCTCAAGAGTTGATGGTATGAGATCATATGTATGCCTCCCCTGTAATCTGCAGCATGACAAAGCAGCTGACTTTCTTTGGAGTCTGTCACAGTCGATCCAGTGGGTGGTGACACCAAAGAAACAACGATTCTGATGGGTCCAAATGTCAGCCATAGTGTGCTGCATACTATCAACATTCATGCTGGAAGAAGCTGCAAGCATGTTCTTATCATTCGTAAGCAGATTCGTGTGCTTTTCTATGAGATCATATATCTGCCAAATCTCTGTGGTTTTGCTTAAAGTTAAATCACTGTTTCAAACCAAAATCTTTCTCACTGCATCATTAACGCCACGCACAAGCTTGTCTTTATCAACTCAGATCACCAACTCTTCACATTTTTCACTTGTTTCTCAAGTCATTTATATATGCTGCAAAAGTTTCACCAGGCTTTTGATCTCTTGTGTAAAATAGTGCCTTTCCACTGTAATATTCATCTGAGGGTTGCACATTTCTCTAAATTTATGTTTTATGCACTCAGAGTCTTCCCGCGTTTCAGCCTGTACCACAGTATGGCAGTCTTCCCCTTTCTCTACATAAACAGTAGGTGCATACACAAATGAATTTTCTCTCTCAATGGCTTCTGAACCAGCTAAATTGAGCAGAATAAATGCTTTTGTATGTGCATCTTTATCAGAAAAAGCAGCCTGTATGAAAATATTATATTTTTGCTCAAGCACTCTCCAGTTTTAAGCAATATTATTATCAAACACAAGCGGATCAGGTCTGTGAAATCCCTCTGCCATGCCAAATAAGTGTCAAACACACACCAGGTACTTGTAATTATATTCAGCTGTACAACAGACTGAAATAACTATACTCTTTGAAAAGACTGTGCTGTAATACTGCACACACTGCCAACACTTTGCACACTTTAGATACTATGAATAGCTTTAGTTAATGTGAAAAAGTAGTACATTGCAAAAAAATACAGTTGTTTTCTCATTTTTGAACATTTTATATGATTTGGATTTTGTTTCAAATGTTTTCGTAATTATTTCAAGTACTTTTTTCAATATGTCTCAATTTTGAACATTTTGTTTATTCAGTAATTGGTTTGGAATGCTTTGCTTTATATTTATTGAGGGAAAAATAATTTAAATGAGTCTAAGAACCTGGAAATATTTTCTGACCTGTTTATGAGTCATTTGCAAGTTGTTTGAGCCACTCTTGTATATTCCTCCATTTCTGACTGTGCACCTCATGGTTTTAAGAAGTTATGACTTCAGATCCCATTCTGACAACATGTCACTCGTCTTGTGTATTCAAATAAGATGACGAGGCTTGGGTGTTCATTTAAGATATTTATTACACACTAATACATCAGGATGGATGACTGGAACATAAAACTTAAACGAGCTAGCTAACTGACTGACTGCTACACACATAAAATTCTTTCACTCCAGCTGCTTACACAAAATGGCGCTCAGCTTGCACGTGCTCAGTACTTTTTATGCATGTGCCCATGAACTACAGTGGCTTTAAAAGTACAACACGCACACTATGATCTACACTCCCTGTATTCAGGTGGGTTTCCTCATGGTATTCCAGTTTCCTCCCACATTCCCAAGATATGCTGCAGGTGGAGTAGACATTCTAAATTGGCTTTAGGTGTGTGTGTGTGTGTGTGTGTGTGTGTGTGTGTGTGTGTGTGTGTGTGTGTGTGTTTGTGCATGCGTGTGCCTTCTGAAGAAGGTTGAACGCTGGGCTGACAACTCAACAATGTAAAACTCCACTGCCCCTTGTTCTGCAGACTGATGATCCACCGTGGTGATCCCTAACGGGCACAGCCAAAAGGAGAAGAAGAAGAAGACTAGTCTTCATAGCTACAGAATCACAGATAATAATTAAACCAAACCAGCCAGCAGCACAAGACCTATAAAAACTATCACATTTTGTCTAGTTTCTGCAACTAAAAATCAAAACCTGAAAAAAATTTTAAATAGGACATAAAGTATTGTCAAGACAAACGTTGGTTGATCATAGATCCACTTGAAGAGTCCTGCTTGGTGCAGTGGTTTGGGGCATCGGGTGCTCAACTGATGAGTTTGATTCTAACTAATGGTGGTATGAAGAACCAATGCCATTTATTATACTGCAAGGTAAGGATATGATCTCTAGCAGGCTAGAATTGTCCCAGTGTTAGGGGATGTTTTAATGGGTGAGAGTCCCACAGTACCAGGGCAGGGATAGAGTCTGGTCATCATTAGCTTTCACCTCCTTGCAGTGCTAAAAAAATGAAGTAAATTTTTCTTCAGACTAATTCTAATGATCTATTATGAATGCTACGTACTATGAGTTGTGCCAACATTATGTTGTAATTTTTTATCCAACTTGCCACTTCAAAGTGTCTATTACCTCCTAACATCTGATTACTATCCATACTATATAGGGACCCCGGAAGATTTACACCATTCTTTAGGAAGCTATATCACCCATGTTGAGAACCACTGGTTTAAGCAGAAGTAACTCAAAAATAACTTACATTTAAGTTACTAGTTACTAAAAAAAGTAATATATTACTATTACTAGTTACTGTTTTGAAAAAGGAACTAGTTATATTGCTAGTTACTAGAAATTGTAATATATTACAGTCATATATTACTTATTGTAATATATTACTATCATCACTGCACACACACACACACACACACACACACACACACACACACACACACACACACACACACACACACACACACACACACACTCACACACACACACACACACACACACACACAATAGCTGAAGTGTTTAGTGAAAGGAAACATTATCCATCTGAAATTACAAGTCTTTCAGCTTTTATCTTTTGCAACATTTGACAGGTCCGTAAAAGTAATTGCACTTTTTAAATTATTGAAACACTACAATTGTGTACAACTAAACAGAACACATTTTGTGTGAAATGGGTTGCTGTTTATTAAACTGTCACCTCTAGTGAGGACTTTGCCATTATGTAAGATGTCTGTAAGAATCGAAAAATCATGTGCTGTAATTAGTTCTCTCTGTTTAATAATTCTGGATTTAGCCACTAGAGGGAGCCAAAAGCTAGGAGATAAACCTCTACCCCCCCCCCCCCCCACACCTCTCTCTATCTCACACTCTCTCACTCACACAAACACACAGACGCACATGCCCATACATTTTCTTTCTTACCCAATTCTCTCTCTTTGGATACTTTTCTAATTCATCTGTTCTCACGTTCTCATTTCTCTTTCTTGCTCACTCACATAGGATTGGTTTCTGGGAAACACATTCATGACGTAAAAAACTGGAGAGGTACAGTGAACCTAAGGGCTGCTGAAATCACAATTAGTGTACTAGAAATTCAGATGTCTGAAAATGAGCCCTCATACTGTGAAACAGCCTTCCTGTTTTCAAACACTCATATATACCATCATATTTATGGAGATAGAAGCAAGGCATCAAAATATGACAGATGGCAAATGACAAGAGAAACATTAAAAATAATTTGAAAAGTTAAATATAAGAACCTTAAAAATATCTGGCAAAAGTGGTACTGCCTCTGTATTCTGAGTATTCTTCCAACCTCTGTGCTGCTTTTCTACCGCTGTCCTTGAAGCCTTCACCTACACTATTTCATCTTGCACTCAACAACCGAAACAAAAAGAGGATGTAAGGGTACATTGCTTGCTCCTTCGTGAAATTACATCTAGTCTTAAAACAGGAGTGCATACATCTCAACCTCATAGATCAACAAATCTGGACAAAGCCATAACTAATGGCTGAGAAAGGCTCAACAATAGAGACACTTTATAAATATTGCTCTTACGAACTTAGAAAGTTGATAGAATAACAGGTTTTGCATCAGCACAAATTTTTTGAAGGGCATGACGTCTGAAACTCAAATATTTGTCATTATTTTCTGACTTCAACCCTCAATGATTTGTCAATGATTTGCCAGAAAACCACAATTTTATGAGAAAAAGAACAAAAATATGAGGCAAAAATCTGGACATTCTGCCAAAATCTGTACAGTTGAGAGGTATGCAGGAGTGTGCCCCTTTTAATCTGCTGCTCATAGCAACCTGCTACTCTGGCCATTTCTCTGCAGACTCACTGTTGTTATTGTCCCTTTCAGAACACTGTTTTCTGCACCGTATCCCATCTAACACTGGGCATCTAATGTCCAGTCATCATTGTCCTCTTTCTTTAGAACTGTTTACTGCATCTTTAACTTCAGCAACCAGGTCCTCCAGAACTAGATGCAGGTCTTTCAGTGAAGCCATAGTGATGGACTTCAATGAGACAGTAATATAAGGATCCAAACAATCCACAACATTAGCTACATAGTCACATGATATTTCAGCTCTAGCAAATGGCTTCTTTGATTATACGTACATTTGAAAATACTGTGGACTCTTGAACCTGATCAAATATTGCAGCTATTCTCTAAGCAGCTACCCTTTCTTACTTCTGCCCCAATTTTTCTTCAATCTCTCATAGTTTCATAGGGGTCTACTAGGCTAATGACCACAAGGAACATTTTAAGCCTAGCCATGCAGCCCAAATCTCTACCAAGTTCTGGTACCCTTGATAAGTGTAAGCAGGGGCTTGGGAGATGGAACAGTTACAAGCAGAGGCCTGGCAGATTAACCATTTGCAGGTTGCTTTTGTCCATGAGAGACATGGGGGCCAAACCATTGATAAATTTCCTGTTCCCCATCCAATTGTCCAAGTTACACTTGAATTGAGTTAGAGAGGAACTCTGATTCACATGAATGGGGAACCTGTTCCAGAGAAGGGGTAGTCTCTGGGATACATACCCGTCTCTCCAGCAGGTCCTATTTATATCACACACAAGGTTTAGGTCTTTAGAATGGGTAATTCTGGTGCTGTTTATTTTGTGGATGTGCAGGAGTTTCATCAGGGTGTGGTCTGACAATGCCTTGTAAGACAGGCATAGATCTCCTCTCAACAGCCTGAAGGAGACAGAATACAGGGATAGGGCCTTGAGGCAGTCTGCATAGGGCATGTTACCATGTTATCCACACCCAGTATTCTTTTAGTGATGAACCTATGTGGACATTCAAATTGTTGGATGTGCCTGGTTAGGTACATACCAAAGGGGGCATTGTACTCAATGATAGATCTGTTGAATGCTGAATACACTGGAATGATGACCTCCTTGGACCTAGATGCCATACCTCAATTTATAAGTTGCACAACATAAAATGATAACTTCACCACTTCAGACATGTGATGGTCAGTGGACAGATTACTGTCTGTGTGCCCCCAATACCTTAACCACTGGGTCATCTCTTAGGGGTGTGTTGGCAATATGATAGTTACCGGGGATGGATGACTTTTTGAAGGATGCTATTATGCATTTCTTGACATTTACTTTTAGTCATGTCTCTGACACAAGTTATTTTTCTGTGCCAGCCCTTCCTGGAGAACATTTTTGATAATGGGGATTCTATGACTGCTACTAATTTGCAATCATCTGTACATTTTGTCAGCCAGAGGACCTTGAAATTGGTCTTGACTTCAAAGAAGTAAATAGCAAAAAGGAACAGACCCAGGACTAATCCTTGAGGGACTCTGCTTGTGACTGGCCTCTTTACAGAGATGGACTCCCCAATTTTAACTTCCTGGGTCCTGTCTGTGAGCCAGCTGGCTATCTACTGGGTGACATAAGGGTTTATACCTAACCTCTTGAGTTTGTCAACAATACCTGAGTGGGGTCTTGTGTCAAATGCCATGGCCAGGTCAAGGTAGACAGTGTCAACCATTTTGCTCTCATCCAGTGCTTTAGTGTCCTTTTCAGAAATGTTCACCAGGATGAGTAGGCATGACCTGCCCTTGATGACACCAAATTGGGTTCGCTCCAGTGTCTGGAGATTTCCTATGTCATTATTGATCATTTTTATGATAATTCTCTCCATGGCTTTCCAGGGTTTATAGATGGCCCACATTTATGCAGAGGGATGAGTGTTCCTGTCCTCCATTTGTGAGGCATGAAGCTTGTTTGGAGCTACAGTTAAATAACAATTCCAGGGGGGTCTGCTAAGTTATGTTTCATGCTATTTATAAGGCATCCTGGGATAATGTCCGGGCACATTGACACAGTGTTCTTGGCTATTAGCGAAAGCATTGTGGACCTATTCCTTAGTGATAGTAGGGTGAGGTAATATTTGATGGTATTTCCTGAGGGGAGGTTAAGGGGGATAGAGGGGTAAAATTAGAGTTGAATTTGTCTGCCAGTAGGTTTTGCTATAGCTTCTGGTTCAGTATAGGTGGCTCCATTAACAATGACCTCTGCACACAGTTGTGTATTGCCTCATTCCAGTTGCACTTCTGGATATGGGCACTATGAACTAACATCCGGTAGTATGGTGCCTGGGCAAAATTTATTTTGGTCTAGGCTTGTAAAGGCTCCAGAGCCACCAGCCTAGTACACACCTATGAACCTTTGAGGTTGTGGACATAGCTTAGAATGTCTTCTGGTTGTCCTTGGACAAATTTGCTTCAAATTTTGTTTTGGTAGACTTTATTTGCCCTCTGAGTTGTTTGTTTATTTTGATGACATTGATTTTATCCTTCTTTTTGCCATTATTTTCTATCTTCTGTTATACAGCCTATTAATGATGTGATTCTGTACCTTTACCTGGTGGGTACAGCTGCCTCCATGCAGCTATTAACATGCTTATATAGGTTTTCTGTGAAAAATTCGGGATAGGGATCAGTGTTCTCAGGTTTATAGGGGCTTGAAATTTTGCCAGGTTATCACTTAATAGCAGGAAGTTAGCCTTAGAGTAGTTCCTAAATATTCCAGGGTTATCCTGGGCTCTGGCTTTTATTTTTACTTCAAAGGAGACCATTTTGAGGTCTGATCTTGTAAGAGAAGACATTACACTAGGGGGTGTGCAGTGAGGACCAGATCAAGTATGTCTATATCCCTGGTTGGCATATTGACAATCTGGTGCAGGGAGTTTGTGCTTACAAAATCTAGGAATCTCTGTGCCTGCACATTTGGCATCATATATGATTCCCAGATAATAGTGGGATAATAAAAGTTGCCCATGAATATGGTATTGGGTGGGATGATTAGTGTTTCCAATAAGCTTAAATACATGTTATGTGTTTCCTCGATCATACAGGAAGACCTATAGCTTTTAGCAGTATGGGATTTTGCCTATGATGATTTGAATGTGGAGAAGCTCAAACACCTTGTCCTGTTTGATCAGCCTTGAGGTGTATTTATTTTTGATGTAAATTGAAACACCCCACCTTTAATACCTGTATGTGTAGTAGCTGGTCTGAATGAGTGGAATGCATTATAGCTTTGCACTACCAATGTGCTATCTGCAGCTTTAAATCATGTCTCAGTGACCACATAGATGTCAGCATTCTTTGGGGTGAGTAGAGCTTGTAGGGAGTTGAGATTCTTGTTTAGAATCCTAGCATTGATCAGTAACACCTTTAGATTTTCTTGGTTTGACTTGCTATGTCAGAAGTACTTTTGGTTGGCTTTGTCTAAAAATGGCATTATTGGAGAAGACAATGTTTTATCTAATATTTGAAAGCCTAGAGGGGAGAGGTATAGACTATCCCTGACAAAGCAGTGTGGTCTGTTGACCATCTCCTTCCATGCTGACAAATATTGCACCCCCTTAGAATGACAGCAGAAACTAAGACAAATATTAAAGTTAGTCATCTTCTTTTTGCATTGTGGCATCATCAATGGACAAGGTAAAATGTTGCTCAATGCTAGACTCATACCAGCCTGGAATACATATTTCGAGAGATCCATGATGTTTCTTTTCATATATTCTAGGGAGCTATGTCTCAGGTCATTTACACCCACATGGACCATGAATAAATCATACTGGTACTTTTGGTCCAAGGATCTGAGTGCATGCATAATGTGGTGGATCCTAGCTCCTGATAAGCAACTGACCGTGCCTTTATCCTTACTCAGCCTGGTGAGAGGGGCATCAGTGTGTCTCGCAATATAGTCTCCAATGACCAGAATGTTGGATTGTGTGGTGGCTTGCATTATGGGCTTAGAACTAAGGCTCCATGAGATGCGGCTGTATGTGTTATTGTGGGTGCTGTTAATGTCATAGGTGCAGACAGTGCCCAGTATTCAAGAAGGAACCCAAGGAGACATTTCCTTTTATGGTACTGTGAAATTTAATGGATACATTAATTGCGAAACAAAGGGGGTGATTTATGTTGCACTTTGTAAAGTGTGTCCTGCCTTTTATATTGGAAATACTGAAGCGCATTTTAAGGAAAATATATATATGAACATTTGTATGACATTAAAAAGAATAATGTGACAAATTCACTACCTATGCTCATAAAAGATAATCAGGATCATAAATTTCTGTTCTTTTGTACTGAATGGATGCAAACTGATTTGAGTTGCGGTACACACAATGATCTATTAGAAATGAAAGAACTGTGTTGACAACTTAAATTGTATGCTTACAGTCCACCTGGATTAAATGAAATGGTTTCTATTGTTGCTGTTTTAAAGTTACAATCTTTATATATGATGTCTGTTTAAATGAAAGGAAAGGAAGGACCTGAAAGTTATGAAAGGAAGTGATGTCATATTAACTCTCTTTTCTGATGAAGTCTTTGAAGAGTGTAAAAGTGAAAGTGCTTTGTACTTAACTGTTTTGATACATTTAATTTGTTTCTTTGGTTTGGTCAGCCATGTGTTTTTTGTTTTTTTGAAGTTTTTTTTTAGTGCATTTTTGCTAAGGTAATTGGGTTACAGGTATGCTTGACAGGAGAGTACCAGTAGACATGGTCTACCTGCACTTTAGCAAGACCTTTGACTCAGTCCTACACAGGAGCCTGATAAGCAAAGTGTAAGGTTTTGGGATCAGACCAAGAGTGAGGAACTGAATAGCTTAGTGTTTGGATTATCGAACTCAGAGGGGTTGCAGAATGATGGATGATGTCAGCAACTATGAGCGTGACGAATGGAGCACGTCAGGAGCCTGCCGTTATTTAGTATTGTTTACTGTGTTTGTGTCAGACAGATTTAAGGCAACAGAGAACATAATCACCATCTTTCCTGATGACACAAAGAATGGAATAAGGCTGTCTGGCTGCTTGTCAAGTCAGTGGCTGTCAAGTCATTGAAGACAGGAACCAAGAAGCAACATCGGTAAAAAGAAATCTGGCCAATGTATGCTTCCAGGAAGTGTCTAATAATGTAGAAACAGTAGGGAGCATGAGAGACTGATAGCCAGATGTAGTACATACCAACTATAAACATATGATATGTACTGGCACAGTGTGTCATTAAGGTAGAATGCATGTTAATGTAAGTCAAGTTTGAAGGAGGGGATAATGCATAAGGGACCCTCTATGCTGCATGCATTGTGATATGTTCTGTTTGGTGATACACTACACCACCACACATTGTATATTTCTGTTATTTTTTGTATCATGTTTAGTGGTCAATCTGTCACACTCCATACTGTTTTTGTGTATGCCAACAGTTCCTGGAAATGTATTGATTAAAGTCCTTTTGATTGACTATTTCAACCCCAACTTGAATTTCAACATTTTAATAAAGTGCTTTATCATCAAAATACAGGTAGCAATAAAGTAAAAACATGCACTTAAAACTGCATGTGATCAAAAAAAAAAAAAACAAAACGAAACAACAGAAATAAGCATAACTATATGATCGTAATGAAAGATAAAAATACAAAAATAAAACAGTAGCAAACTGCTGCCATCAGCTTTCTTTATTGTCTGACCTTGGAGTCAGCGACTAGTCAGGCAGCCATACTCCTGATTTCCACATAGACAGGTATTACAAGAATCATGGAAGAATCTATGGAAGGATATGGAAAAGCTGAAAAAAATGGGGAGAAAGTTGGCAGTTGAGGTGCAATACAAAGAAAAGTAAAGTGCTGCATTTAGATCACAACTCTAGTGGGAAGCATCAGCTGGGAGAAGGGAACTAAAACAAGAAAATCAGGATATATATTTGGGTTTGCTTGATAAAACCTGAATTAGACTAGTAAGAGCAGAGTGAGAGGGCAGTGGTCACAGTAAACAGAGAATGCTGTGGTGCATCCTCATGGGAATAGAGTCCAAAAGCAAGGAGGTAAGGCTTCCATTTTGTAGAACCTTGGTCAAGTCAAAACTTTAGTACTGTGAGCAGTTCTGGAGACAAGTCAGGAAAAGGCTGTTGGAAGGAATCCATAAAAAGGCCATCATAAAGGTTTGCATAGAAGGTAAGGGATATGACCAGAAACTAAAGAAGTTTAGAACATAGGACAATACTAGGCAAGCAGTCATAGAGACCATAAAATACTTCACTATATACATGTTTAAGTAGACACACTTAAATATTTTTGTGAACATTTTCAAGCATTAATAGTGCACACCTCCCCAGTGAAACAGGGCCGTACATTATAATCCTCTGTTAAATCTGCATTGACCCATCCAGACATCAAGACTAGTCATAATGATGAGGATTCCAAAATGGTGGACAGCCTGTAAGCACACTGACTGTGCAGCTCCTGAAACCTTAAACTTTCATCTGACCTTAAGCCGGCACATTGCTCAAAGAAAATACTCTAAACACTGAAGGATTAAAACAGGAATATGAATACTTACTTTTTTCATCTATATGTTTACCAGATTCTTTTCTTTGAATAAAAATACTACTTACTGGAAGCTGAGCCCTGAACCGCATGTTGTGGATTGTTCCAGATACACAGGCCTAAAACACGAAAAATAAGGAAAAAACATCTCTCAGAACAGGATCTACTAAATAAAAACTTCTTCTTTACTACCAAGCATCTAACCTTGGACACCAAATAGGGAACCAACTAGATCAAATGGAAAGTTTAACCACAAAAAACAAATTATCTATGATTTCTACTCCTGAGAAAGACACTACTTCCAAAAGACAAAAACTAACAAACTACAACAACAGGCTGCTAATATGGCTCTCAGATCAAAACAGGAACAATCTTTAACATTGGAGGACCTTAAAAATGCACTGCAACCTTCACAAACAGCAGTGCAAGGTTTTTCACATAAACTAATCACATTTGGATCTAGCCTGGACCAAATTATGCTTAGACTCGAACAGAATGAAGCCAAAGATATGGACAATGAACTAAACATAAATTAACTCAAGCAAAAGCTTCAGACCAGCAACAGCACTATTAAAGAATTACAACAAAAAATGATAGACTTAGAAGCCAGAAGCCGGCACAATAGCTTCATTATAAGAGGAATTCCAGAGACCTTTGAAAATGCACAACTCAATCCAATAATCAAAGAAATACTAAGCTCTCTCTTGAACAATAAAGACCTCCTGAATGACATAGTTATAGAAAGAGCCCACAGAGCCATAAGGCATGCACAAACAAATGAATCTCCGAGACAAATATATATCATACTGTTAAACCCAGCACATGTTCAAAAAATATTAGCAGCATATAAAGCTAAGAAGAACTTTACATGGAGAGCACATAAAATCACTATAACTCAAGATCTCCCTTTTGAAATTAAGCAAAACCACTAGAAACTTTGTAAATATTGCACTTACCTTATAGAAAACAAGATTCTTTTTCAAATGAAATACCCTGCTACATTAATTTTCTATAACAAAGATGAAAAAATATCCATTGAAACCCCCGAGGAGGCAAAATCCACTTTTCTGCATCTCTTCAAAGTTAATCCAGCTGGAAACAACCCAATTCACCTTCTCTGAGGCCAAGAACAACGTTAGGAGAGTTTCAGCAAGGTATTCTGCATATTTCTGTCTTGGAATCTTCTAGAAACAAAACCTCTACTTTAATTTGCAGGCCTGGAGGTCCGTTTAGCATTTTGGCATTCCATTTCCCATAATCCACTTCAAAACCAAGAAGTTTCTTGATCCTTTCACCTTTCAACTCCATGATGTCATCACTGACTTATTTCTTGCTCCACTGCATCTCTGGGAACGGATTATATGCTAAAAATGGGTCGGGAAAGCTGGAAAAAGAATTCTTAACTATTTTCTAACACAGCTTTCCTTTTCTCATCAAGCCACTACTCTGCTCTAAATGCCAAGAAGAAAGTTCTAGAAGAAGTTCCCTGTCGTCTACAAAATCCAAGAAAAGAAAATGTTGTAGCTAGCTTTAGTAACTCTGTCTTCCTTCCTGCACTACTGCAAGACCTTCTACTACACAGGATAACTAAAGGTAGTGTTTGTTAGCAACTGCTTACACTTACGAATGATGAAAAGCTCCCTTTTCTGGGTGCTTAAATGGCTCCAAGGTGCCTTCCTTTATGTTACTGCAGCTGTGAAGAAATATGGAGTTTAATGGCATCTGGAAGAAAGGGTTTCTAATATCCTGTCATGTCTTAGACACTTCTCAATGATTATAATTGTGGTTTCTTGTATTATTTCAGCTATACATGCAAAATGATCTAGCTTAACCTAGGAGAGGGGGAATGAAAAAAAAAAAACTAAAGAAACATATATTTCTGCACTCAATAATGTTTTAAAACAGGGTCTTGTAATTCTGGTTGAGGCATTTGCATACAACAGCCTAATTAATATGTTACTTAGAGATTAGTAAGTTCATATATTTTACTTAACAGTGTTCCAATATCATGTTGACTAGTTTGCACTTGGTAGTGCTTATGACTTAATGAACCCACAATATCAGCTATACTACTGTTCTGGATGTTTCTTAATCACCAATGATTGCAATAACTCACTTCAAACATACAAAGTGGCTAATAGATAGACTAACCAATAATATGGCACAGCATGATTAACACTGGAAATATTGAAATTTATCTCACTTGTTTTGCATATCTCTCTTCTCTCCAGGGATATATATATATATATATATATATATATATATATATATATATATATATATATATATATATATATATTATAATTGAATATGTTGAGACGTAAATTTATTTTATTTATTATTTTATTTACATTTGTTGACCGGGAGTGTCCGACTGGAGGAAGGTCCATTTTCAGCGGAGGCCCGGGAACAAAAGCTCCACAGTTAAAATAAACAGACAGTAGTTACATTGGATTATATAGCGATTAACAATTTAACATAGCAATTACTTACAACATATTTACAGATGAAGAACATAGTACATCAGTAGACAACTAGAATCTTTATCTGTGAAATACATAACAGACATTAACAAATGTTACAATAAGAAGTTCCTGCTGTATAATAAATACTAGGCTTATGAGCATCTGAACTTGCTATAATCAAGGTAGTTAGTGGAGTGGAAAGAAAGGTAGTGGTTGGATGGGGTGGGTGATATTAGAGTGGGAGTTGCAAGGGCATAACCAGCATGTTTTTAGGTGCACTTTTAGTAAAGTTTTGAAGTGGATGCATGATGGTATGGAGGTAATTGTTGATGGGAGGGAGTTCCATAATTTGGCTATGGTGCAAGACAATAGTGCTTCACCAGCAGAGTTATTGGCTTTAGTGATCTGCAAGTGATTTTTGTTGCTGGATCTTAGTGGTCTGTTGGAGCGATAGGGTTGGAGTAGATTCTGGAGGGATGGAACATTTAGTGGATGGTTTACTAGTTTGCGGACGAGTGAGAGTTGATACCATTGAAGGAGGTGAGGGAGTTCAAGCCAGCCGAGTTCAGCAAGTGAGAGACAGTGGTGACTACAGTAGGATGCCCCTGTGGCGAATTTAGCGATTTTGTTGTAGCAGGTCTCTAGCTTGTTTAGATCGCATTGCCTTAGGTTGGTATATATTGGAGAGGCATAAAGTAGGGTGGAGATATGGTGGGAATTTTCTATTGAAATCTTTGCTGCTTTGGTGAGAAGTTGCTTACTTCTGTATAATGCTCCTAGTTTTTTTGTTGACTTTTTTATGGCCATGGATATGTGAATGTCAAATTTTAGTTTATTGTCTATTTCCACTCCTAGCAATTTGGTGTGTTCAGTTGGGTATATAGTGGTGTTGTCTTTTGCTGTGATGTTAAAGTGAGAGTTGTTTTGAGTATGTTTGGTGGGTTGGAAGATGAGTAGTTTAGATTTGTTTGGGTTGAGTATTAATTGTGCATCAGATAACCAGGTTTCAACAGAGGAAAAGGCTTCTTGTGCGACTTTTTGCAGTTTGGGTAGGGACTGGGCTGAGCAGATGGTGGTTGAGTCATCTGCGTATTGTATGAGTGTGCCATGTTTGGAGGCAGATGCTAGATTATTGGTGAAAACAGAGAAGAGTAGGGGTCCAAGGATGGATCCTTGGGGAACCCCTATGGAGACAGGTAGTTGGGGAGATATGTCATTCTGCCATACAACGGATTGTTGGTGGTCAGACAGGTAACTCTGAAACCAGTTGGTGACTGATTGAGAGAAGGATAGGTTATTGAGGACAGTGATAAGTTGTTTGTGTGGGACCATGTCAAATGCTTTAGATAGGTCTAGGAAAGTAGCAGAGGAGAGATAGCCATTGTTTTTATGCTTAAGGATAGTGTTAGTAAAGGAGAGTAAGGCAGTGGTGGTGCTATGGTTTGGATGGAAACCATGCTGAGTATTGGAAAGGAGTTTGTTAGTAAGGCGGTAGTCTGAGACCTGATAGTGTATGCATCTCTCTAGTATTTTGGAGAGTGGAGAGAGAATAGCTATGGGGCGGTAATTGGTTAGTTCTGTGGAGGGTCCGCCTTTGTGGAGGGGAATTATATGTGATACTTTCACAGTGTGGGAACGTAACTTTCTGACAGAGATCGGCTAATCAAGATGGATACTGGGTAGGCCAGAGCATCAGCTGCGATTTGTAGGTATTGACTTGGGAGGTTGTCTGCTGCTAATTTGGTGGGCTTAAGTTTAGTTAAGAGTTTTTTTATGTTGGAGGTAGGTACAGGAGAAAAAGAGAAGGCAGTGGGGAGATTACTAGTTGAAGGTGGGGGTTGGAGGGTAGGGGGGTTGTGTTGTTTAGCTAGTGATAGTATGGTTTGTGTGAAGTGTGTGTTGAATGAGGTAGCAATATTTTCTGAGGAGTGAGGGATATTAGGAGGAGGGGTACTGACTTTACCTGGGTGGAGGATGGAGTTTATGGAGAACCAGAATTGTTTGGGGCTGTGTTGTGAGGAGTCTAGGGCAGACTGGTAATACTGGAATTTGTCCTGTTTTATTAGCTTTTTGACTCTATTGCGTAGTTCTAGGAATTTCTGTCTAGTTGAGGGGGTTTTGGTTTTGCGCCAGTGCTCCCAGGCTTTATCCCTGTTTTTCATTTCTGACTTAGTGGTTTTCTGTAGCCATGGGGAGGGTTGTGCTTTGGTTCTGGAAAGTCTTATGGGGGCATGGTAATTAAGGATGCTCAGGAAGGTAGTATTAAAAAATTCAACTGCGTCATCAAGACTGAGGTACTTTAGAGGAAGCCAGTTACATTCTTTGAGGGATGAGATGAATGTGAGTGGGTTAAAGTTTAGTTTTTTATGTATTTGATGGTAGATGACAGGTTTAGCTTGGTATAGGTATTTTTTGAGTAGGAATGTTGGGGAGTGATCACTGAGGCTATCTGATAAGCAGCCTGTTATATATGACTGGGGGCTCTTACTGACTAGTATCCAGTCCAGGGTAATGTGCTTGCTGGATATAAAAAAGTAAAGACTATTATTTGGTAAGTCTTTATACTAGAGATACGATTAATTGTGAATTTCAATAGAATCTTCTCTTTCAAGCCTATTTGAGAAGGTGACACTGGTTAGTGGAAAAGCAATTGAGTGACCCTGGATGTGAACTCTCTCTAAGTTTGATTACTGTTTTTTTTTTTTTTTATAACAAAGGACAGATGATGTGGTATGTATATTACCAGCATAGTTATAAATGTAAAAATATGCAGTAGTCTTAAAGATTACAATAAGTCTTTTATAATGTGAATATATAGATTGTGTGGAACCTCAAAGTTCACTTCTCCCAAAGTGCATCTCTTAGACCTGTACTATACAAAATGTTTTGGTAAATTTATAATATCTTTAGCAGTGTTAAGAAATATAACATATAAGTGCCTGCTGATATCAACCTTTTCCAAGCATTTACTCTCTCTTAGCCTATACATACCAAGCAATTAAACAACTAACATATTAACATTAGAGGTTAGATGGTAAATATACTGCAAATACAAATAACAAAAGGGGCAGGCTCTTCACAGTTTGTAGCTCATGATTGTTCACATTTGAAACATTCTGGGTACTTTTGACATCCCTCTGCTCAATGTATATATATCACTTTAGCTCAAATTCTAGCTGTTTTTTTGCTTCCCAATACATACATATTCACTAAAACAGAGGGATGGGTGGTTAGGCACCTACATTGGGTATAGGAGCTTAGAAGTCACTTCATCTGTGTTAAAGCTTAACACAAAATCAGACAAGCTATATTACTACTTTTTCACTTATCAATCAATAAAGAACCTTATAAGCAAAATATGAAATGATATCAATAGAGTCATGGAATGTTAAGGGGATATTGGATAAAAAGGAATTTAATTATGCATCTCACATATCAAAGTAAGTCTAAAGTAACCTTCCTGCAAGAAACTCACTTGGATAGTCAACTCTGGGATAAGGAAAGTTAAAGGAAATGGGTTACGCAAATAATTGCTGCAGGTCTTAACTCTTTATCTAGGGGGGTAGCCATTATAATAAATCAGTCTTTCCAAGCAGAGATCACTTCTATTAAAACTGACCCTAATGGAAGATGGGCTTTATTTACTAGTGAATATCATACCCTAAATAAACCTCTACTCTTTCTCAATATATATACAGCCCCTGCTCAAATCAACATCTCTTCATTTATGAAATCTTTAATATATTAGGTAACCACCCAAATCATCTGTACATCATAGGTGGGGACTGGAACTCTTTATTAAACCCAGACAAAGATAGGTCGCATAACGAAAACAGGCAGTCCCAACATACTACTATAGCACTTGAAGAACTACAAAATACCTTTAGGCTAACTGACCCCTATATCAATTTTCAGTATGATAAAACTATATCAAGATTCACTTTTTTCTCAGCCACTCATAAAACTTGGTCCAGAATAGACGCTTTTCTAATTTCCTAAACCTTGCTTTCTCATAGACTAAAATATACTGTATCACCCAGATCTATATCAGATCATTCAAAAAATCAGTCTCTCTCTAAACTTTCAAACCTATAAACAAAATGTTCCCTATTTCAGTAATTGGACATTAAATCCTAAAAGGATTCAAAACCATGATATAGCACAGGAAATCACTAGTATTATAGCCCAACTTGAAAAAGACTTAATATCCACTCAAATTCCTTACAACATGCAGTGGGCGGCTGCCAAAGCAGTCATTAAAATGATCATTATCCAAAAATCTGCATGGCTCAAGAAAAAATCTAATAACCTCAAATATAAACTGGAGACCCAAATCAAGACTGCTGAATTAGAACTTCAAAATAAGTACTCAAAAGATCTGGAGGATAAAATAACTGACTGGACATCAATTACACAAACGTTATCTAGAAAATATCTCTCTGTTAGAATTAAGATCAATGTATTAATACTCAGAATGGGCGCAAACACCTTCAAATATCCTAGCTAGATTAATAAATATTAAAATGGTCCACCGAGGATTAAAAAAATACAGTATGAAGGACTCTTGAAGCACAAGGACCAGGACATTGCAGACGTTTTTGAAGACATGTACAATAAACTATATAACTTTCCCCTCCTTCCCTGTTCAGGCAAATTTCATAATTTGATACAAAATATAAAATTTCCACAAATTTCAGATGATCAGGAAAAACTTCTAAAAATACCCTTGCAACTAAAAGAGATAAAAGCTGCAATAAACAAACTCAAACCGGGTAAATTTCTTGGGCCTGATGGCTACACCTATGAATTTTATAAGAAATTCATGAAACCTATTTCCAAAGTCTTATTAAAAGTTTTTAATTATATAATACAATACGGTATAACAGATAATTATCTTAATAACTCCAAAACTGTGTTAATTCCCAAGCCAAACTCTGACCCAACAGATCCAGCCAACTATAGAACAATTGCCCTGCTAAATACTGACCTTAAGATTCTAGCTCATGCTATAGCAAATAAACTTAAAAATATACTCCCCTCCGTCATCTCCCAAGAACAAATGGGCTTTCCAACAAATAGGCAAACAAGTGACAACACCCTGCTGTTGGATACCACTATCAGACTTATTAACAGTGTTAATGTCCCGGATATGTTCTCACTGCTGACATATCCGGGACATTAACACTGTTAATACCGTATTGTATTATATAATTAAAAACTTTTAATAAGACTTTCCTGAGGAAATCCAAATAAAGGTAATATATTAAATAGGAAATGTAGGTTAACGCTATCAAAAGCCTTCCTATTTGCCTTTATGCAACCGCTCCACCTAAATCCTAACCTAGTAATAAATAATAAACCCCTAAATCTAACAAACTACCCCCTGATAAAAGATCTTGAAATATGGGAAATTTACAAATGGAAAGAATCCAATATAATACAACTGTGATTGAAACTCAACCTTCCTAAGAAATATACTATCATTCTTAGCCAAATCCATTATCTTATAAATGCTACATTTTCACAAACTAATGTCGACCTGCAGGACATTAACTTAGTAAAACTAATACTAAAAAATCTTGTGACTAAAGGGAAAACAATCTCCATAACATATAAACTTGTAACGAGCATAAATTACCAGAATTCTCTATTATTCTCAACTTATTGGCAAGAGAAAAAACAGTTACTTACTGAAGAAAGCAAAAGGCTGGCCCTTGAAATACGGTCAAGTTTATTCCCTTTAAGAGGCTGCTACACACACAAATTATGATAAATAACAATGTTTATTATACCCCATCAAAGCTAAATAAGTTCAATCCCAAATTTTCATCCATATGCCCACACTGGCCAAACCAAACAGCTGATATTCTCCATGTTATGTGGAACTGTAGCAAGGTACACAACCTATGGTGCTCTTTAAGAGCTAGATCAGAGAAGATGGGATATGAAAAAACAACCCTGTCATTGGAGACGGCTATATTGCATGCCAACACAAATAAACTTCCAAAAATGTTAAAACATATCCTTATCACAATGTGTGCCCTTATTAAATTTTACATCACAAAAAATTGGACTGTCACATCTCCAATCACATGGGAAGACTTTAACAAACTAGGTATTAAATATATCTCATCGAACAAATTAGTTAAACAACAACAAAACAAAAACATTACTATCAGAAATACTGGGGGTTATCTACTTGATGTAATTCTCAAGAATTAAAGATAGACCTTACATTGACCTGCTAAGACAAACTTATATTAAGCAAAGCTTGCATTATAAGCAACTTATCTCCTTTCCTGTCTATACACCTAAATACTTTCCATAGTATACCTATCTACAACAAGTGATTGAATTTCTGCCTCTATCTCTTTATAAACTAGGCCCCGTATACTATCTCTCATCGTTCAAATGATGTTAAGAAGTATTTCTCTCCTTTGTTTGCTGATGTAGTGACTTCTAGTGTACATAGTGTATATATTTAGTATTTAGCTTTATGCTTGTTTTTTATACGTATTGTCGACTTATGTTTTTGATATGTTGTAATACTGTTATTAATGAAAAACTGAATAAAGAGTTTTTGGAAAAAAAAAGACTAGTCATAATGGTACTGCAAGTGGTAGTTTGTTATCCTGTAGTGGTAACATGCTCTACAAGCATTGATGTAGGGATCCCTCTGGTGAGTCTTGTTTATTTGTTAATGTAGATTTAGGTTCCTTGTGAGGTAGCCTGTAGAGTCACTGTGTTTTTTTTTTTGAATAAATAGAATAGTTAGAGCTCTTCTTCACTTGGGACCAGCGGATAGAGCAAGAATGTCATATTGGTGCAGAAGATCATGTTAAGGAGATATCAAATGGTCATCCCGAAAAGGCAGGACAGAAAGAGACAATGGGAATGGAAGAAACAGATTGTAGGGACTAACTATTCCCTGGAAATCTGAAAGTTCTACTTTAAAGAGAGGTTTGTAGAACCATGGAATGAAAGGACTGCCAGACTGAATTACAGAGAAGTAATATGCAGGGGTATTCAAGAGAGTGTGGGACAGGTGGAGTAAGGGCAAGGATGGGGGTAGAGATGGAGGGGTGGTAGAATGCAAAACTAAGTTAAAAAGTAGACTAGATAAGCTTATTGTCTCCATCTTTCACCAAGCAAATATAATGTCACAGACCTGGTGTCAACAGTTTGCCCTATGGCTCTTAACTATTAGCTGTCCTTTATTCAGTCAGTTCTCCCAACAATGCCACCATCTGCTTCCAGTCACCCTGTTTTCTGCATTTGTCATCACTTTAGACTCCACCTAAATGTTCTTTATTTTCCTTATCAATTTTATGTGAGGTAGGTATCAGAGACTTTGCTGATACAGCAGATAAACAACTTCTCAGTGCAGCTGCATTCAAAGAACTAGATCACGGTGAACTGGCAGTATATCCACTGCATGAAGTCATGTTGTCAACCATTGACAATAGAATGAATATGTAGGAATTGTACTCACCTGCTGCACTGAATCATTTCTATTGCATGTTCTGGGAAGGAATTTAGGCTAACAAGACTGTAGCTGCCTGACTCTTTCCTGGTACCATGTTTTCACATGGCAATTGTCACCACCAAGTTTGAGTCTTATGATAAAACTTAATGAGACATGTTCCAGGTATGTCAATGGGTCACTGCTTAGCAATGCCTGTTTAAACATTCTGGGAAACAGTTCAGTTGGATACTGATAGTTCAGATGGACACTGATATTGCACCCCCAGTAGGGTGTCTTCTGCCAGCTTATGGAGGAACTAGACAATTAGGCTGTATCATTTATATCAAAAATCAGGAAGTTACAAATCACTGAATGAGCAGTATCTGATTTTAAATAGCAGGTGTCCTTCCTGCCTCCTGCACTGTTCTTCTTCCATGTCCACAGCTACTACCTTTAGCTGCTGGCCTTGTCTGATGCTCCCTGTTTGTTGTTTACTACTACAAACTGAGTATGCATAAGGGGAAAAACATTAAATGCATATAAATCTGCACTTTCTTGTTAAGACTTCTATTTCTCACATTCTTCTTCTTCTTTTGACTTTTTCCCAGTTAGGGGTCGCCACAGCAGATCACCTGTCCGCTCATGACTGGCAGTGGAGTTTTACGGTGTTGAGTTGCCAGCCCGGCGCCCAACCTTCCACAGAAGGCACACACATGCACGCACTCACACCTAGGGCCAATTTAGAGTGTCCAATCCACCTACAGCATGTCTTTGGGATATGGGAAGAAACCGGAGCACAAGGAGTAAACCCATGCATCCACAGGGAGGATATGCAGACTCCGCACAGAAGGCACCCCAGCCGTGGATCGAACCGGAGCACCTCTTGCTGTGAGGCGGCAACGCTAACCGCTGCACTTCTATTTCTCACATAAGTAGTCCTTATTAATTTGTTCCATCACTCTGCTGTGTCTTTACTGCAAAGCATTTAGCTTTTTAAATTACTGATATGAATAATAAATGCTATGAAACAGCTTACTGGCCAGTGTGCATTGGAAGGAATTATAAGAGCTGAATCTAAATTGTGTTACTGCTGTTTTTTTTTTAAGCTTTTTTTACAGGAAATATATATCTAAAATTGCAGTGCTGATATTCTATGTTATTAGAGTATGTTGCCTTTTATAGTCAAGTAGGCATGGTTTCCTTTGCTCTTTCCCAGTAATATGCTGGACACCTTTATACCTGAAAGTCTCATCTTCTGGTGTCATTGTGACATGTCTATTTTGCTTTGTCCATAGTATATTTTTAGCAGATACACTGAAGTGGATTTCCATTACTTCTTCCAGTGGACTGTATTTATTCTGAAATCTCTGTTATAACCTAATAGTTTTTGGTGACTATATATGTTATTACTCATAGCTTCAGAGAGATATAGAAAACCTTCACCATTGCAATGCAATGGTCCAGAAGAGCAGACAAAAGCTTATGTGCAGTGCTGTATTTAATAAAACAAATGCCTTACAGCTTAGAGGAATATGCATTTGCTGAGTTGCTTAGAAATGAAAAGAAAGTTCAGTGTTGGAAAAAAGCTATGTGCTACTGGAGCTTAGATAGTAGGAGCTATTAAACAAGGCAAGTTGGATGTAGATAAAATGACAAGAATAGAAACTGGTGTCTTGAACTAAAATGAAGTGGAATGTGTTAGTCTGCATCCGATAATCATTAAATCTTCTACCATGGACAATAATATAATAGAATAAAAGTGCTGCAAAAATCAGTGCTCATTTACAACTAAAAATGGTAGAATGACGTCATTCAAACTCCAAAGCAAGCTATTCAACTGTGGAGTGATACAAGTTTATGCCCAACTACAGATGCTGAAGAAAAGGAAGTCCACCAGTTTTATGAGTACCTGCCTCACCTTCTGGGTATAACACCAAAAAATATTACATTCATCATAGGTGACTTGAATGCTGAAGTTGGCAGTTAGAGGGCAACTAATAGTTAATGTGTTTTTCCTTGCAGTTAAAATGAAACAAGGCATGGACAAGTAGAATTCTGCCATGGCAATTCACTGGCCATAACAAATACTCTCTCTTGATGGCTTTACATATGGATAACAGCAGATGGTCAATACTGAAATTAGATAGACTATATACACTTGGCATTCAGAGATGAAATATCTCCATACAGGTAGCAAAAATAAGACAGGGATATGACAGTCACTTGGACTATCATCTACGTGTCATAAAGTTTTGAATCAAATTAAAGAGAACAAGAAAACACTTCAGGCCAACTGCATATAAGTTCAATAATTTTCTATATGAATATGTTATGGAGGTGAAGAAGAGATTTACGGGATTAGAGTGCCTGAAATACGATGGGCAGAAGTTCTTGATATTGTCCAGTACATGTCAAGTGTATATTCCAAACTGAAAGAAGATTGTAAAGGCAAAATAGCGGTCTGTGGAGGCTTTAGAAACGTCTGACGAAAGAAGGAAAAAAAACAAAAAACAATGAGGACTGCGAAATATCTGAAACTGAATGCAGAACTTCTGAGAAGTGCAAAAAGTAAAGAAACATTTAAATGAACAATGCAAATAAATGGAAAAAGATAATAGAATTGAAAAGTCACGATAGCTCTTTAAGAATATTGATATTAAGGGAAACTTCTAGGTAGAAATGGAGGTGCTAAAAGAAAAAGATGGGAAGGATCGAGCAGAATGACAAATATTAAAAAGAAATGGCAGGAATATACAGAACTATATCAGAAGAACTCATCGCCAATGCATACTAATTTAAAGCCAGGCATCCTACAGAATGACGCTAAAAGAGCCATGGAAAGCCTAGACAATATTAAAGCTGTAGGAAGTGACAAAATTCTAGTTGAATTGTTTAAAGTCTGGAAATGGTCCATGGACATCAGTGCTCTACCCTAGAAAACAAATTCAAACGAACAAATAAATAAATAAATAAAATATACCCTTCCTTACTATGCTATCTATACTGAGAGTTCCAGTGAGCTTGAACATACCTCTCAGCTGTACAGAATTTTGCAGAATGTTCAGATTTTTGCCTCACATTTTTTGCTTGTTACTCATAAAATTGTGGTTTTCTGGCACAGGGCTGAAGTCAGGAAATAATGACAGACATTTAAGACTCAGACTTCATACCCTTCAAAAAATCTATACTAACACAAAACCTGTTATTCTATCAACTTTCTAAGTCTGTAAGAGCAACATTTAAACATTTTTGGGCCTTTGTCCCCCCCCATTTTTTGTGGAGTTGTCCAGATTTCTTGTTCTAAGAAGTTGAGGGCCATGACCTTGAGTCTTACCCTCATTGTTTCAATGAAGATTATTATTATTATTATTATTATTATTATTATTGGTCAGTTACTGCTCCCCACTCATAGCTTCTTCTATCTCTCTGGAGTCACTACTTCTTAAGGGGTACTACCTTAGAAATGTCACTTCACCAGGTGCTTCTTGCCTATGTAGATAGGAAGTGCTCAGAATACCCCCAATAAGAAAATCAGGGAAGTCAGGACCATCTTACTATGATCACCTCCCACTGATTTGCCAGCTGACATCAGCTTGGTGGGCATGCAGTGGCACTGTGGGGGGCATGTCCCTCTTTTAATGGGTCACTGACTCTTACCATTACCCTCTTATTACTATTGGCACTCCCCCAGCATGTGCTTACACCACCTCCACTAGAAGAGGTGAGCAGGCAATGCCTTGCCACTCATCTTCCATCTGCAGCAGCAAAAGTAGTTTCCATGCTACTAGTCAGACTCAGGTTACCTGACCCATATTCAGGGCTTTATCCCCTATGGAAACCAAGCTGGCTAAGCGCCCATGAGCCCATTCGCTATAAGACTGTTATGTCATCCTAGAAACTCTTTCAGGTCCAAGGCCTTGGTTAGCATGCATTCTGTCCACCTAGTCCCTGTCATTAAGTGCACAATGACAGTATTTGGTGTATTTACAATAAAAAGGCTTGCTGTACCTCAAATTACATTCTTAGTTGCCCATTTGTATGGATTATAATGAGGTAGATTATCCACTGACCTCACTGCTATACCTTGTTTATCTCTTAGCAAGGACAAGCATGCGCAAACCATCCTACGTCCTGTTCATATGAGTAAACTAATCTCCTTTCATTTGTTTAATTTTCTTCTCTTTCTTTTATGGGCTGGTCCAAAGACCCATTTCAGCCATGACCCATTCCAATGACATTGAATTGCAATATAGCAATATGAATTAAGAATGTAAATATAATTTGAAGTAATAGTATATATTCTAGATTTCATATAGCACAGCATGGCACACAATGAAGACATTTCAAATAGTAAGAAAACATTGACAAATAGTATGAAATAGCCAAATGAATACATCACAAATAATAACAAAACACTGACTTCACAAACAACATATAAATGACACAGCAGATATGTTTTTCTAGAATAACCTAAACACATCTTGGAAAGGCAATGCTTCATTTTAATAATCTTACTTCTGAATCAGCTGCCTTTCAGGAGTACCAAAATGAATTCTTAAACTTAGCCATAATCTCTGAAGCAGTTACATTGGTTGGGTGAGTTTAGTTACTCCTTTAGTCTATCTTATTATCTTAGCAGGATAGCCACATTTCTAATTTGGGAGGGGGTAGATGATTTTGTCAGGCAGGGATGATCTTTGGAGAATGCCTTGTCTGATACAAATTCAGAGCAAGACTCCATGGTCTTGTGACCTGAATGACTAGCTGTAGTATTTAGTGGTCAGATTATTAGCAAGGGGTTAGTGTTCCATGTTAAGGAAGCTCTCTGATTAGGAGTACTGATATTTCATAGGATCATAGTGTCATAGGAGGCATAGGAGGTAACTAGGCTAACTGCTAGGCTTATAAGGGCCCTGGGACATTTAGCCTAGTAACCTCTTATGATCCTTTGATCCTATGAAACATCAGTATTCCTAATCAGAGAGCTGCTGTGCAGAAACTGGGAGCCATTTGATCCTCTGTAGGATAACATAATGAAGTATCCAGTTGTACACAAGGAAATTAAACTGATAAACATTGTATAAAAGCTTCACCTAAAGCTTCATGTTGTAAGGGGAATTAATTGTGATTAATGGGAAATTATACTCAGGTCTGGAGATCAACAAATCGAAGGCCATTGCTTTTCTGCTTTTGCAGTGAGCAAAGTTAGATATTTTATAAAAACGTTTTCATTGATTGAGGATGTGTTTACAAGATTTTGTCATGACCTTTGAAATAAATATTTAACTGAAAACTACTTGTGAGTATTTATGCTTTCAGACATGGTTAAAGGAGTTGTTAAAGGGATCGTGCAGAAGGATATGGTAATCTTTGAGGCATTGTGTAGTGCTGAAGGTTATTAACACAGATGTTTGTTTAGGGTTGGTGGTTAATCTGTTCTTCATTTTACACCTCTTAGTAAGACCTTAGTGTTTCTACCACATGTACATGTCATAGAGTAGCTCCAGAATCATCTTTTCAATCTATGTCTAAAGCAAGAATAGCCAATTTGTCCAGCAGAAAGCAGTGATAGGTAGATTCAAAGGCTGGCATTACATAAAAAAATGGCTGTAATAAGGCACACCCTGTCATTGTCATTGTATAAGGTCAGTAACATAATAGATGACAAACAGCATGTTGCAGGCCTATAGTTTGACACATTAATGATCAACACTCTGATATCACTAACGCGTGGACTGTATGTTTCTATAAGAAGATTCAAGGCTGTGATATCTCAGAGGAACCTCCTTTCACTGAGATATGGCAATCTCAGAGTTAGTATATATAAGTAATAGAGATACAGAAATATGAAGCCCACTCAAAGCTTATCTGAGTGTTTGAGTGGTTGTATTGTCAGTGTCTGTTTCGTGAATACACATGTAAGTGTTACTTGCATCTTTACATCTATTTCTGTTAAGCAGCCACTTGGCATACTAAATCTTTTGTGAAAGTTATCTTAAATATCATATAAATATCTTAAATATCATATAAATATCTTAAACGTCATATAAATATCTTAAATATCATATAAATATCTTAAATGTCACATAAATATCTTAAATATCATATAAATATCTTAAATGTCATATAAATATCTTAAATATTATATAAATATCTTATACATATCTTAAATGTCATATACATATCTTAAATATCCTACTTCCCTACAATTTCAAGGACTTGAGAATAAACTATCTTTTCAAATATTATAGAGGTTCAACAAAGGAATGCAATGGATCATCTTTAGGAAGGTGTCAAACAAATGCATGTTCAAAATATGGGAAGGACTGTCCTTGTAGGAAGAGACAAAGCCAAGATGAAGCATAGGGCCTATCAGTTGTTGGGCAGCCATTTAAGAGGTGCCTGTTGAAGAGATGAGTTTTGTGAGCAAAAATTTTTTTCGTCTTTTCCAAAAGAGTATTGACAGCGACAGGAGAAGTATCTTTACAGAAGAATGATAGGTAGTCGGAGTATTATAGGCTGTGATCAGTGGGTAAGAGGTTATCAGGAAAGATGAAAGATGATATTCAATGTCAGCCTCAAAACAGGCTTAATGCCAGATGAATGGAGGACAGCAACAGTCATTCCCTTGCACAAAGGTGGAGCTTCAATGAACCTACGTATTTAGAGACCCATAAGCCAGACCAGTCTAATCTATAAGGCTATAGAAAGGGTCACCATGGAATTACCATATAAGGATATAGGTAACCTACAGACTCTCAACCCAACCCAGTTTGGATTCATTAAGTGCAGATCCTGTCTACTTATCCTGTACAACTTCTTCAAAAAAATTACTGAAGCAATGGATGAGTGCAAAATAGTGCACACTGCATATGTAGATCTTGAAAGTCATTAAAACATCATTCCACATTCAGGAATCATAGATAAACTCTCCCAGGTAAATATCAGTCCCTATGTGATACACTGGATAGCAAACGTAGTTCACAAACAGAACTACAGAAGTTAGGTTGGGTGGCTATACCTCTCCCAAAAGACCTGGCACTAGTGGTATATTCCAGGGTTTAATTCTTGGGCTACTCCTCTTTGGCATTAACTTCCCAGAAGTCAAAGTTAATGTTAAGGGTTTGTGACTGAAGTTTGCAGATGACTGTAAAACTGATGCCATCAGAAACTTCCCTGAGAACCACAAAATCTTCCAACTGGGCCTGTCCCAAGCAAACAGCTTATTGTCAAAACCATGGACTAAAACTAAATACCAAGAAGTGTACAATTGTATTCTTCTGTAAGGCTGACTACCTTTGTTATCACATTGACAATCCAAACTGGAAAACTGATCCCATAGTTAGGGATCTGAAAGCATATCTTGACAATGAAATGTCCTTTGATCACCATGTATCCACTATTGTAAGGACGTTCTTTTTCATTGCACAGCTTATATCTGAAGGTATTACATACACATCCAGGGATGTAGTTATTTCTCTTTATTTGGCACTCATTACCCTGTTTAAGCTCAACCTAAGCAACTGGATGGGAAACTGTAAATTTCTGCCGGGGATTGCCCCTGCTTATCTCCTGGACATGGGCAGTCGTTATTAGAAAAATCTTGGGCATAGACAATATCTCTCATCTAGTATTATATTGGGATTTAAAGGCTTGACTTTAAAGACCCTCGGGTCAATAGCCTAGTAACATCCTATGAACCTATTATGGTGATCACTGAGTATAATACCCCTTTCAGTAAGACCTGTTCCAAATGCTTCTCACAACTGGAATGACCACATTGTTTTCTCACTAAAAATTAGGGGCCTAAATCATAACAACTATGCAGACCATCTCAAAGCTATGTCCCTCTTCTCAGTATTATATAGATGGCCTCTGCCTTGTGTATAAGGTAACCATTTGAAATGCTGGGACCCACTGGAGCAAGTCCTGAAACACAGAGACTGAATGGTTTAAAGAATAGATATACATATACTAGGTCTGAGATGGCTATTTGCTTGGAATATTCCCTTTTCACTGAGGTATGGCAGTCTTGGAATTGGTATATATAAATTCAGGATGGGATGTTTGGTTCTTGCCCTCTGCCAAAAAGAAGTTAAAAGGAGGTGAGCAAGCTTCAAAATTCCAAGAACCCTTTCGCAAAATAAGGGTGCCCACTACCAAAACAGATTTTAAGTACTTTCATTCTTTTAATATTACTAGAACCTCTTCAAGTCCAGTGGTATCATACACATCTCCACAAGGAATCTTAATCTCTTTTGCAAAATAAATAGAAGATATTGGAGGGAATTGGTTTGTATAACAGAGAATACCTATTCTACGGAACTGCCTTCCACAAATAAATAGAAGATATTGGAGGGAATCGGTTTGTATAACAGAGAATACCTATTCTATGGAACTGCCTTCCGCTCCGTAAAACAAATTACTTCTCTTAGTCATTTGAAATGTCATTTGGATGCGTGCATCAATAAACACAAATTCACTCCTAGTTTGGCACCCCTGGGTTTCATGGCTAGGGGAACATTTAAATGTCCCAGCATGTCCTTGTTCAGCCTATCTCTGGGTTATTTGTCTCCAAAACATAATGCTTAAAAACCAGCGTGGGACGGTAAGGCAAAGCTTCTCAAGATCCCTGTAGATCAATAACTTTGTAAGTATCTATGAACCTATGAGCCTGAGGGCAGGTAGTAATACTCATAAGGATGTGGTTCGTTAACAGATTAGGAAAGGTGTTTTCTGAGGAATAGACTTTTTTCCCCATTCGGCAGAATTAGTTGTCTCCTTAGGTCAAGGATAGCCATATGATCATTAGCATGTAGTGGGTCTTTGTTTCCAGTTACACCAAGCTAGGCCATCTCAATGATTAGTACGTTATTGTATGAAGTTATTCAGTGGCATTTTTGTGGTCCAAACAATTCAGGTTTGGCTGGGAGCAACCTTTTCTGGATTGTACTCCTCATGTTACCTAAGCAAAGAGCAAAAGGATTATGGCTGGTGAATGTAAGACGTCTCAAAGAGAAAATTATTTCTGGACTGCAAGTTTGGATACAGAGCTGCAAGCCAACTTGTCCTATAACTAGACATCTGAGATTTCTAGTTGATTAGAAAGCACGTTTGACCTTTCTAGCAAAGGAAAATTAAAAAGCTAGTGCTTGCTAAGTCTCCACTAGTTTAATTAATTTGTTTGTTTGCCCTTCATTACCAGGAAAGTCCGAATGGGTAATACCAATTTTCAGCGGAGACCTGGGGAGATTTGTTTTACATCTCTCATAAACCTCTTTCTAGCAGAGGTATTGAACAAACTTTATTTATTGAAAGAATATAAAAATCAGATGCAAACCAGGCCTGCCTACCAGCTTGCTTGGAGATACAATGACTTGTTCCTCATAAGCACTTTTACTTGGTGACTTCAGGTATAAGAGCCCTGATCTGGTTTGCTGTGGGCTACCTGAGAGTTGCCTGCTTAGTTTCTCAGAGTCCATTTCTTGTCTAGGTACATGACCAGTCATTGACATCCTTGTAATTAACAATTAAAAACTTGACTATAAAACTACAAATGTGTCATTAATCATTTCTCAATACTACATTAAAGCACAAACGCTGTATAAATGATAACATTATGGTCCTAACATGAAATTTATAAAAATCATAACATGTTGTGTTTGATAAGATCAGCAGACAAGCTGCTTGTACATACCTCTAAACCTAACAACAGAGCTGGGTATTCTCTCGTCTCTAATGCTGTTGGAAAATCCTGGAATCTTCTTCCCAGTGACCTCTCCTCACTCTCCTGTTTACCACTCTTCAAAAATAGACTTAAACTTTACCTTAAAACACACTGGCTATGCCCTTGTACCAAACCTGACTAGTCATCTATCTTTTCGAACTGGCCTTTCCCTATCCATTACTTCTCACCTACTGTTATACCTTCCTATTACTATTTTTTATCATCTCTCTCTATATTACATTACTTCGATGCTCTGTGGATACTGGTTTTTAAGTAAATACTCCATCAATATCACTACAAAATTAACTTCTTTGTACTATTGACTTTACCTGTATAATGCATTGAACCTGTGAAATACATTGTTATCATTCTTGGCCACATTGAATATTCTATGCTAACCTGTATGCTGTACTACATATGTTACTGTTGTATAAAATTTTTTGTCCTATTTGTTATTGTTATTATAGTTGTATCAGTTTGTTTATGTCTTGGAGCTTATCTCCCCGGGCCTCTACTGAAAATGGATATATATCCAGTTAGACTAGCCCGGTCAACAAATGTAAAATAATTAAATAATAAATTGTAGCATTTCTAAATATTTGTATATGGGAACACTATTGTTTGCACTACCCTTGCTAACTAAAAATAATTAACTTTGAAGTCACACTTACACAGAGATTAAGGAAGCCCTTGGCATTCCATCAAAAGCAAGTTTTCCCTTACTAGGAGGCAATGTAGCTTTTGGATTCAGTATACAGAGTTTGAACTTAGAAGGGTGCTGTCAATATTGTAATTAGTGGGGAATTCCACTTTGCCAAATGGGATAAAAGTGCACTTTTTTTGCATTTAGTTTTATACTGTGACTTTGGCATCAGTCATTTGTTTGTGTGTTAGCCCCTCCTGTAATATATTAACTTCATTGGGGGACTCAATGATTGTGCCTAGTTTACAATCATCAGCGAACTTAGTAAGTTGAAGGCTATCTACTTTAGCCTGGACTTCCGAGAAATAGATTCCAAATAGTAAAGGGCCCAGTACAGATCCTTGCGATATGCCACTGGTGACGGGTCTACTGGTAGAGGTGGAGTCACCGACTTTGACAGCATGTGCTCTGTTGGTGAGCCAAATAGCTACCCATCTAGTGATGTAAGGATTAGCACCCAGCTGAGATACTTTTTCAATGATACCTGAGTGGGGTATTGTGTCAAAGGCTTTGGCTAGGTCCAGATAGGTGGCATGCACTATCTTACCTTCATCCAGGGCTTTGGTGACTTTCTCAGGTTCAATAAGCACAATCTACCTTTACCAAAGCCAAATTGGGTTGGGTCTAGAGTTTGAAGGTCACCTATGTCCTTGTTGATAAGGTCCATGATGATCCTTTCCATGGCCTTGCAGATGAGTTCTTTAGTTCCCAGGGTCAGTTGAAGTTCCCCCTTTATGCAAGGAGATTTCTGTTGCTGTTCTCAATTCTGCTGGTACAAAGACAGTTCTCAGGTTATGGTTAAAGAGAATGACAAGTAGGTCAGCTAGGTCCTGTTTTAGATTGCTTAGTAAGCAACCTGGGATGTTATCTGGTCCCATTGAGGCTGTGTTTTTTGGCCTTGTAGAGCACAGACATGACTTGATTTCTAAAGATACTAGGTAAAGAACTGATATCGGGTATGCTTTGGGATATGGCTTGTTGGGTTAGGGGGTTGAAGTTTGCTCCACATCTGTCAACTAGCAGGTTGGCAATTTCCTCTGGTATAGTATGAGCAGTGCCATCTACTACCAATTTGGCACATAGCTGGGCACTCCCTTTTAGATTTCAGATGTAGCTAAAGAATGCCTTATGATTGTCCTTTGCTAGAGATGCTTTTTTAGCTTCATAATTAGCTTTAGAGGACTTTACAAGACTTCTGATTTGCCTGTTCAGTCTGTGGAGGGAATTCTTCCTCTGGAGAGGCAGTTGCCTCTTGTTCTAGGACATCAGTTTCTTCCTTTGATTACACAATCTCTTTATACTAGATTTCCACCAAGATGGCTTGTTTTTTTGGGAGGGTCTGGTTTTAATCTGGTCAGGTACAGCCGAGTCTATACAGCTGCTAAGATGATTATATAGGTTATTTGTGTAAATCCAGAAACAAAACAGGAGCTGCTGAGTAGGAGCGTGGAGTATAACAAGCAAACAGAACAAATGGCAAAGAAAAACTCCAGGCTGCCACGGCTTCAGAAACTTAGTGTAAACAGTGAGTGCTTTCACAGTGTACAATACTGCTTCATTAGACCAATATAAAACAAAGTCAACAAAGTTTAAATAGCATGAATTCCAATCAAATGTTAAAATTAAGATCACATGATTGGTTTTGGGGTTGGGTTTGTATAAGTGATTTTATTGGTGATGGTAAGGTTTCCTTATCAGCCAAAAGAAGTGAATGAATGTTTTTTAATTTGAACAAAATTGATGGTGTAATTACATCTCTCACATACAGTATTTCTATGTTCCAGGACTAAGTGGTTGTCAGTATCTATGAGGTGATTACTACATTGCCTCAGGATACACAAATCAATCAGGCTGGCCAGAGAAATGGAGGAAGGTGACCATCCATAATGGCAGGTTTATACTGTAGTACTGTTGGGGAGTGGGTAAGTTAGATCATTTTATGATGTAGGAATAACCGAGGGGCTTAATCTGTTGACAGTTTAGGGTGAAGAGCTGTGGCAATGCTGCTCAGTGTGAAGTTGAGTTGCCCGCAGTGCAACAAGAAACTTGAGAGAGTTTGACTGACAGACGTCTAAGGAAAATTTAAGTTTCCAGGTGTTTGCATCTATACAGTGCGGCGCTAAGCCCTGTTGTATGATGCCCAGCTATGCGCAAATGTGAGACTTAAATACAGGCGAAATTCAATAGTTTTAAGACAAACTTACCAATGGGAAAGCCCCAAAATGAGCCTTTCTCCAGGCATCCTCAACTCAGATGGAACCTGAGCTAAACACTTCTGCCACAAAGGTGCAGGGAGGCCCTCTTAATGTAAGATGGCTGGTTTAAAGCACAATTATACCAAACAGTCTAGATTAAACAAGTCCGAATCTCGCCTATGCTATATAAGGCAGTAGTATATAATTTCAAAATGCAGAAAAAAATGCAGACACAATCAGCAAAAATGACACAGCAATTCAAATAAATACAGTTAACAAAGTGCAATACAGGCTTTAAATATACTTATTTTTCAGTTGTTTGCAGTGGATGCCTTGGATTTCAGTTCAGTTGTACTCCAGATCTCTGGCTAAAGTCATCAAACTCTGAGCAGCTCTGAGCAGTTGCCTCCTTCTGAGTTACCCAATTAACCCAAATGGGGTAAATTACAATACTGGTACTTTCCACTGGCCCTCCAGCAAAATATAATTTATTTGCCAAAAGTAGTAAAAAATTGCAGCTCAGTACATCACTGACCACCAGTTTCACTACTGTGTTTTAGGTCTATGTCAAAAAGGACAAAAGAGATGCATGTGTGTAGTACAGTTCCAGTGGCTAGTGGCTAACCATCCAATACTAATAAGCAGTTTAGGAAAATGTCAGTTTAGTGAACAGATTTAATGTATTAAAAGCAATGTAAGTGTTCAGGGAGCATAGCCACAGGTGAGGGTAGAGGGATCTGCCAGTTTATCCATGGGTAGGTACAGAGGCAACAGTACTGCAGGCTTTACACGAGAATGTAATGAGGAAGTAAAAGCCAAGATAAGTTATGTTATTCTCAGTTTATAGGTTAATTTATGTTTCCATCTTCACCTATGATCATGTGCTTTGGAAAGGGAAGACAATGGATACATGCAGCAGACATAAGGTTCCTTCCCAGTGTTGCTAAGTTCACGGTCCATAACAGAGTGAGAAGATCAACAATCATGGAGAATCTTAGAGTGAAACCTCTGCGTCTCCAGGATGTGAGGAGTAAATTGATGTGGTTTGGGCACCTAATGAGGATTCTCCATTGGTCCCTTCCCCTGAAGGTGTACCGACCACAGCCCAAAGGGTGAAGGCCCAAGGGCACTCTCAGGACACACTGCAGAGTGAATATATCTCTCAACTTGCCTGGGGATCAAACGGAATGAGCTGGGGGTGCTGTTAGGATTAGGAAAATCTGCTCTACCTTGTGCAGCAGGTTACCACTATGACCTGGAGCAGATCATGTGGTTTATAAAATACATGATGGATGGATAGATTCATGGATGAATGGATGGAAGTCTGGATTGACAGCTGTTTGGACAGATAGTTGGATGGTCCACTGAAAAGAAGGCTGAACTGGCCGGAGTTAATTTATAGTACACATGTAAAACTTCAGACATAAATAGAAGGTATAGTTATAGGACATACTTTGTTTCACTATGTAAATGTGTAATCCATCCCTTATGACCTGAGACTGCCTTGGTGCATCATCCCTTTGGGCTGTGCTTGTGTATGATTACAGAGGGTGACACTCAGAAATAATCTTTACTATACAGTATCCAAATCACATAATCTGACTCCTTATAGCCTGTAGGACCAGAGTGTCTACTTTCCATATATTTTCTCCACACAGAATAATGAATATACAGACGGGATTAGGTTTGGCATAATGGTTAAGGTGCTTGCCTTACAAACACAAGGTGCAGGGTTTGATTCTCAAATGGGATAATTGTCTAGGCTTAAAATGGCTCACAAGGGCAGTTAGCTTAGTAGTAATCTGTGAACCTATGAACCTATGAACAAAAATATAGGAATACCCTGATAATGAAAGAAACAAGTCATTCTGTCAGAAATTAGTTGCAATAAACCAGCTCCATACAATAGGAGACTACAATTCTGACTGTGATCCAGAGATGACAAGGGTCAAATAGTGTCCCAAGCACTAGGTGAGCTAGCCAATTGATGGCTACCAGTAGCAGCTTACGCTGACTCACCATACCTGTCAACTGTCCAGACTGCCACAGAATGTCCACATTTTTGCATCTTATTTTTAGTCTGTTCCTCATAAAATTTGTAGTTTTCTGGATTTTTATGTCAAATCAGTGAGGACTGAATTTCCTAAATAATGACAGGCATTTGAGTTTCAGACTTCATGTTCTTCAGAAAAATGCATGATAACATAAGATCTTTTATCCTGGAAACTTTCTAAGTTTATAAAAGCAATATTTAAAATGTATCCCTATTTTTGAGCCTTTGTCCCACCATTATTTTTGGCTTTGTCCAGATTTCTTTGTGCTAATAGTTTCAGAGCTATGTGACTCACTCATCCTGGTGGAAGAAGGTGGTTATTCATTTTTTCTTGCAGGAAGTATACGCATGGTCCCACATGGTCCCAGTGTGACCAATCATAACAAGCATTAGACAGCTCAAGTGACATTTAGGTAGTATTTACATCTATCCCATAGTAGGTATGAGATGAAACTAGCTTTTTACACTAGGGAAATAAGAAGGTTTTCTTTAAACATATAAAGCTGATTAAAAAAGAAAAAAACAAAATGGTAGTATAGCAGGTAAGAACTTTGTGATTGCAGAGTTGAAGCAATTGCTTATACTGTTTCAGGAAAATGTTTTTGTTCCCATGTCCATAGGTTCATAGGTTCAAAGGCGTGTATGCGGCTAATGGCCCTGGAGCCTTTACAAGCCTAGCCTATAGGATTACCCTGGCATTGTGCCACCCAACCTTAGTTACTAGTGCCTCTGTCGAGTAGAGCCACTGGAGTGATCCCCGGGGTGAATTTTCTATTTCCCATCCACTCATCAAGATTTCTCTTGAAGAGGGCCAGTGAGGTGCTCTGCTTGACATGTATGGGAAGTCTATTCCATAGCATGGGCAGTCTCTGGGTTATGAACCTGTCCCTCCAGCATGTTCTCTTGATTGTGGTAGTGAGGTTAAGATTTCTGGAGCATGTGGTGTGGAGGGATTGTGATTTCCTTAGATGTAGCATTTCTAACAGAGCTGGGTCAGACATGGCTTTGTAAGTCAAGCAGAGATTGTCTCCAATCAGGCGATATGAGACAGAGAATAGTTCAAGTTTTTTGTGTCTGTCCATATAGGACAAGTGTTTAAGGCCTAGGGTCCTCTTTGGAAGGTACTTTTGTGGCCTCTCCAGTTGTTGCAGGTGCCTAGTGAGGTACATGTCAAATGGGGCGTTGTACTCAATGATTGGCTTAATGAGGGCAGAGTAGAGGGAGACAATGACCTCTTTCTTCCTGGATGCAAAACCCTTAGTAATGAGATGTGCCACATAGAAGGACTTTCTGACCACAGTGTCAGGGTGGTGGTCAAAAGAGAGGTTGCTGTCAACCTGTGTTCCCAGATCTCTTATAACGCCTTCTGTGTTCAGTGGACTACCATCAATGTGGTAATTCAAGGGAAGCGGGTTTTTCCCAAAGGGGATGAAGACACATTTTTTTGGCGTTGAGCTTAAGGCCATGGTTCTGACACCAGTCGTTGGTCTCATTGAGGCCTTTCTGTAGGATGTCAGCATCACTTGGGGAGTTAATAATAGCTCCCAACTTGCAATCATCTGTGAACTTTGTCAGCCAGTGTCCCTTTGTGCTGGCCTGGACTTCAAGAGAAGTAGATACCAAACAGGAGAGGATCCAGGACTGAACCCTGCGGGACTCCACTCATGACTGGTCGGCAGTCTGACTTGGAGTCAGCTACTTTCACACTGTAGGTTTTGTCTGTGAGCCAGTTTACAACCCACCTAGTGATATAGGGGTTGGTGCTTAGCTTAGTAAGTTTTTCTATGATTTCTGATTGGGGAATGATATCAAAGGCCTTGGCCAGATCAAGGTAGGCTGTATGAAACACCTTATCTTCATCCACAGCTCTGGTGACTGACTCAAAGAAGTCAACTAAGTTTAGGAGGCATGATCTAACCTTCACAAAATGAAACTGTGCAGGATCCAGAGTTTGCAGATTCCATATATCCTTGTTTATTAGGTCCTTGATGATCATGCGTTCCATAGCTTTACATATCAGACTTGTCAGGCTAATGGGGCAATAGTTCCCAGGGTCTGTAGTCACTCCTCCTTTGTGAAGAGGGATGACTGTAGCAGTGCGCCATTCGGTGGGGACAAAGCCTGAGGTGAGGCTGTGATTGAACAGGGCAGACAGATGAGGTGCCAGTACACTCTATAGTTCATGCAGAACACAGCCAGTGATACTGTCAGGTCCCATAGAAGCTGTAGTTTTGGCTTTGCACAGTGCTGTTTTAACCTGTGCAGCAGTAATACTGGGTGCCTGGCATTCTACTGGTATTGTGATTGGTCCTTTGGGGTGGGAGAGAGGGGTAAGGTTAGCACTGAATCTGTTTGCCAGTATATTTGCAATATCTGTTGGCTCAGTATAGGAGATACCATTTTTCAGTAGCTCAGAGCAAATCTGGGTATTGCCATTAACAGACCTTCTAATATGGACTTTGAATTTGAAGTTGGTGAACCCTAAGTAGTAATTTCTTAAAATAATCTTGAGAAAGGATTGGGGATTTTCAAGCCTTCCTTAACTGCAGACCTAGATGGTTTGAATTATTTTTTTGGTAATTTTGCTGGTACCATATGAAGGTGTCTGATGTATTTATTTCAGCAATCTTTAAATTAGAGGTTTGTACCATAGAGCTGGAGGAATGTAATAGCTGTCTGTATTCTAAAAGGTGGTAATTAAACTTCCCTTGTTAACTACAGAAACATAAGACTGGGAACATATTTTGAGACAGTAGAAAAATATTTATTAATGGAGAACATGACTACACATTTATATCCTTATCAAGAGGATTTACTCTGAATACGTCCTGCTTAAAAATCTCCTAAATTTTAACCAGTATATCTGTGAGGAAGTGGACTTGCATCTTTTCATGGATGCAGTTTACTTGGACATTATCCAGAATTTCAGTACTGTTTCCCATAATGGGATTTCAACTCTGCTGGCAAAGTATGAGGTTAATGGATTTAATGGGAGGAGGATAGACAGTAGGCTTAGTAATAGTAAGGCATATAATCAGAACAGAGGACAACTGTTCTGATAAAATCAGCATTAATGTGATTGTTCTCCCGGGAGAAGGTACTGGACTCAGTCCTTTTTTTTCTGTCTTTACATCTGGTTATCCTCTTGCAGGTAAGATAGGTATCAGCAAATGTGCAGATAATATGAAGACTGGAGCTGTGTTCACCAATAGAAATGACCCAGTTATTTTTCAGAATTTCCTAGACATGTTTGATGAAGGGCAAAATGAGTTTCAGTGATACTAAAGCCAAAGTTGTTCACTTTGGCAAGAAACATTTGTGTTATCCATATGCCATTGATGATATTGTTTTAGTAAGTATGGACACAATCAGAGACCTGGGACTTATTATTGTTAAGAATGTTTTTCTGGCCTCAACTTATTGAGGTCATTAGAAAATGTTACATTGAATTAAAGGTTATGCTAAGGCTATGAGTAGTAGAAATGCAGCTGCTTTGTTAGCAACTTATTACCTGGATATGGTGCCTCTATATGCATTTGTAACCTTTATTCAATTAATAAACTTGAAATAATTCAAAGAACATTTACAAAACAAATTCTTTCAATTTTAACATATGCAGTATAAGAAATACTAAAATGACTTTACTTATTTACACTTTATTATAGTTTGTTGAGGGAGGATTGATCCTGATTTATAAGAAAACAATTATTTTGGAGCTACCCTTGGAGTATCATTTAACTTTTCTGCTATAGAGATGAGGAAATCTAATAAAATTGTTGACGTTACTGAGCCTTTCTCAGTAAGGTAATTCACCACAGAGCAGGAAGATGGTGTAATTATATTCCTTTGCGACTCAATTTGGGTACTCAGAGGTTTTTAATGAAGTATTGGAGACTGGCTGGGAAAGAGGGCATTTGATTCATGGTTGAAAGTTGGAAGTCTCTTTGAAGGCCTAGATTAGGCATGGAGACTGTATATTCAAAAACACTGAAACATTGAAAAAAATAAATCTTAATTTAGAGTATGTGACAGTGGAAAGAGATTTACTATAGCAAATTCTATACTTGACAATTACAGGTCAGCATGTCACATATATGGTTATGTGTAAAGTAAACATTACTTCTAAGAGGAGTACTGTATCAGAAATAAAGTCATATTATGTGAAAAATAGTTTTTGTTTGTTGTTATATATTCATTTTGCTCTGACCTTGTTGGTTGAAGCTATTTTCTGACTTTTTTTTTAATTCTTCAGGACATCTCTGTCATGCCACAGCTGCAGATAAGTACAGGCCAATTTCAGCTCTCATTTATGATGAAAAAGGACAGCCTTGTTTCTTCTTTTCAAAGAATAAGTGTTTTGTCTTTTCATCTTTTGAAAAAATTCTCAATTTAATTTCTTTCCACATTTTAATGCATTTATCATATAAACAACTTTAATTCTGAAGAACATAGTTAGGAACCTTGATCTAGTAAATGTTATTCATCCCGCACTGAATTATCAGTCAGTCAAATGCATGACTTTAATTTTGGGGTCAAAATGTCTATGCCACGGCCATCAACATCTTTAAAACTCCATGGAAACTTGTCAAAAAATTGTAAACTCTAAATTCCAAGATCTGAATTGCATCCCACTGTGAGTGGTGTTGTTACCCCCCCACCTGGAAAAATCCAATGCGCATTGTTCCTTCATACCACAAGTAATGAAACAATTAAGATATTGAACAATTTTAACCTTAAGGATGACAAGTCTCAAGCTTATTGTGACTCAAAGAAAAGCTACTATATACATTTATTTTAAACTACAAATCAAGGGATTCAGGGGTCAAGTGATGCTTTTATGACTGAGCCGAAACACAGAATACAGGAAAGTGAGCTTGTTAACTTATAGGATTCAATAATAAGAGACAGAATTATGTGTGGAATCAGAAATGATCAAGTAAGAAATGGTCTGTTAAATGATACAGCATTAGAATGATGACTCCACTATAATATGTGCTGCTAGGACACCACCCATAATCCAAACGCTTACCCAGAAATTATTCTCCTCCATAGAAGCTTGGCTCTACAACTCACGATTCCTCCTGAATAAAAAACAAAGAAACAAATAAATAAATAAATAAACTATTACACTTTGCCTCAACTCTCTTTCCTCCTAAAAACTACCTTAATATATTATCATTCAACAAGACCAATATAGCACAGATATCTCTCACCAAGCTGCTACGTGTGATTATATACACCACCTGAAATTTGATTTCCAACTTAAGCAAGTCTCATAGAAGATACACCAAAAGCTAGGCTGCCTCTGTGGAGAAAAATACTACCTTACTGACTCTGCTAGACAAAACATAGTTTCTTCTTTTCTACTCCCCACCCTATAATATACCTCTCCAATCCTAACCAATCTCAGCTCCTCTCTATCAGCCAAACTCGAACAGTGCTACAATAAAGTAACTAAATTCACAACCAGCCAACAATAACAATCACATCACTGCCTCTCTCTAAAACAACTAAAGTGGCTCAAACCAAATAATTCTCTATTATACTCACAATGAACTACAACCTTCAAACTGCTGCATAACCCTGAAAAATCCCCATCTCTTCAGTCTATCACTGAACCTTACACTACTAGGATAAAACATTTCTGTCCATAACTAAACGTAACAACAATGCAGGAAACTTTCTGTATTCACACTGTATTGCTAGTAACTGCAATACCATCCCTCTTCACTTAAGAACATAAACGCCAACTGAAGCAACAGCTGATAGATAAATGGCTCTGTACCTGAACTGTTCCTGGTTTAACTGGTGCTATTATAGCTATACAAATTTATGACATAACCCTCTGCTGGACAAAACTTTATGCACTGTTATCACAGCTATACCTTCCTCTGTGAGCTAATCTCCTTTGTCTTTCTTGTTCCTTCGCCCCTACTTCCTTTCCTTGGGCTGCTCTAACTCTTTATGTTTCCTTCCTGTTTCCTAGATTTCGAACAAGTCTTTACAGTAACAAATATTCTTACGTGAAACTTGACAATCTGTGGATACTGCGGATACTGCATTACATATACTCACCTATATTTAATTATTTTATTCATATACAACCAATGTAACTGTCATTTTAATCAAACTGTAAATGATGTAACTGATGTCAATGGTGTCTGAATAATGGAACTGTTGCTCATGAATGAAACTGACTGTAAATGATGAAATAATACAAATGATGTCCATGATGTCTGCATAATGGAGATTTTCTCCCTGAGCCTCTGCTGAAAAGGAACACTGCTCAGTCAGACTTTCCCAGTAAACAAATGCCAATAAATAAAGAAATAAAGAAAAACAACTTTGTATACTGAGCAAGCTTTCAAATATACAGCTTCAAAGCATGACTGAAGAACTGGAAGTGTGCAAATTAAAATCTGTAAGTAGCAATGAGTGGAACATGAAGTTCTTTACATGCTATTCAAAATGGCACTGAAAAGCAATACAGCTGTGGGCATGGGAACGCACATTGTAAATCAATCAGTATAGTCTGTAGGTTATGCTGGGATTGTAATAATTTAAAATAAATGTGTATAACTTTAATGAAAGAGCTGCATCAGGGCTAGTATTTAACAGAAGCAAAATAACTTGAGTAAAATAAAATGTTTGTAAGTATTGTTGAGATGCATAAAGTAGATGCAATAAAAGCTTTAAGAACAGCAGTATGATTGTTGATCTGAAAAGCAATGTTTAGAGGTGTGACTCTGTGCTGAAGGCATTGAATTTATCTAATAAAGTGTAAGCTTTTGACACATTTTAGGAACAAATTGAAGCCCTTTGGCTGGATTTGGCTAGGCTGTCAGTCCATGTGCAGAAAATACAAATTATTTTTTCAAGTAGTGTACCCAAAGCAATTAAACTTACTGAGCTGTAATACTGGTACGACAGGTGCTGACTGAAGTTTCTTTCTGGGGATAAACTCTTGGCTAGGCTTGTAAGGGCCTCAGGGCCATTAGCCTAGTAACCTCCCATGATCCTATAATCACTAGTTATGCTTAAGAGCACTTAAACTGTGAAGCTACAGAATGATTTGTTGACAAGGATAATAATCACAAGGAGCAAAGCTAATGGTCAAATTAGTAAATCTGATAATATTGAAAGGGCACTGTGTCCAAACATACATGTTATCACAAAATATAACACCAAAGGCAGTTGCAAAGCTTTGTTTTGTATTGTCTACAAGGAGAAAAGAATCATATCAAGACTTTCTGAAGAAATATTAGTAAGTTATGGACCAAAATGAACTGCTATTGCCCTCAGAAATAAGTCTAAGCAAGAATTTAAGTGCATAAAAGCAGTGTAATTAATTTCTAAACAACAGAATTGGCAGAATGGATAAACGGTTTGGTTACAGTTTTGAAGAAGGACAGACTGAGACTATATATAACTCTTTAGGCCTTAAACATATGGGTCAAAGGGAAGAGTATCCTCCTCAAATGATTAAAGGGGAACTTGATAATGCCTTTAAAGCTAAATTGTTCTATGTGTTTGATACTAACCAAGACTTCTAGCAGATTAGGTTAAAGGAGATTAGATTAAACTATGTGACTTTAATATTCACTTGGGCAGATTCCATTGTCTAAAACTACTACTCTGAATTTTGTTAGCACTAGAAATGTTCCAAAGAGAATTAAAAGAAATGACTGAATGCCTAAAAGGTCTTGACAATATGACTAATGATCTTTTATTAACAAATGCTACCAAGCAAGAGAACACTGTTGTGCAGATTAAGGCAAAGAAGCAAGAAGTTAGACAACTTTGCCTTTAGTATGTGGTTTACATGTTGCATTCTGATAGTCTTAAACTTGCTCCTGATCTGATAATATCAGGACAATTGTGGATATGTAGTAACCTTATGTGTAGGTTTATGTGATTCTTTGGTGTGCTACAATATGTTGCTAAGTCCATTCTATATTTGTCAGATATAAGGCTACCATTCAGTTAACAACTTGAATATTACATTAATTTGTACTGGTCAATGGAACAAGAAAGGTGCTTTAGAGTGCTTAAAAGATTAGTTATATAATGTTTGTTTGTTTGTGTCTTTCGGCTTTTCCCGGTTAGGGGTTGCCACAGCGGAACTCCAGTCCGCTAATGATTGGCAGTAGAGTTTTACGGGCTGGCTTGCCGGGCCTAACGCACAACCTTCAATGAAGGAATGCCCGTTCATGCATGTCGCCACACAGAAGACGTTCTAACTGAGAATCGAACAGGCAAAGTCTACCTGTGAGGTGACAACACTACCGCAGCACCACTACCATGTATTACCTTGAAATTCTATGAAGTCACAATGTCTGTTACTCTTCATGTTGATGCTACTTAACAAGACCTTGATGCAGTGTGACTGCACAAATGTAGATGATAACCTATGTGTGAAGAGCCTCGACTGACACCCCCAAATATGCTACACTCATATTGTTTGCTGTAGTTTTGGTTTTCCAAAATTCTATGACTATACGTATGGTAAAAAGAAATTTTTATGGTATCAGAGTACAAGTCGTTTCAAAATATATTCAAAGTGTGATCAAGAAATTTCTTCACAAAGCTCCAGCAAGATTACAAATTATGCTTATTTATTTATTTATTTATTTATTTATCTATCTGTCCATCATTTGTTGACAGGTTAGTCCCACAAGGCTAGGAACCTTTTTTCAGGAGAGACCTGAGGTGATATTTACACTACATGGGAAGTTTGGTTAGGGCATCGGAGAAATTCCCCAATGTTTTTGGTTGTGAGGGGGGAAGATTCTTGCTACTGCACTCCTTGCTTCTCTTCCTGGTATTGAGGCAGCTAGGAGAAGCTATGCAGTAATGAAGAAGAGAGTTGTTCCATCAGTGATAGCAGTGTGGTTCTGTCAACTGGACAGAAAACTGTTGAAAAGCAAATTGATAGTACAGACAGCATCTAGTTGACTTTAAACCTCAGGATTTTGAAGAAGTTGTTGAAACTAATTTTACTTCTGGAGATTTGCCTGATGAAAAATTTGTTGGTTAATTTAACAAAGGTAATCCTGGAGAAGAGTATTAGAGTTCATGGTCAGATATGATGGAAAAACTTTTTGGAATGGACAATGAGTTGGCAGAATTGACATAATCTTACAGGTGGGATGCAGTCTGGAAGAATCATATGCTGATGCAGTTGGAAGAACAAAAGATACTGTAAACTTTATTAAAATGGGTTGTTGTTCAGATAAGAGAGAAGAAAATGAAATAATAGCTATTTTGTGTGGGATAATTTAGTGTTACCTTTGGGTTTGATGCAAAAAAAACATTAGATCCTTGATTCATTTGGGGAAAGAGACATTTTGTGATTTAACATTTGAGATGGAAGATTTAATGGAAAGATTATTATTATTTAATTGTGAAAAAAGACTTTTATCCATGGAATGAGTTTATATTTACCGGTCAAGGAGCTCAATTAGAAAAAAAGATTCTGTTCTGTTTTGTACAGATGAAATTGAGTTAATTGATCTTAAAATTATTTTTCATTTATGCATTATTCAGTTTCTGATATTATTAAAGTTAAAAATGAGAGGGGTGTTTGGTATTAGGTGTGGGAAGTGGGTGTTATTTTAAAGCATGAAAAAGATGTGATAAAGCAATTACCAAGTGTTATATATGTATATGGTAACAGAGGAATAATTAGGTATATGGGAGAGCTAAAAATGTATTTTTTGTGGGGATTTCAATTATCTGATAAATGAGTGTAAAAAGATAAGATGCAATCAATGCAGGGAAAAAGGTCATATGATGAAGAAGTGTAAAGAGGAATGTAGAATATGTAACAGTGAAGGGCATTTTTGGTTTGATTGTAAAATAAATAAGCAATATAATGTTGAACAGAATAATGAATAAAGTATTGCAATATCAGGAAGTAGGGGAAGGTATTAATAAAAAGAGGATGGATTAATAAAAGGTGAGTTAGATAAAAATAGATAGATTAGATTAGATAAACATATTATATAGGATGGCACAGTGGTGCAGTCATAGCATTGTCCCCTCACAGCAAGAGGTTCTCTAGTTTGATTCTCAGCTGGAGTGCCTTCTGTATGGAGTCTGCATATCCTCCCTGTGTTCGTGTAGGTTTTCTCTGGGTACTCCGGTTTCTTCCCTTGTTACAAAGACATGCATCTGGAGCGTTTCTCCCTGGGCCTCCACTAAAAATTGGCTTTGTTCCAAGTTGGACTTTCCCAATAAACAAATGTTAAATAAATAAATAAAAATAGAAAAAATATTTCAGTAGTGAAATATCTTATAAAATGAAAGATGCTAGATATCTGATGCAAAAAGAAGTGGTGATTCCAGTTGGTTTAATGTATGCAGACAATAGTTGTGGTTGCTAAGGATAAAATATAGATGAGGGAAATGTTGGTTTGCCTGAATGAGTGTGTAAAGATAATGGGTATGACCTCAAATAAAGATAAAAGTAAGAGTTTGTGCAATGCTGTGAAAATTGGAGATGTATATTTTTTAATTTATGAATTATATTTGTTAGGGATAAAATTTGGGAAAATGGTGTAGTTATGAGGCAATTGGAAGGTTTGATAAAATAAGTGAAAGAAATATGTGTTATGTAGGGGACTTATAGATTAGCATTAAAAAAGGTTTATCCAGTGAATTTTGTTTTAATGGGAAAAATAGCATATATGTCAAATGTTTACATGATTCCAGAAAAATATAAAAAAGAAATTGTGCAATAAGTGTTTTCTTTCATATGGGGTTCAAGATTAAAATCAGTGAAAAGAGATGTGTTGTATATGAGTGAAGATGAAGGGGGATTCAGTTTATTAAATCTAGTTGTTCATTTTGCTTCTTTAAATGTGTATATTGTATTAAAGTGGAGATATGAAGAGAATGAGAAATTAAGAGTGAAAATATTTAAATATAAGTTCAAAAAAATTGGAGCGGATGAGAATAGGAAAAAGTGATGCAGGCTGTATAAATGAAGAAATCAAAATTTATCAAAAAAAATACTAACACAGAAAATGAAAATTGATGATATAGAAAAGAAGAAGGGTGTGGTATAATAATGCAATGAAACAAAATGATTATGCAAATCCATATGAAAATCTACCGGAAGAAGTGATAAAAACCATTACAGTAAGGAAAAAATGGTGTACTAAAGTAGAATGCCAGGATTTCCTGTGGAGATTGATAATATAATAGTTACTGGTAAAGGAAAATATGCCATTTAAAAAGAAATTTGAAATCGTGTGTTTATTTTGTTGGGAGGAAGAGAAAATGGAACATGTTTTTTTTTTAAATGGAAAAGGTGTGAAGAAAAATATTTTCAGAATATTATTGATGCAAACAATATAGATATGAATATAATTATGTATGGATATTATAAAAAACTAGAATAAATAATATGCAAGAAGTGTACAGTGTAATGAAAAAGTATTTACCCCTTCCTGATTTCTTATTTTTTTGCATGTTTGTCACACTTAAATGTTTCAGATCATCAAACAAATTTAAATATTAGACAAATATTAGACAAAGGGAACCTAAGTAAACACAAAATGCAGTTTTTAAGTGATGATTTTATTTATTAAGGAAAAAACTATCCAAACCTACATGGCTCTATATTTAAAAGTAACTTCCCCCCTTGTTAAATCATGAAGTAACTGTGGTTAATCACATTTTTGGGAAAGCTGAGTTCAATTTCACTAGCCACACCCAGGCCTGATTGCAGCCAGACCTGTTAAATCAAGAGATCACTTAAACAGAACCTGTCAGACAATGTGAAGTAGGCCAAAAGATCCCAAAAAGGAAGACATAATGCCGCGATCTAAATGTATCTATTTTGCGCCCATTTATAATACAATTCTGGTTTTCTGACAAATCCCTGGCAAATTAATGAGGGTTGAAGTCAGAAAATAATGACAGACATTTGAGGTTTAAACTTCATACCCTGCAGAAAATTCATGTTAATGAGAAACATGTTGTTCTATCAATTTTCTAAGTTTGTAGGAGCAACATTTAAAGTGTCCCTATTTGTGAGCCTTTCTCCCCCTTTTATTGATAGTTTTGTCCAGATTTCTTGCTCTAAGAGGTTGAGTGGTAGGTAGTATGTGGATGTGGTTTTCTTTGTCTTTCTTGGGCTAGGTTGCTCTATGGCATTGGCTTTCACTTTGGTTCACCACAGTGTGGAGGTATAGCTCCGTGACTGTTTCGTGGGCTTTTCAGGCACACGAGTCATGGTCATTCACTGTGCAGGTGCAGTGTGGATTTCCCATTTGGGGGAGGGCAGGATGAAGGATTGGGGCCTTACCTTTCAGTGGTTAAGAGTTAGTGGAATGTACATACATTAGTTCAGGTTTCCAGTGCAAACTATTTACTGGGGGTCATGTGCACAGTATATGCTGGTTAAGTACAGAACCCTGCAGGATTTTGGCAAGATAGTCTTGCTCAGTGATCTCCTTAATTTTATAAAGTTTATTTCCCCGCTAAGGGTGGTGATGGTCTTGTGAAGTAGATTTTCAGGGGTAAGAATACTTCCTCTCAATTTTACAGATTTTGCAGAATGTCCAGATTTTTGCCCCCGGTTTTGGGTCCGTTCTTACAGAATTGTGATTTTTATGGCAAATCAGAGAGGGCTGCAGTCAGAAAATAATGACAGATATTTGAGTTTCAAATTGCATACCCTTCAGAAAATTCATGCAAATGAAACACCTGGTGTTCTGTTACTCTTCTGAGTTTGTAAGAGCAATATTCAAAAAGGGTCCCTATTCTGGGCCCTCATCCCCCCATTGCTGATATTGGGGGGGGGGGTTAGTTATGGCTCTGTCCACATTTCTTGTCTATGAGATTGAGAGGTATGGGTACAGTTGTACTCATTGTCTGTTAAGAATTTTATGCTGGTTATAAGGCTATGAGGGGATAATTATTGGTAAGCTGTTCCATGAATTTAATTGAATTTGTAACTGTACGGGTACATGGGCTGGTGCATGTGTGTGTGTGTGTGTGTGTGTGTGTGTGTGTGTGTGTGTGTGTGTGTGTGTGTGTGTGTGTGTGTGTTGTATGGGTATATGCATATATGATATATATGGATATATATATATATATATAAATATATATATATATATATATATATACATACATATATATATATATATATATATATATATATATATATATATATATATATATATATCTATATATACATACATACATATATATATATATATATATATATATATATATATATATACATACATATATATATATATATATATATATATGGGTGTGTATATAATAATAATATATGCACACAAGGTGTATATGTGTATCGGTAATGTTGTTTGTCTAGCAGAATGGCGAAACCTAGGGACTACTTTTCAGTGGTAATGTCAAGCAAAGTTTTCTGGTTATTGAACACATGTGAGCGAAGACACTTAAGGGTTTTGGATGTTTGGTTTTGTTTTTGTATTCCTGTACTTAAGCATCACAGATGAAGACAGGGGGTTGAAGAGTCATACTTTTATCATTTGAGGAGGGGAATGGCTTATTGGTTCATTGATTTTTCAGTGGAAGGGTTAGGCCAAGGGGTTTCTGAGGGGCCAGTGTTATTTTGTTTGAACGTGGCATCTGGGGGCATGTATTTAGGAGGATGCATGTGATTTGGCCCCCTTTATAGTTAGGGAGGAGTGGGACAGAGATTTGTAAGGGGAGCTCATAACTTGCTGCAAAGTTTTACCAATGGGTATTTATTTTTTTAAGCTCATCATTGGTGTGTTTTGCAATGGTTATAACTGTGGCAGGATGTTTTGGGTTGTGGGTATAATAATTTGCGGGGGGGGGTGTTTTTATGGCAGGAATGATGATTGATATCTTGAACATTTGGAGTCTTAATTTAATCTGGTAGAGGAGGATATGAGATTGATTGGGTTTAACGGTGTTAGGGATTAGGATTTACTTTGATTGTGTAAGAGGTTTGTGGGATGGGTTGTGTTGTCTGTTTGCGGAGGTGTATTGAGTGGCTTTAAGGTTAAAAGCTTGATTCAGGCATTTGGGGCACCTTTTTATAAGTCAAACATATATGATATGGTGAGGCTAGCTTACTCGGGTGTGGTTTACAGGGGTAGGTGGGTAAATTTTGATGGAAGGAGTTATTTGACAGGATTGGGAGCAAGGCAAGCTAGTTCAGTTGGTTGGGAAGATGTAGTTAGGACTACATGAGTTGCATAAATGCCCAGGTTGAATGAACTAATTTGGTTAGTGGTCATTGGTTCGAAGGGTTGGGGTAGGTGACAGGGAAGAGGGACGGACATGACTGTTAAGATGGGTTTGATGTGGGGATTAGTGTTGGGATAGGGAGTTCATGGGTTATAGTTGCAGTGGCATTTATGTCATGACTGTATTTAGTTATTCTGAAAGTGTAAATGTTTCCTTGTTTATATTTTGGTAGCAGGTGCTGCTGGATTATTAATATATTGATTGGAAGTAAGTTTCTTTTGGGCATTAATAGAGACATGGATAGTAAAATGGGTCAGTTAGCTTTGATGGTACAATTGGTCTTGCATGGTTTTGTATGGCTTGGGATTTTTATTGTTTGGTGCATTTGGCAGGTACTGAGCTAGTGATGGGGTTTTGGGTGGGGATGACAGGTTAGAGGGGATGGGAGTACACCAAATGATACCTGGCTTAAGGCCTTTTAATGAGTGGTTAGGCTGTTGGGAGTGTGGCAGGACAGAGGAGGAGCAGCCTGGTCAGGCTGGTGGATGGAGAAGAGGACAAGCTTGCCCTCTTCTGTTCCTCTTCTGGTTGTGAAGGTTCATTTCAATGAGTTTGGAAAGTGAGGAGTTGGACACTACTTGATAAATAAAATAAGTGAGTGGCATTAAGGACGCTCTTTATTTGGTTGGATGTTTAATTCAATAAATGGTAAATGAAGTGAGTGATGGGACGTTGCTTCATAAGTAAAGTAAGCGAGTGGCAGTATGGACGCTGCTTACTGGATCAGGATGAGTAAGGTCATACTGTCCTTGTTAATATTACATGGATGTTTATGCTGTGATTAACTCAACTATACTTATTTCAGTTGTAATTAATATTGATTAACAAAGTTATGTTTATGGAACTTTAATAAAGGTCGTCAAATGTCATTTGGTGTGATGTGTTTATTGAAGGGGACCAGGAAACTTACTTTTTGCTATTTTACAGATCTTTATGAAGAAAATAATAACAAAGGAACCTTTGCCAAGCTGCAGCTAGGTGGGAGGGTGCTTGATAATGTTTCAATATGTGTCAGCTACAGTTATAAAGAAAGAGTAAAACCACTTAAACTTCTGTAGTGAGGAATATGGCACAGGCTTCATAATTTAAAAGCCATTTCACAAATGAAAACATAGTGCAATGAATAGAATAACAATCTATTCTAAAGGCGCCCATTTACTGTCAAAGAGCGAAAAGACGAGACTTATTTAAAAGCCATATTTAGCTTGAGGTTAATGTGTGTCTGTCTATCAAGATACATTTGTAACAAACAGCAATGTTAAAAATATAAATATAGCATTTGTGCATGCATGTGTGTGTGTTTGTGAGTGTGTATATATTAACGCATCTTTGTATGTGCTTGTGTTTGCACATGCCAGCTCATCATTTATTGTGCTAAGATCTAGCCTGTACATGGTTTTACATTTGTTTCCCTTTTAAATAATATCTTTGCTATCACATCTTCAACTGCCACAGATATGCCATTCCTTTAGAATTCTAACCTAAGCTGTGCCTGAAAATAAGCTGTTTCTGTCTGGAATGTTTCTTTATCCAATCACAAATACGCAATGGCATCTCATAATATCAGTGCCAATCTCTTACTTTTGGATGTGGGTGCTGATAAGAGAGAGAAAAAAATAGCATATAAAAATAAAGTTTCTTTAGTCTGTCTCTAGTGGCTTCCTTCTCTTTAGTGCGGAATTGTTGGTAGCGCAAATGGAGATGTAATATAGGGGTGGAGAGAAAGTGCCTGTGTGCGTATTTGTGTGTGTGTGTGTGTGTGTGTGTGTGTGTGTGTGTGTGTTTGTGTGTGTGTATCAGGTTTCAGAGTATAAAAGCAATAAAAGAACCATAGCTGGTGACAGTAATGCTGAGCTTTAATGACACGCTAAAACACCAACAGTCCTGAGACATGTGTACCTATAATTCACTTGCCTAAATACACCTATATGAACATGTCACTATGTTGTTTTTCTTCATTTTAATAGTAGTTCTGCAGATGGTGGTTAGGTATTCTCTTCTTTTCTTTTCCCTAATCTCAGAGTACATCAGAATAAAAACAACACTCCAAAAATGCAGGGGTCCTAACTCCATTGTGGTTCACAAAAGTGAAAAGCAAAGGCAAAATCAGGAAGGAAGCCAAAAGATGAGATAAGAATCACAAATAGAAGGTAACATGGAAAGGGGAAGCATAAAGGATTAGAATCAGTTTAAATGTGATTTCGTGGCTGCAACAAAGAGAGTGTTGCATTGCCATTTTGCAGATGAAACACAAATACAATGGGAAGATAGGGCAGGACAAATGAAGGGATATCACAGTGCATGGCTTTGTGATAGTAAACGAGACTTAAAGTGCAGAAAGAAAGGCTATAGTGAATTAAGAAATACTTGGGGTTTAAAATCTATTAAGTAGATAGATGGCAGAAGATGAAGTCAGGGAGGTGAGACATAGAAATACTTCCCTTGATAATCCCTTAGAATTAATGTAAGCTACAGTAAAACGATGACTACGTTACCTTTCTGTCATATTTACTCCTGATTTCCTTCCCTCATAAGGGACCACTCTCACATATCCATGGATATACGATGACTGTCCACTCTTATTATAAATATTCTGTGAGCTTACTATTCTAGACACTCTGCTTTTGCATTCCTCTCAACAGGTTTTGCTGGGAAAATATTATGTGATTAATGTAAGGAGGTTAAGTAAGGTTGATCTGTTCATGTAAAGAGGTTAACGGAGGTGAATTAGAAAACAACCTGCTCATACAGTGAGAATAACTAGAAATGACCATTTCTGAGTTAGCAGTTACAGCTAAGTGGACACAAGACAAAATGTTTAATATGAGGGGATTTCCATGCAGCTGTGTAGTCTCTAAGCTACACAGCTTTTCCTTATCGTTTTTCATGGGGCAGAAACACTGATAAAAGTTAGAATGAAATACTTCACCTTTAGTCCTAAGGCTTGGATGACTATTTCATGTCTAATAAAACACTATACTGAGAAAAAGGTTGGGTGACAAAAAAACCTAAAAAACAACAAATAATCACCCCAAAATAATCACCCAAAAACATGCCAATGAAGAAGAAAGGAAGTCACTTTACTCCATTTAGCACTTTCATCCACAATGGACTTCATCACTTTACTGGACTACAAAACTCAATAATATTTAAACTAATATAATCTAATAAAAAAAAGTATTAATTAAATAATAATCTCTTAGTTAACCACTTAAAAACAACAAGAAAAAAAATCATAAACTATATTAATAACTAATGCATTAATACTATCTAACATAATGTTTATCTTTTAAAAACATTTAATATTAATAGATTAATTTAACCCTGGGAATTTATCTGCCTGCAACTTAATTTGCCATAATATTTCTCTCTTTTCAAGAGAAATCCTCTTACAACCCTGTACCAAAGGTAGTTTTTGCAATTGGGCATAGATTAGTTAGCAACTGATGCAGACTGCATGTCTCAGAGGATTCACTTTAGAAGATTGAAAGCCCATAACACTGAAATTCAAAACATTGAGACCAAAATCTTGAAAATTTAAAACACTGAAAATTCAAAACATTGTTGCAACCCCTAACTGGGAAAAGCCAAAAGAAGAAGAAGAAGAAGAGGAAGAATAAAATCCTCACGATTGTTCAAACCAGGTAGAAAACAACCATTTAACTTAACCTGCCATGAATATTCAAGCCAACCCAGCTCCTCTTCAAGGATTAATAAACACTCTGCATTGTCTAAAACTTCCAATACAACAAACTTAAAATTAACCTTACAAACATCATTTTTATAATGCTTCCCCAAGGTTCATAGGTTCATAGGTTCATAGGTTTATACTAGGCTATCTGCCCTAAGGCATTTATAAGCCTAGCCCAAATTTTTGTGGCTTACGCCACCCCTTATATGAAAAAATACTGTGCCCATTAGTTTGTTGTGCCTCTGTCCAGCAGTGACACAGAGATGATTCCCGGGATAAACCTACGATCTCCCATCCACAGGTCAAGATTTCTCTTGAACAGAGCCAGCGAGGTGCTCTGCCTCACATGGATTGGGATTTTATTCCACAGCATAGGGAGTCTCTGAGTAATAAATCTATCCCTCCAGCACATCCTATTTATATCTGTGTTAAGGTTTAAGTCGCTTGCTCTAGTGGTTTTGGTGGATTTGGATTTTTTGAGGTGGAGCATGTCCATTAATTCCGGGTTGGACATGGCCTTGTATGTCAGGCAAATGTCACCTCTGAGCAGACGGTATGCAACTGAATAGAGCTGGAGTTTCTTCAATCTGGCAGCATATGACAGATTTTGGAGTCCCTTTATCCTTTTGGTGAGGAACTTTTGGGGTCTCTCCAATTGCTGCAGATGTCGGGTGAGATACATCCCGAATGGGGCATTGTACTCGATCATTGGTCTTATAAGTGAAGAGTACAGGGGAACAATGACCTCACTAGATCTGGATGTGAATCCCTTCATGATCAGGTGGGCAATGTAGAAGGTCTTTCTAACCACTTTAGCAACGTGAGTGTCAAAAGAAAGGCCACTGTCAACCTGGGTCCCCAGGTCCCTGATAACCTCTTCTGTGCTTAGTGAATTGCCACCTATATGGTAGCTTGGGGTTACCTTGTTTTTCCCGAAGGGTATGACTATACATTTTTTGGCATTTAACTTCAGGCCATGGCTCTGGCACCAGCTATCTGTTTCCGTGAGTCCCTTCTGAAGGATATCCGTGTCCGATGCACTTTCCACTATGGCCCAGTTTGCAGTCGTCTGCAAACTTTGTCAGCCAAAGTCCTCCCATGTTGGCCTGTACTTCTGAGAAGTAGATGCCGAACAATAGGGGCCAAGGACCGAGCCCTGTGGGACACCACTTGTGACCGGCTTGGAGTCTGACATAGCGCCAGCAACTCTAACCCTGTGGGTTCTGTCCTTAAACCAGTTTGCAACCCATCTAGTGACATATGGGTTTACATTTAAGCTGGTAAGTTTTTCTACAATACCCGAGTGGGGTATTGTGTCGAAGGCCTTTGCAAGGTCAAGGTAGGCTGTATGGACTGCCTTTCCCTCATCAATGGCCTTGGTGACTGTTTCGAAGAAGTCGACCAAGTTCAAAAGGCATGATCTGCCCTTGACGAAGCCAAACTGGGTCGGGTCCAATGTCTGCAAGTCCCCTATATCTTTGTTTATGAGCTCCATTATGATCCTCTCCATAGCTTTGCAGACTAGACTTGTTAAGCTTATGGGGCGGTAATTACCAGGGTCCGTAGAGGCACCGCCTTTGTGGAGTGGGACCACAGTTGCCGTACACCACTCCTTGGGCACGTATCCTGTGGTAAGGCTGAGATTAAACAGCTGCCTTATGTGCGGGTTTAATTCCTCATTAACTCATGTAGCACACAGCCGGGGACACCATCCGGTCCCATTGATGCTGTGTTTTTAGGCATTCTTTTCATCCCCTATTTGAACCACATATTTATGTTCATACATTCTTTTATTCAATACTCGGGTGGTCCTACCTATATAAAAATCCTTCCATATCTACAACAAGAACAGTGAATGTAATGCATAACAATCTTAGAAAAATTAATCAGTAATTGCAAATGGTTGAAAACAGAAAAATTGGTTACAGATTATAACAGTTACACGGATAAGTCCTGTACAATTTAAATAAGATGGTCAGTTCTTTGCAGAGCATTACATTGGCTTGCACTGTAAAAAGAACCCCAGAGGTTCTGAACTAAGCTTAAAGTATAGCAAGATAAGTCACCCAAAATTTCAATGAAATTTGTAATAATCTGAAGCAGATGCTTCTGTATTCATTTATAGTCCATGTAGCAAATCCTCCATGAATTCTAGCTTGTTTGAACCCCTAAAGACTTTCTGAAGCTGATGAATCGGGCCAACATCTCCTGGAGTTGATAGTCAATGCATACTTGTAGGTAAGTGAGAGGATGCCTTGTGAATGGAGGCTATCAGGAAAATGTAAGAGGAAAGAGGTAGAGTAGCTTTGGTTTTGTTGTCCCCATTGTTTATTCTAGGAGTGGTTGAGAAAGTGGATTTTTGTCCCAGGGACTTGAATACATAATTGGATAATATATGATGGACCTTGCCTCAATGGGCCAGCTACATTCAGCAATGGATTATATTTATTTATTTATTTATTTATCTTTGTTGACCAGGAGTGTCCGACTGGACGTAGGTCCATTTTCAGTGGAGGCCCGGGGAGAAAAGCTCCACAGTTAAAACAAACCGACAGTAGTTACATTGGATTACATAGCAATTAACAATTTACATAGCAATTACTTACAACATATTTACAGATGAAGAACATAGTACATCAGTAGACAACTAGAATCTTTATCTGTGAAGTACATAACAGACATTAACAAATGTTACAATAACAAGTTCCTGCTGCATAATAAGCACTAGGCTTATGAGCATCTGAGCTTGCTATAATCAAGGTAGTTAGTGGAGTGGAAAGAAAGGTAGTGGTTGGATGGGGTGGGTGATATTAAGAGTGGGAGTTGCAAGGGCACAGCCAGCATGTTTTTAGGTGCGCTTTTAGTAAAGTTTTGAAGTGCGTGCATGATGGTATGGAGGTAATTGTGGGTGGGAGGGAGTTCCATAATTTGGCTATGGTGCAAGAGAATAGTGCTTCACCAGCAGAGTTATTGGATTTAGTGATCTGCAAGTGATTTTTGTTGCAGGATCTTAGTGGTCTGGTGGTGCGTTAGGGTTGGAGTAGATTCTGAAGGGATAGAACATTTAGTGGATGGTTTACTAGTTTGTGGGTGAGTGAGAGTTGATACAATTGAAGGAGGTGAGGGAGTTCAAGCCAGCCCAGTTCAGCAAGTGAGAGACAGTGGTGACTATGGTAGGATGCCCCAGTAGTGAATTTGGCGATTTTGTTGTAGCAGGTCTCTAGCTTGTTTAGATCACATTGCCTTAGGTTGATATATATTGGAGAGGCATAAAGTAGGGTGGAGATAAGGTGGGAATTTGCTATTGAAATCTTTGCTGCTTTGGTGAGAAGTTGCTTATGTCTGTATAACGCTCCTAGTTTTTTGTGGACTTTTTTTATGGTCATGGATATGTGAATATAAAATTTTAGTTTATTGTCTATTTCCACTCCTAGCAATTTGGTGTGCTCAGTTGGGTATATAGTGGTGTTGTCTTTTGCTGTGATGTTAAAGTGAGAGTGTTTTGAGTATGTTTGGTGGGTTGGAAGATGAGTAGTTTAGTTTTGTTTGTGTTGAGTATTAGTTGGGCATTGGTTAACCAAGTTTCAACAGAGGAAAAGGCTTCCTGTGTGACTTTTTGCATTTTGGGTAGGGACTGGGCTGAGCAGATGATGGTTGAGTCATCTGCATATTGTATGAGTGTGCCAGGTTTGGTGGCAGAGGCTAGAGTATTGGTGAAAACAGAGAAGAGTAGGGGTCCAAGGATGGATCCTTGGGAAACCCCTATGGAGACAGGTAGTTGGGGAGATATGTCATTCTGCCATACAAAAGATTGTTGGTGGTCAGACAGGTAACTTTAAAACCAGTTGGTGGCTGATTGTGAGAAGGATAGGCTATTGAGGACAGTGATAAGTTGTTTGTGTGGGACCATGTCAAATACTTTAGATAGGTCTAGGAAAGTAGCAGAGGAGAGATAGCCATTGTTTTTATGCTGAAGGATAATGTTAGTAAAGGAGAGTAAGGCAGTGGTGATGCTATGGTTTGGTTGGAAACCATGCTGAATATTGGAAAGGAGGTTGTTAGTAAGGAAGTAGTCTGAGACCTGAGAGTGTATGCATCTCTCTAGTATTTTGGAGAGTGGAGAGAGAATAGCTATGGGGCAGTAATTGGTTAGTTCTGTGGAGGGTCCGCCTTTGTGGAGGGGAATTATATGTGATACTTTCCACAGTGTGGGAATGTAACCTTCTGACAGAAATTGGTTAATCAAGATGGATACTGGGTAGGCCAGAGCATCAGCTGTGATTTGTAGGTATTCACTTGGGAGGTTGCCTGCTGCTAATTTGGTGGGCTTAAGTTTAGTTAAGAGTTTTTTTATGTTGGAGGTAGGTACAGGAGAAAAATAGAAGGCAGTGGGGAGATTACTAGTTGAAGGTGTGGGATGGAGGGGAGGGGGGTTGCGTTGTTTAGCTAGTGACAGTATGGGTTGTGTGAAATGTGTGTTGAATGAGATAGCAATATTTTCTGAGGAGTGAGGGATGTTAGGAGGAGGGGCACTGACTTTACCTGGGTGGAGGATGGAGTTTATGGAAGACCAGAATTGTTTGGGGCTGTGTTGGGAGGAGTCTAGGGCAGACTGGTAGTATTGGAATTTGTCCTGTTTTATTAGCTTTTTGACTCTATTGCGTAGTTCTAGGAATTTCTGTCTAGTTGAGGGGGTTTTGGTTTTGTGCCAGTGCTCCCAGGCTTTATCCCTGTTTTTCATTTCTGACTTAGTGGTTTTCTGTAGTCATGGGGAGGGTTGTGCTTTGATTCTGGAAAGTCTTATGGGGGTATGATAATTAAGGATGCTCAGGAAGGTAGTATTAAAAAATTCAACTGCGTCATCAAGACTGAGGTACTTTAGAGGATGCCAGTTACATTCTTTGAGGGATGAGATGAATGTGAGTGGGTCAAAGTTTAGTTTTTTACATATTTGATGTATTTATACAAAAAATAATGAGATTACTGCTTTTATTATCCACAATGAAAGTCAAAGATAAGGTAGTTCAACCTGGATCTGCCTTCTTAATCTTTATGTTTAAGTTCAATCTTTTTAGTAGCATAAGATAGAGATCCTGACATGAATTCTAGTTTTTCAGTGACATAACAAAATACACCACAAAGGACAGTTTCTATTAAAGTTCTGTAAGTCTATTTGGTGTTTCAGTATCATCCATACTAAGGTAAGAAAGTATGTCTATCAAGGCTGTTATTTCTTGCAGTTTCTGTGAAGGTACATTTTCAGGAATAGTTTTTACCTTTTTTAATTTCATGGAATGGCTACAAAGCTGAGAAAAATATGGTGTATCATAGTGCAAAGGTCTTTGCTGTTATTTCTGATTCTGGGGTGTAGAATTGTGACTTAGGCAGGCTTTATTTCAACAAAATCATTGCCCTGAGACTCCATCACATGCACCTACAGAAAGTAAGAAGGGGCATCACTTAATAAATACAAGTACTGCAAGGAGGTTTGTGAAAACTGCCAGACTACTTAAAAATAAAGCACACCTGTCAGAAAGAAAGCCCCACTTTTGAGATACACCTAAACACAGCCATATATGTCCATACCTGACTGGAAGTCCACAGATCATTTCTTTTATCTTATCACAGATTAAACAAGTGCTTTTATCACAGATGTTGAAGGTTGAAATATTAAGTGTATTTTGTTAATTGCTACTTGTCAAAAGTGTAATTTACTTATTTAACATTTGTTTATCTGGAAAGTCTGACTAGGACAGAGCCTATTTTCAGTGGATGCCCAGGGAGAAACTCTCCAGATGCATGTCTTTGAAATGTGGGAGGAAACCAGAGCACCAGGAGGAAATCCACGCAAATGCAGGGAGGACATGCAGACTCTCCAAAGAAGGCACCTCAGCTGAGATTAGAACCGCAGAACCTCTTGCTGTAAGGCAACAATGTTAGCCACTGCACCAGTGCACACCCACGTTTTGTGTTGTGAAAATATACAAGAAACTCAAGAGCCATATTACTTAAAAATGGGCTAAAATTAGACATGAGAAAGAGAAAAATGATATTTTACACATTTTTATATATGTAAATCCTTTGTTTCTATGTCTGGTGTTAGAAAGTGCAATATTGTCAAAGTGGGGAGTGATTTTATCAATAGCCTTTGTGACGACCGTGCCCTGGTCCAACAATCAAAGAGCCTCAATCCTCACCACTAACACCAGGGAGGTCGTCTCCTAGAAGAGGAAAGGATAACAGATACACACAGTAAAGTACAATTTCCCTTAAGTGCACACAGAGATCACAGTCAATCTGGGGCTGGTTGCTCCCTTGCTCTCCAGGTCCCCAGTAAGACTCCCCACTGGCAGATTTCAGCCTAGTTGGCAAGCTAACCTCCAGTACCCTTTCTGTCCAACCAGTGCTTCGTGTCCCTGCCCTTGTAGCTGATACACATCCACACTTTGAGATAAGTATTTATACAACTTCACAGACACTCCTGGGAAAGGCTGACACAGATTCTCCAGCTGTGCCCCTTTACCCAAACTATACGGTAGTAATTCCTGCCACCACCAGCTAATATTATCAGCTACCCAAAGGCCCTTGAAAGGGTATCCAATTATTAATGTGCAATATTATTATCTAATTGGTAATGTGACTATTCAGTCTTAAGGCTTATTAGAGTGGCTTATTACAGTAAACTCTATAAATATGCAATGTACTCTAGAGCCTAACTTGTCTCTACACAAACCAGCCACAGGTAGAGGTTTTCAAAATATTTAATAATAAATAATTAAAACACAAGACAATACTACTACACCACAGAGATATCTAAGAGTTCAGAGATCACACAGAAACTTAAAACAATACAGTAGGACTGGTCTGATGTCAAAGAAAAACACTTAATCTAACTTTCTAATCTTTAGCTATTTTTAAGAGAAAACACAGTGCTATAATCTTACTTACATACATAAAGAGCATAAGCAGTACTGGGGTTGATGGTCCAAGACAAATGCTTTTAGTCTCTCACTGAACAATAGTTTTTAAAACACTAACAAACAGCTCTGCTAAGGCCCTCCCAAATTACATCATTTGACATTTAGGTTAGGTTTTCCCAGTATTCACATTATATCATTTTGACACTTAGTTTGGAGTTCCCAGGCAAACAAACTGCATTATTTAGCAAGGTAACACCTGCTCAGGAAACTACAACAATAAAAGGCATTTCACATGTATAATCTAACAATTATTTCTTAAGTTAAGACAATAGAAAGAATGTGTTCAGCCAGACGCTTCGGTACCATTTTTTAGATAATTGTAACTTCAAAGAACATTTTAAATGCTTGGCTTGATTTTCCTTACAGCAAATGGCAATGTTGCAACAATCTTGAAGTTCACATTTTACAGTGTTTTCTTTCATTTAAGAACATAAGCCTGTATTTTACATTTATTTATACAAATGATAGAATTATGTATCAAATTCTATTTGACTAGGCTGGCAGCCTTCACCCATCTTACCCCAATCTTCACAGCCTTGAATGGAAGGAATATTTATGCCAAGCTGCTATAATATACACTAGCACTCTATTTTAGATTACTTATTTTTTAAAAGCTTTGTGTAAAGGCAGAAATATGAAATATTATTATCATTTTTTAGGAACATTATGAGGCCTTTGTTGGTTTTGGATTTACTGACTCATTTAAAATGTGAATATTATTTAAAGTAGTCTTAGTAAATTAAATGACAATTTGTGTGGTTTATTTTTTAACATCCATTTGAAAATTGGCTTGGAGAATTAATGACTCCCATTGGGCATTCAGTGTTTTAAAGGGGGTTGTTAATGTGCAGGAAAAGCCTGTTGAAAAGAATTGTGCCTTTTCCAGCATGAAATCTTGGTACCAGGACTGATATCCTTTACTGGTGCTATACTTTTCTTTTCCCTTGCTAACTACAGCTAATAAAAAGCCATGGATAGTAAAGAGAAAAAATAAATAAATAAAGAAAGAAAGAAATAAAAATAACAGCTCTAATGCAAGTGACTTCTACAGTAGTAGCAGCAGCAGCAGTTTCAATGATCTAGCAATTTCCTTTCCCCTCTGTCACAAAAAAACAAACAAAAAAAAAAAACAAAAAACAAAACTAAAACAAATAACTACAGAAACAGCTACTGTGGTCCATGTGTGTGTCTGTGCATGTATGTGTTGTGTGTGTGTTTTGTGTGTGCATGAGTATCTGAATGTGCATGTGTAACAGTATGGGAGGAGGAGGAGGGAGAGTGTCTGTTCCAAATGGATGTATGGGCTGCCAGTGAAAACTCTCCCACCATTACAGCATTGACACTGGTAGTGGCAGAAAAACGTGAGTCAGAGACATGCAAATGAACCTATAATGGGATCTTCCTCACCATGGCTAAACTGCTTCTGAATCGCATTTTTTTTACAGACCATATAAATTGACTCACCTGAGGTAGGTAATTTACACAAGCATTAGTGATTTTTTTCTAAATTCCAGGGATAATTAAATAATTGGATAATTTATATTATGAATGTAAAATATTTCCTCCAACAAAAATTTCATATCAATTACCAGCTCTGAAACATTTGGCAGAAGAACTATTTTAAACCAAATATATAAAAATGCATGTATAAATAATAAAATAACTACAAAATAATTTTAACTGATAATCCATTTTCTAAGCACAATAATCCCCATACAGGGTGGTTGTTAGATGGGAACAATGGCCCAGAAGCATCACACCTCACAACACCTCCATGTGTGTTCTATTTCCCCTGTAACACCCATTATATCTCTTTATCTGTGCTTCACAAAACTATTTTTGTTGATTTTTTTTTGGCTGAGTTTTGTGTTTAGTCACAACAGTCAAAATCACAGGACTTTACTTATGGTGCTTTATTTTCTATCCAAAAGCATTTTTCCCTTGGGAATGGAATACATGGATATGGCCAGTATTTTTACATCTCTTAATAAAATTTATTAGCTATAGATTTTATACCTCTTAATAAAACCTAAATAATAAAACACAAATAGCGGCACCAAGAACCAACTAAAAACGTGAAAAACTGTAACTGCTATCACAGGCTGATAAATGGAACCAAGGACAATAAAGACTCTCAAAGAACATGAAGATAAAATCACTGCATATGAAACTTTTTATTCAAATTAAGTGCTTTCGTCCTGCTTAACAGGACTTCATCAGAATCAAAAATCCATTGCTAATAATGACCTTTTGTACCCATAAATCTTAGTCAATCAACTAATTAGTATACAAGTTTTTAAAGGGCTAGCTACAAAAAAGCAGAAAATCATCATAAAGTTTACCACAGTACCTAAAAAAAATATATATATATATATATATATATATATATATATATATATATATATATAGGGTCTATATTATAACATTGAATACAATATGGTCGACACCATATTGTCGAAGTTCCATAACTTTGAAAGTGAAAAAAAATTACAATTTTAAATTTTTACCCTAACGGGTTTAAGAAGAGGGCAAGCCCCCTGCACCCCCCACATGGGGGGCTGCACCCCCCACACCCCCCGCTACTTAAATATACCAATTCCGAGACCACACTACATTGCAGTAAACAGAAATCTCCCCTTATGGAGATTTCCATTTACAAGCTCGAGATTCTGAGGGTGTGATATTCTCGTGCCAACAATGTCAGATTCAACATTGTCAGCTTTCAAGAATATAATATAGACCCTATATTTTTATTTATTTTTTATTTTTTTATTTTACATTTTTTAACTGGGAAAGTCCGACTGGATAGCTATCTATTTTCATCTGAGGCCCGGGGAGAAAAGCTCCATGATTAAAATAAGATTTAGTCACCTTAAAATGCAGGTTACAGAAATATTTTGATAATTAACATCAATCAAAGATAAATTCAAATGAGGTTACATAACAAAGACAAATTTAAATTAAGGTTACATTTAGATAGGAGAAAGACAAAAACATTGTGGAGAAGGAATAATTATACACTGGAAAACAAACATTATGAGAAATGTGCATATAAGAAAGTGGATTTTCATTTAGAAGGAAAGGATGAATGAAAAAGAGAAAGTAGGTTAGGTAAGAAGCAGATTAGGTAGCACGGGCTGAAAAGAAGGTTATAATCCAGAAATTGGAAATTAGAAACAAGTAAAGAATTAAAAAATATCTAGAACGAGGGTGTGGGAAGAAAAAGGGACCTGCCATTTTGGAGCTGAGTTTGGTTTAATAGTTTCTTGGTATATTTTGGGTTTGTCTGGGTTTAGATATGTGCATGATTATTTATTGTTCTAACTCTGTCTGATAATTGTATGGGTTAGTCAGGGTTTAGACATGGACATAGCCAGTCATTGTGCATGTGTGTCTTTAGAGATGTTTTGAATTGAGGCAAGGAGCATTTAGTGGTTAGTTCAGCAGGAAGGGAGTTCCATTTTTTTCCAGCAGAGTTTGAGAATAAGGAATCTCCAGCTGAGTTGTAGGCTTTGGTCGTTTGTACAAGCATTCTGCTGGATGAGTGGAGGGATGCTAGGTTGCTATAGGGGGAATAATATTAGACAGACTAGGGGTACTGGTTGGTTGGTAGAGGATTTTATGAATGACTATGAATTGGTTATAGTATATTTGATTGGGTAGTTCTAGCCAGCCTAATTTGTTAAGATTATGACAGTGGTGGGTTCTGTATGCTGAGCCTGTGGCAAATCTTGCTATATTGTTATAGCAGCCAGTGATTTTGTTGAGGTTTGATTTAGATAGATTAGTGAGGATGGGTGATGCATAGAGAAGGGATGACAGAAGATGTGTGCGAGCTATGGATGTTCTGGTAGTTGGGGTTAGAAATTTCTTAATCCTATACATGGAGCCTATTTTTTTATTTACTGTTTGTATGGTTTTGTCTATCTGGACATTGTAGTTTAGATTGTTATCAATGATTATACCTAGTAGTTTAGTGTAAGGTTCAGGAGAGATTATGGTGCCATTTTTTTGAAGAGACTGTAAAAATTGGTGGTGTTAGTCTACGGGTCGGGGAGAAAACTAGTAGTTTGGTTTTATTTGGGTTCAATAAGAGGTGGCGATTAGTAAGCCAGTTCTCTACTTTGTTGAAGGTGGTTTGGGATAGGGATTGTAATTCTGTGGGAGTTGCGGCTGAGCAGATTAGCGTAGAGTCATCTGCATAGTGTATAGAAGTTGTGTGTGGGATAACTTTGGGCAGGTCATTGATGAATATAGAGAAAAGGAGGGGACCCAGAATAGAACCTTGGGGTACTCCAAGGGTGACAGGTAAAAGGGGGGATAGATGATCTTTCCACAAGACAGATTGTTATCTACCGTGCAGGTAAGAGTGGAACCAGTTTATTGCTGGGTTGTCTATGGACAGAGATTTGAGAGAGTCTAAGAGTAGGTTGTGATTTACCATATCGAATGCTTTTGACAAATCAAGGAAGAGGGCAGAGGATAGCAGGTTTTGATTACAGTTGTGATTTATTGTGTGAGAGAAGGAGAGAAGGACAGTGGTTGTATATATACTATCAACCACTAAAAATACGTTTGTTCTAAACAACACATTTTTTTAAGAAAATCATTAATCATTTAAACAAAGCAAATGTGAACATATAAACAGAGGTGTGAATAAAACCACATCACTGCAAATTCACATATACATAAAATTCAAACTACTTAAAAAATGTAAATAGGAACAATAACTTAGATAAATTCATTGAGGCTGAATATACTTTCAGTCAGAAATATTGTTATTCCACTGCATATGCAGGCTACGAGTAAGAATTCAATCAAGGTTGTTTAAAAGACAAAATTCTACTCATGGAGAGAAAACTGTATAAAATTAAATATTTGCAAATAGATAATGCATACTTTATTAAGTGTATTAATTTAAAAATTGTTCCATAGGTGTTAAGAGTTTTTAAAATACCTTTGGGGGTCGATATTTCGGGTCTCTATTATTTTAGCGAATGCAATGAATTGCGAATACTGTTTAGTCGAACGTTGTTACGCGACATGGCAAAATACCGAAAGCACGAAACAGCATTTTTTTTCCTAGGGGAAAAAAATCACTGGGCTGTTTTTGGAACTTTGCCATTTCCTCCACTGGGGTGTGATCTCAGAGTTGGTATATTTAAGTAGGATGGGTATGGGGGGCATAGCCTCCCACTTTATTTTGTGTTTTGATTTTTTTTTTTAACGAATCGGCGATTTTTTTTCCCTGGGTAAAAAAATCACTGATCCGTGTGTTCAACATTTTGGGTTTTCAGGGATTGGGGGTCAATTATATAGCATTTCCAATTCATTGCATTCGCTTATATAATATAGACTCAATATTTCCGATGATGTTATTTCGGATTTTAATGTGTTGTTTGACAACTTCGGGTTTGATTACATGTGATTGTTAATGAAACATAATGATGCAAAACTTAGTAGTTTACTTACTGAGGTGGAAGCACTGAGTCACGCTATTACACAAGATTTAATTTTTCCGGAGTGGTAAGCCTTTTACTGGAAACATTAGTGAATAAAAACTGTGATAGAGTCTACAATAAAATATAAATAAAATTGAGAGGGATGTTACACAATAGTATGATAGCTTACCCATGGAAAAAAGCCACAGGATAGATGGACAAGCTGAATCCCGTGTAATTGAAACAAATGGTTATACTGTAGGGCAAGCTAATAAAAGGTATGGTGATTATGATTATCATTTTAACAATTTTAAAAATTTTTAGAGGGGGAGACACATAAGATATATGAACAACAGGCAAGACCACTGGGACTCAGGACAGAAAAGGAATCAAATGCAATGGAACAGGGCACCTACAACCCAATACTAAAGGGTTGCCCAGTGGAGACTTGACATACAACATGAGGTAGTTTTTAGTTTTAAAATATTTAATTATACTAACATTGAAGTATGCAAAGAGCATTTTTCGCTGTGGTCTAAAGGGATTAAATTTGTCCCAACTACTGACTTCAAACTAGTTGATACACTTATAGAGACTAAATTATTTATTAGGAAACTGAATTTACCAGTGTTTTTAAGGACAAAAATCAAGAAGAAAAATACATCAACTTTAAAGAAAAAAAGTAGTTTTAACCCACCCTTGCACCCTTCTTTAGCAGTATTGGAAAACGTCATTATAGAAGACTTATACAAAACTCATGACAAGTTAAAAGAGAACAAGAGGACGGTTTTTAATTTAACTAAAACTGAATGGGACATATTTCAAAAGCTATGGCATGACACGTCCATTAGGGTTATGAAACCTGATAATGGAGGGGGTATTGTACTGTATAATAAATTTGAGTATCTTAATAAGATGTACGATATTTCAAATAATACTGGTGTTTATGAACCAATATCCATTAATGAGATCAATATAGCTTATTGGAGAATGGACTTATGCCTCAAAGAATATTTATTAGATCAAAGGATTTCCTTCTACACTTATAATTATTTAAAGGTTAAGAATCCAATTTTAGCAACTATGTTTGGTGTCCCTAAAGTTCATAAAGATGCTTTAAAACCACCTTTTCATCCTATTGTGTCTGGTAGTAAATCTAAAACTTTTCCCTATGGAGTTGCTATAGATAGTTGGTTAAAACATACATACACAAAAGTATAACACCTCTTGAAGGATTCCTGGGACTTTTTAGGGTGATTAAATGATGAACTTTGGGAAGATGACCTAATATTCTTAACTATTGATGTCATTGATCTGTTTACTTCTGTACCCAAGAACGAAGAGTTGGGATTATTTCATGACAGCATGGTTAAATATTCAAATTTAGAATGGGATAAAGTACAATTACTAGTTGAATTCATGATGACAGTGTTGGAAAATAACTTCATTTATTTCAAAGGGGAATATTTTAAGCAAATAAAAGGTGTGGCTATGGGTGCATCTTGTGCCCCCATTTTTGCTAATTTAGTTTTTACTGAATGGGAAAATAGACATGTTTTTAAAAGTGATTTCTCAGGCAATTTTAAGTTATATGTACGGTTTTTCGATGATGTTTTTATTCTGAGGAAAGGGACTACTATTGAGATTGACAATTTTGTAAATTATTTGAAAATGTCTGTTCTTTCTTTAAATTCACGTACACATATGACCACATTGGTATCCTCTATTTAGATACATTTATTTCTCACTCTAATAAAGGGTTCAAATTGAACATTTACCATAAACCAACTTTCAGTAACTCATACCTTGAATATAGTAGCTGTCACCCTTTTAGTCAGCAAAAAAGTATACTAAAGGGACAATGTATCAGGTCAGCTAGAATGATGTCTACTTATGTTGATGTGGTCAAGGAGTTAGATAAAGTGGGGGGTATGTTTCTTGTGTGGGGTTACCCATCTAAGTTGGTCAATGAAATTGTAGACTATGTATTGTCCAAATGGGGCACTAGTTATAAACCCCTATTGGGACAAGGTTTGCAACCCTTAGCTGACACTATTAAGGACAAAAATTTTAATAAAGCCTTGGTGCCCCTATACCAAACAGATTAAGTCAGTTTTGATCAAGAACTGGACATTCTTAGGAGCAACGGAGATATTTATAATTTTCTAGGTAAATCTCCTTGTTTTGTATATGTATCTGCCTTCACCCAGAATGATACCACAATACAAGGACAAAATGACTGACTTCAACAATTGGCTAAGCTTCTGGTGTCATTCAAAGGAGATCCAGTATCTGTCTGCCTGGGACGACATGATTGACAGACCACGATGCTTTGCCAGAGATGGTCTGCACCTGTCGCCCCTGGGATTCAGGTTACTGGCTAAGGCTCTTGCCACCCCTATAGTGCCTTTTTTAGGCAAAGCTCAAAGGACAATACCACCAGCATAACAGGTACAAGCATGCAAAATCTGAAGGTAATGCTACTCAGTGCTAGAAGTCTAAACCTCAAAATGTACTCTCTCGAGGCACTCCTAAAAATGGAGAACATCGATATCTGTGCAGTAACTGAGACCTGGTTCAAGGCTCCAGAGAGCACCCCTGCAATACCAGGCTACAACTCTTACCACACTTTTCGGCCACCAAACCAGGACCGAAACACTAAAGGTGGAGGAGTGTCAATATTCACCAAGGATATTCACACCACCAGGCTAGGTGCCCAACACAATGCATCTGAAATTCTCAGGTGCAACTAACACTAGGTAAGACTGTAATCCAAATTGTAGCTTGCTACAGATCCCCCACCATACCTCAAGATTCTCACTACAGCTTTCTAAACGTACTGGAAAATATTAAGATAGAACCAAACACCCTAATACTGGGTGATTTTAACTACCCTGCCATTAACTGGGAAAACTACTCATGTACCAACACCTTTGCCCAACGGTTCTTGGAATTCATAAATTCCAACACCCTGGATCAACTAATCCATAGTCCCACCAGGGGCTCCAGTATCCAAGACCTGGTCATTACCAACATGGGAAATCAATGCTCCACACCTATGGTCACCCCCTTGTTAGTCAGGTCTGACCATAAGTTAATCACCCTTAACATCCACATCCCACCCCCACCCCTAGGTAAGGAAACCTCCATAAAAAACTTCTCCAAAGCCAACTTCATGCTACTCAAGTCAGAAGTGACAAACTTCATGACACCCATGCAGACGGGAACTGAAAGTTCGACTGCTGAATCCTACACTAAGGCACTGTACGAGCACATCCACTCATTCATGAATCGTGGCATCCCAAATAGAATCAAGATGCTCTCATCCAAAAAATGGATGACAATCTGGTGGTCCCCTGCCATAAAAAACTTTACAACAAAAGGAAGAAACTGTTGCAGAAAAGAGGAAAATCCCAGGATGCAAAAAACTCCCTTACCAGCCTCAGTAAGAAACTGAGATCCCACATAAAATCCTCCAAAGCTAGTTACGAAAATAAAATTGCCAATAATTCCAAAGACAACCACAAGGCATTCTATAACTATGTCAAGAATCTAAATGGCAATGCTCAGATTTGCTCTGAGCTAAAACAGAATGGCATTAAATATACGGATCCCAAGGATATTGCCAATATCCTGGCAGATCGATTCAGTGCCAACTTCATCCCACTCTCACCCCCTAAATGGCCCATCTCAATACCGGAAGCTTGCCAAATTCCAGTAATAACGGCCACACAGGTAAAAAACGCACTCTCCAAAGCTAAGAATACAGCATCCATGGGACCAGATGACATCCCGGGCTGTGTACTACATGAACTACAATATGAACTGGCACCTCACCTAAGTGTCATGTTTAATCATAGCCTCACCTCACGTTTCATGCCCACTGAGTGGCGCAGGGCTACAGTTATCCCACTCCACAAGGGGGAATCCACCTTGGATCCCAGAAACTACCATCCCATCAGTCTGACAAGCCTTATCTGCAAGGCCATGGAGCGTATTATCATGGAACTTATAAACAAAGACATTGGCAACCTTCAAACACTGGACCCCACCCAGTTTGGGTTCATGAAGGGCCAATCATGTCTCCTGAACCTGACTGACTTCTTCGAATCAGTCTCCAGAGCCATGGACAAGGGTAGGGCGGTCCACACAGCCTATCTAGACCTTGCTAAGGCCTTTGACACCATCCCTCACTCTGGAATCATAGATAAACTTACTAAGCTGGACATTAATCCCTATGTCACTCAATGGGTTGCTAACTGGCTTACTGATAGAACCCACACTGTAAAAGTAGCCGACTCCAAATCCAGCTCCAGACAAGTAACAAGTGGAGTACCTCAGGGTTCAGTCCTGGGACCGCTCTTGTTTGGCATCTACTTCTCTGAAGTACAGGCCAACACTAGGGGACTCTGGCTAACAAAGTTCACAGATGACTGCAAACTGGGAGCCATTATTGAATCCCCAAATGATATGGATACTCTACAAAAGGGCCTTCCAGAAACAGATGCTTGGTGCCAGAGCCATGGGCTCAAGATCAATGCCAAGAAATGTATAATTATCCCCTTTGGGAAAAAAACATGTATCCGTGAATTACCATATAGGTGGCAGTATACTAAACACTGAAAGTGTGATAAGAGACTTAGGGACACAGGTGGACAGTGGTCTCACCTTCGATAACCACATCGCCACAACAGTCAGGAAATCCTTCTATGTGGCACACCTCATCACTAAGGGCTTTTCATCCAGAAAAAAGGAGGTCATTGTCCCACTGTACTCATCCCTCATTAGACCCATTATAGAATACAACGCCCCGTTTGGTATGTACCTCTCAAGACATCTGCAACAACTGGAAAGGCCACAGAAATACCTCACTAAAAGAATCACAGGCCTAACACAGATGCCCTACGCTGACCACCTTCAAAACTCCAGCTATACTCTGTCGCATATCGTCTACTCAGATGCAATCTCTGCTTAACATACAAGGCCATGTCAAACCCAGAGCTGTTGGACATGCTACACTTAAAGAAATCCCAATCCCTCAGAGCCACATGCTCCAGGGATCTAAACCTTGTCATCACAATAAATAAAACATGCTGGAAAGATAGGTTCCTGACCCAGGGACTACCCAGACTGTGGAATAGATTGCCCATACATGTCAAGCAGAGTGCCTCTTTGGCCCTCTTCAAAAGGGACCTTGACGATTGGATGGGAGAAAGGAAATTCACTCCGGGGATCACGTCAGTCGCCCTGCTAGACAGGGGTCCAGGGAAGTAAATAATGTGGGAAGAAATAGCCAGGGAATTGTTATGGCTAGGCTTGTATAGGCCCTAGGGCTGATAGCTTGTACCAACCTATGAAACTATGAACCGGGGTCAATTTGAAGAATAATTTAGAAAATGAAAAACCTTGTCTTAATACTATGCCCCCTCAAGGTACGAGAAAATGTGTTTCATGTAGCCAATGTTCTTTTATCCTAAAGAATGCGGAGACATAAATAGGAAATATTAATAAGACTAAAGTTTTTTTAAAAATGGTAATTGTAAAACTAAATGTGTCATATATTTGGCTTTGTGCATGTCCTGTCCAGCATTTTATGTTGGAAAAACTGATAGGGCACTGAAAAATAGAATATATGAACATACATACATACCATATTAGGAAACAAAATACCAGCAATGCCTTATACAGACACTTGTTTAGCAGTACAGGATGCCACACATTTAAATTTGCAATATTAGAGAAATTATTAGTCAACCCAAGGGGTGGGGATCACAAACTTCTGCTTGAAGAAAGAGAAATGAAGGGACACTTGATGCTAAATGCTTCCACCCCCCCCCCCCAGGTATCAATGATAATATTCCACTGAAACCAATCTTAGAGCTTAGAGCCTAAGCTTTTTTAAGTTTTTTAAGTAGTTTGAATTTTATGTATAAGCACATTTGCACTGATGTGGTTTTATTCACACCTCTGTAGTATACATTCACATTTGTTTTGTTTAAATGATTTTGCTTAATGATTTTCTTAAAAAGCATGTGTTTTTTAGAATGAATGTATTTTTAGTGGTTGATAGTATATATATATATATATATATATATATACACACACACACACACACACACACACACACACACACACACACACACACACACACACACACACACACACACACACACACACATTTTTACTTACTCTGGTAACCTGGTAACCTTTGTGATGATTTTCTGCTTTTTTGTAGCTAGCCTTTTAAAAACATTTATACTAAGTAGTTCATTGACTAAGATTTATGGGTATAAAAGGTCATTATTAGCAATAGATTTTTGATTCTGATGAAGTCTTAATAAAACCTATCAGCTATAGAATGACTTAGAGATAAAACATAACTGCCCCCTGAATGAAAACCTCAAAGGTTTCAGTCTTGTTTTCCTGTTACATACCTTGGAGTGCGACCTTAAAGGCATTCAGAATGGCACCCAGACAGTATATTTTAGTACTACACTGTTACAACTTTCAAAGTGCTGGCTTAAAGCAAGACTTAAATGTTATGTAGAATATTTAAGGTTGTTTTGACAAGCATTCTGAAATTAAGGAACATGCACTTCCTTTGCTTAAGTAAAGCCTTAATTTTTTTTCTATTGCTTTTTATGAACTTTGGTCTCATTAAGACAATATAGAATAAAAATATAATATATAAAAGTGAATTTACAAATAAAACTACATAGACATCTTCTAGTGAGGAAGTATTGTCTATTCTAGAAACATTTTTGCTGTTAATTGCCTTAATGAAAAACAGCTGAATTCACAGATTGCCTTTGGTAGCAGTAGTGAAGCTGCAAACAGAGCAACAGATACTTATTTCAATACTCCAGCTCGCACACTTTGCTTGACATAGAAATCCATACAGTGAAAGAAAGGACTGTGCTAACAGAGTTATCAATAGCTGCCGTGAACACAATTTTAGATGTATTAATACATTGTTTAACAATTTTGGCTTCAGTACTATTGACACAAACTTGGTACATGCTAACGAGAGTGTTACAGAGCTGGAACGTACTATAGCAGGTACTTTTCAGTGGAATCAGGTGAATTGTCTTGTAATAGATATTTCAGTTAATTTGTTTCTGAATGAGTGAGTGAATGGTAGTCATTTAAAACAAACATGTATTACATGGCGTTATTTGTGTTAGTGACACTGCTCATTTAATTTTTATTTATTTATTTTTTATTCAGAAGCAAGACCCCCAAAGAAACAATTTTGATAAGGTCCCCATTTTTTTCTGTGTCTGGTGCAATTAAACAGTATGAAAGTAACATATTCTGTTGAGGAACAACACTGAAACACAGTAATGGTGAATGCTGAAAAGGCATCAGAAAAAATTCTACAACAACAAAATCTGGTAAGAGAAAAATATAAATGATTTTAGAGTGTTTTAGCATTTCTAACAGAGACCTGATTTTTTTATAAATACATAGTAACTAAATAACTTAAATGCATTGCATTTAGTAGAATTGAGCCTCGTCAAAACTTTAAATGCACCAAGACTGCTTAGAAGACAAGTAAATCTAAACTGTTTATACGGTGCAGATACATACTTTAAAGCAACCATGTGTTTTTATTCCCTGTTCTGTAATTGCTGCTTTAAATTTGCCTGTGAAATATGTATCATAAACATTTTAATGCCTCCAAGTATGAATGTTTACTAGTTAACTCTAGAACAGAGAGATGTTCATGTTTCACTTTCTATGTATTCAGAAACTGAAGTAAGAAGAAAGTACAGTTTTGTACCTACCATAAATGTAGATGTTCGAGGATATCCATTGCTGCAGTCCTGACATATGGGTATTCCGCTGTCCACCATCGGCCCGAATACCAAAGGGCTAGAATCTGGCATCGGTCATGGCGCTCGAGGCTGACATCAGTATGTGCCAGTACAAATGCGCATGACCGACGCCATACCCTCAGTCTTTCTTGCCTCAGACGTCAGAATGCAAAAAACACCACCCAAAACCCAAACCTAAATAAGGGGTAGGAGGAGGGAAACTTGGACTGCAGCAATGGATATCCTCGAACATCTACATTTATGGTAGGTACAAAACTGTACTATGTTCTTCGTCTACCATTGCTGCAGTCCTGACATATGGGTAGAATCCCAGAGCAACGGAAAACAGGGAGGATGGCCAACTAAATAGAATTAGGAGCTGCTAACATGCCCTGTAGAATAGCAGTGGCAAACCCAGCCCTAGACCTAGAATAAAGAGGTAAATGATAATGCTTAGTATATGTATGTACAGAACTCCAAGTAGCTGCCTCCAAAATGTCTTTAGCAGCTACCCCTCTCAAAAAAGCAGTAGAGGTGGCCGTAGCCCTAGTAGAGTGAGGCCTGATCCCAGCAGGAACATCTTTCCCATGATGAGAATAAAAAAAGCAATACAATGGCCAATCCACTTGGAGATAGTGTGTTTTGAAACAGCTTTCCCTTGTGAAGTCAAAGCAAAAGAAACAAACAACTGTTGAGATCTTCTGAACTCTGTGGTTCTGCTCAAATAATATCATAAATGCCTATGCACATCCAAGGAATGCAAAACTTTCACCCCTTTATTTTGGGGGTCAGCATAAAAAGCAGGCAAATGTATAGATTGGTTCAGTGCCACATTTGAAATTACATTAGGCAAAAAAGTAGGATTAGTACGTAAGGAAACTCTGTCCTTGTGAAAAATCAGAAATGGTTCTACTGCCATGAGGGCCTGTAATTCAGAGACCCTTCGAGTAGAAGTAACAGCCAATAAAAAAGCAGTCTTCCAAGACAACAACTTCAACTCAGCTGTAGCTGCAGGTGCAAATGGAGGCAGAGTCAGCTTCTCCAAAACAAAATTAAGATCCCAGGCTGGAGTGGGAGCTCTTCTCGGGGGTCTTATATTCTTTGCCCCTCTAAGAAACTGTTTAACCAATGGATGAGAAAACAAAGGAGGGTCACATTCATAGTGAGCAGAAATAGCTGCAGCATGCACTTTAACAGAAGAGAAAGACAATCCCTTGTCTAACAAAACAGTCAAATATTGCAAAATACAACTTAAGTTAGGCAATTTAACATCAAAGCCGTGAGCTGCACTCCAAAGAAAAATTCTCTTCCATTTATCAGCATAAACTTTCCGAGTAGTAGGACGCCCGGCTTCCAAAAGAACATCCAAAACTTGTTGTGGAAGCTGCAGGCCTTCCTTCCTCAAAACTGAATTCTCCAGGCTGTCAGGTAAAGAGATTGCACCCTGATATTGAGAAAATGATTGTCCACCTGAGTCAATAAGTGAGGAATCTGTGGTAATGGCCAAGGTGTCCCATGAATTAAACTCCTTAAGAGAGGGTACCAATGTTGTCGAGGCCAATCTGGTGCTATCAGAATCATGCGAGGCATTTCCCTCCTGACTTTCAACAATACCTTTGGAAGAAGAGGCAAAGGAGGAAAGGCATACACGTGCAGGTTTCTCCAGCTGAAGGATAGTGCATCTATTTTCCAGGCTTTCGGATGAAATAGCCTTGTGCAAAACTTTGGCAGTTGATAATTCAGAGGAGAAGCGAACAGATCTATGTCTGGAGTTCCCCAAGCCATGGTCAACTGCAGAAACACATGATGATCCAACTTCCATTCGCGAGGATCCACAATCTGTCTGCTCAGAACATCTGCTAAAGAATTTTGTGCTCCTGGCAGAAACTGTGCTCAAGAGTGATGTGCAGTTTTAAAGCAGTTTCCCATACTAGCATTGCTTGTCTGCACAATGGATAAGAATGGGTTCCCCCTTGCTTGTTGATGTACCACATGACTGTTGTGTTGTCTGTTCGAATCAACACCAGTCCTGATTGAAGTAGGCTCCTGAATGCTTCCAAAGCAAATTGAACTGCCAGCATCTCTTTCATGTTGATATGTAAATGAAGTAGCTCTGGGGGCCAAAGGTCCTGAATCCATTTTCCTTCGAGATGAGCTCCCCAGGCCGACTCCGAGGCGTCTGTCGTTAATATCTGACATGCCTCTGGCTGGGTCACAGAGAGTCCCTTGTTTAGGTGACATTCCTGAGCCCACCACAGAAATTCTTTTTGTATGCAAGGGAGAATCTGAATGACAGTGTCCAAATCGTGGCTGTGTTGAGTCCACACGCTTTTGAGATACCATTGTAACTTCCTCATATGCAGTTTGGCATTGGGAAGCACCAGAATACAAGATGCCATGAACCCTAAGGCTTGAAGGACTGTCCTTGCAGTCAGCCTGGACATTACTGAAAGCTGTTGGAAGTATTGATGAAGATGTCTTTGTTTGTCCAGGGTAAGAAATGCCATCTGGGTTGCTGTATTCAGTCTCACACCCAGAAAACACATCTCTTGTGAGGGTACTAGACTGGACTTTATTTCGTTCACAGAATACCCTAGGCATCTTAAAACTGTCATTACATAGTGAAGATGTTGAAGAAGTTCTTGCTTGCCTTGAGCCAGAAACAAACAGTCATCCAGATAAGGATAAATTTGAATTCCTTGTAGTCTGAAAAAAGCAATTACTGGAGCCAGGACTTTTGTGAATACCCTGGGCGCAGTAGACAAGCCAAAGGGCAATGCAGAGAACTGATAATGCAAATTCCCATTCCGAAATCTCAGGAACTTCCTGGAACTGGGCCCGATAGGAATGTGAAGATAGGCCTCTGTGAGATCCAGAGTTACCATCCAATGAGCCCTGCCCAGCATAGGCAGCAACTGCTGCAACGTTAACATCTTGAACTTTGGAATTTCCAAAAAGGTGTTTAGAATGGACAAATCCAGAATTGGTCTCCAAGTATTTACTTTTTTTGGCACTAAGAAAAGACGGGAATAAAACCCTGTGCCTCTTTCAGCAGAAGGTACTTCCTGTATTGCCCTCCACTGAAGCAGAGAAGAAATTATTTTTGCCTGTGCTTCCAGTCTTTGCTGATGAGGCACATCTGGCATACCTTTGAAAGGAGGAAAAGTGTGGAAATAAAATTTGTAGCCTCGATTTACAATGTCCAATACCCATTGTCCTGGGTAACCAAATGCCAATACTTTGCGAAAAGTCCCAGTTTTCCTCCTAGAGGAGCTGCCAGCATGGCAGAGTCCGGCAGCCGAAGACGCAGGTCATTGAGTTTGTTTCCGAAAGGACTGACCCCTGCCCTCCCCAGCAGAAGGGGTAAAAGAACCCAAAGTCCTTGGAGTAGCAGGGCCCTGAGAGGAAGCTCTACCCCTACCTCACCTAGACCTGCCCCTAGACTGATAATCTGAAGAGGGAAAAGACCACCCTTTAGTAGGCCAATTCCTACTGAACTTAGGGGGCTGAACCTGTAAACAATCCTTAACTGTCTGCATAGACTTAGCTTTTTCCTCCATTATTTCAAAACTGATTCAACCGGAGGGCCAAAAGAACATCAGACTGCAAAGGAGCAGCCATAATCCGAGCCTTAACATGCTCTGACAACGTCTGAACTTTTAACCAGGCATGCCTGCAAAGAACTAAACTAGTAGCAGCCACCCTGGAAGAAGCCTGTAAAGCATCAAAACCACATTGCAAAGAATGCTTACCAACCTGGTCTGAAACATGCACTAAATCCTGAAGCTCTTTACATTCAATACCTTCAGATAAAGCATCAACTTTACATTTCAATTGGCCCAGCAAACAATTTTGACAATGTAAAGCACTCATAGCTAAAGTGGAAGAGGTATACAACTTCTTACCCCACCTATCCAGAGCTCTAGCATCCATGTCCAAAGGAACTGGATTCTTAACCACAGCAGCCCTGACACCCTTGGGGCCTTGAGTAATGGTGTCTGGGTCAGCCCTAGGACTCTTGTATAAATACTAGTGAGCTTCCGGTACCCTGCAGTATCTATCCGGTTTAGCAGGGGCAGGAGGCAAAGAGTCAGGGTTAAGAGAAGCCTCAGAAAATACATCCTGAACAACATCCAATACAGGGGGAATAGCCAAAGGCCTATGCTGAGGCAAAACAAGAATTCTCTAAGCCTTTTACGAGAATCAGAATAATCCTGGCCTTCCCATTTAAAATGCTCCCTCATGGAATGCAAGGTTTCAGAAAAAGAAAAATCTTCAGGAGGGGACGCAGAGGGAGGAGAATCCTCAGCCTCTGAATCAGAGTAGGGAGGGAAATCCTGGAGCTCTTCCACAGAAGAATCAGGGTCATTGGAAGACTGAACCAGACCCCTATCCCTGGCTCTACCCTGGGCCTTTTCTCAGGGGGAGGCATAGAACCCCTAATTAAAGTAATCAAATCCTCCGCCACCTTTAACATGTGCTTTCTAGGAGCTGGACCCTGTGGACAGACACCAGCAGGGGCAGAATTAGATTTAGAAAGGCCTTTACTATGAGAAGGGGGAGGCCTAGAAACTCTGTGAGGGGAGGGAACCACCGATACATGAGAAGCCCCTGCAGCCTGGCCTACAACAGGAGAAGCCACTTCCTGAAGTAGCAAAGGCTCCCCTTGAGACTCCGCTAAACTGTCAGAAGGAGCCGTTGAAGTAGTCAGTGGCTCTACCGAACCGGCGTCCGCAATGGACTCATCTTGTTTGGACCGCAAAGGATTACTCCTTGCGTTTTTTAGCCGAACTGGGCGGAGAATCCGACGGCATGTTATAATTGCACCGTTTACCAAACACTAGCCTAGCACAGTCCAAGCGAAGTGTAATAGTGCGCTCATCAAAGGCAGCACAAAAGCGACACCCAACAACGCCGTGCTCAGGCCCTAAACAAGGAATACAGAGTAAATGGTAATCCCTATGAGGAATCTGTTTCCCACAAGAAATACAGTTATTAACTTTTTCTGACATCCGGTAATACTGAGGCAAGAAAAAGACAAAAGTGTCCCCAACGGGGTACTTAGCCCAGCTTGGTCTCCGGTCTGAAACACGAAAACCGACAATTCCAGAAAGCCAAACGGCACTTGCAAACACTGCTTCTGCTTAGGACCACGCGGCAAGAAAGACTGAGGGTATGGCGTCGGTCATGCGCATTTGTACTGGCACATACTGATGTCAGCCTCGAGCGCCATGACCGACGCCAGATTCTAGCCCTTTGGTATTCGGGCCGATGGTGGACAGCGGAATACCCATATGTCAGGACTGCAGCAATGGTAGACGAAGAACATCAGAAAGGTTAGTATGTGTATGGGGGGGGGGGGGCTCGATTTGAACAGAGAAATTCATTTAGGCAATATTTTAGATGATAAAATTTTCATTGTTAGAAATGTTGCTGTAAGTATTATTTCTATGAGAAACAAGAGTTTTTCTTGGGCTTTTGCCCCCTTGACTATCAATCTTCCTCTTCTGCTTGCTCAGCCGGTGTGCAGTGGGTGTCATTGATGACCTCTCCCTCACTTCCTTAAATAATGCAGTCCCTCAGGCCTGCCCAAACCCCTTTGAAGCCAGCAGTCCTTACACCCAGGGCATGTGCTCTCACAATCACCTTCTTAAAGCGATGCAAACTGGCTAAGGCATATCACTCCTCCTTGCCTGGCTCCCCACTAGCTCCAGTAAATGGCTGATCTATTCATCAAATTGTGGTCACCTAGGATGTATGCAAGAATTTATCCTTTATGCCAGTGGAGCTGGAGAAAAGCAAGATATTTCACATTATGTATAAGCTTATTGTGAATAACCATGTAAGTGATGAAGAACGTGTATGCTTGTTGTAGTCAGACATTCTTTAGCCCATAAACCTATTGTTTGTAGGCAGAGGTGGATTGCAAAACCATGTTCTTTTTTCTGAAGCCAAGTCTGTCTAACAAAGTCATTTACTAAGGTGCATACTAGTTTTATTAATAAGTTTACAACATTTTGCTCTGAACTAACACTAACTTGAATTCTAAAGTAATATTTCCAGTAACACTTAAGTCATAAGCTGAAGCAGTCAGAGAAATGTAGGATACTAAACTTACTTATAATACAGATTTTATTAACACTCTTTGCTTGTTGTAGAGGTTGGTTTGAAAACATTTTCTCTTCTATTAGTATATTTTATAAGGTGATGAGAGGTACAGTAATGGGTCTGTAATAGTCCCATTGACTCAAACATGTATGTTAAAATGATATATAGAGTGCATAATGTCGTTCTCCGTAGCTATACCTCCTGCTAAACCTATATTTTTCCTACTAAACCTACTGACCTAACATTCTCCTTTTGATTTGAAGACATATCATTTCATTTGGACTAGCAGAAAAACAAAACTCCTGCTGTTTGAGTTTCTTAGTAGAACATGTGAGTTTTAAAATGCACATGTAGAAGTAACTTTTATTCCACCAGTCTTTTGACCCAGAAAAAAATAGCAGATGTATCTTTTGTTTTTAGTTATATAAGGAGACAAGTATTTTTCCAGCAAACAGTAGTTATTTTAAGCACCTACTTGAGAATTTTGTTACTAATTAGTTTTCAAAACATTATTTAAAAAAAGAACATGCTGAAATTGTTAAAAATCTCATACAAAACTGTAGTTTCTTAACTCTTTTTTGATATTATCCAGTCAATTTATTTAGGAAAAAAAATGTCAACCTGATTGCTTTTAGCAAGGGGAGACACACATTTTACTGGATAGTGTGGTGTTTTAAAACTTACTTTCACAGGATTCTGAATCGTTAATAATGGTGACAGTCAGGAGACTTTTCCACTTCAGTTTGGTTGCACTGAATGAATTTTGGTTTAATGTTTCAGAATTTGGGTGGCACAGTGGTATAGCTGCCAGTACTACCTCATATTGTTGGTTCTCTACTTCACTTCCTGGCTGGGGTGTTTTCTGCACAGAATTATATGTGATTTCTCTGTCTATGTGGATCCTTGATGGTGTTACCAGTTTGCTCTCGCATCCAAAGACATGCAGTTACGGACTGGAAAATTGCTTTCAAATGTATTTGTAGTACTCATCCTGATGTGTGTGCATTTTGCAATGGTTACATACTTTATGCCCATTTGCAAATTAGGTTCCTCTACAATCCTAAACCGGATAAGGTGAAGTCTGGAAAATGAATACATGTTTTTGAAAGTGAAAGCTTTAAATATGCCTTGGGATGTGTCTTCACCTAGTATATATGCTTGTACATATAAGGTTTATTATCGAGATTTACACAAACAGAATAAAAAGCCTCTTTTTTTCAGTTTCAAGAGCTTTTTGACAATGCACAGAAAATAAGGTATATTCTACATACAGTGTAGTCCCTATGCTTGGTGCACAAGCATTTCCTCCAGCAGTAGCTCTTACATGTCAATAAAGGTCTAGGCCGTAGAAATTCTTTCCAGTAATACAATATTTTATCAAGTTGTACAGTAAGCTGCAACTGAATGCTCAAGTCACACATCTCATATAAAGTGTATGATGATTACCTTGCAGACCTAATGTCACAAGCAGATAACCACTTTAGTAAGATAAGGAATTGCTCCTAACATCATCTCTTTCCCAATCAATGTCTATTTCTGCTCCTAGCATCTCTTGTACTCATGGTGTCTATCATACAATAGCTCTTTTGGTTTCTTTCAGAAAGTGCTGAAGCAGTTATAGAAATACAATCTACTAAATGTAGTTATAGTACAGATTTTACTAAAGCTGTTTGACAGTACGTCTTCTAAATTGCTTGTAGGCACAGTAATGATGCTGCCGTGGTCCCATAATGTGCTTACATTTATTTAAAAATGTTCTCGTATATCATGCCTTTTCTCTTGATTTGGTGATTTTTTTTTCATTTTATTTGGACAGGTAGTAAAACTTAACTGTCACACTTTTCTTTGTTACTGTTTTGTTTTTGGAACCCGAGAGTCATCGTCACTGTAGGGTACCAGTGTTGGTGCCTGTTGTCCGTGAGATATCATCACTGTATGGTACCAGTGTTGGTGCCTGTTGTCCGTGAGATATCATCACTGTATGGTACCAGTGTTGGTGCCTGTTGTCCATGAGATATCATCACCGTATGGTACCAGTGTTGGTGCCTGTTGTCCATGAGATATCATCACCGTATGGTACCAGTGTTGGTGCCTGTTGTCCGTGAGATATCATCACCGTATGGTACCAGTGTTGGTGCCTGTTGTCCGTGAGATATCATCACCGTATGGTACCAGTGTTGGTGCCTGTTGTCCGTGAGATATCATCACCGTATGGTACCAGTGTTGGTGCCTGTTGTCCGTGAGATATCATCACCGTATGGTACCAGTGTTGGTGCCTCTTGTCCGTGAGATATCATCACCGTATGGTACCAGTGTTGGTGCCTCTTGTCCGTGAGATATCATCACCGTATGGTACCAGTGTTGGTGCCTGTTGTCCGTGAGATATCATCACCGTATGGTACCAGTGTTGGTGCCTGTTGTCCGTGAGATATCATCACCGTATGGTACCAGTGTTGGTGCCTGTTGTCCGTGAGATATCATCACCGTATGGTACCAGTGTTGGTGCCTGTTGTCCGCGAGATATCATCACCGTATGGTACCAGTGTTGGTGCCTGTTGTCCGTGAGATATCATCACCGTATGGTACCAGTGTTGGTGCCTGTTGTCCATGAGATATCATCACAGTATGGTACCAGTGTTGGTGCCTGTTGTCCGTGAGATATCATCACCGTATGGTACCAGTGTTGGTGCCTGTTGTCCGTGAGATATCATCACCGTATGGTACCAGTGTTGGTGCCTGTTGTCCATGAGATATCATCACCGTATGGTACCAGTGTTGGTGCCTGTTGTCCATGAGATATCATCACCGTATGGTACCAGTGTTGGTGCCTGTTGTCCGTGAGATATCATCACCGTATGGTACCAGTGTTGGTGCCTGTTGTCCGTGAGATATCATCACCGTATGGTACCAGTGTTGGTGCCTGTTGTCCGTGAGATATCATCACCGTATGGTACCAGTGTTGGTGCCTGTTGTCCGTGAGATATCATCACCGTATGGTACCAGTGTTGGTGCCTGTTGTCCGTGAGATATCATCACCGTATGGTACCAGTGTTGGTGCCTGTTGTCCGTGAGATATCATCACCGTATGGTACCAGTGTTGGTGCCTGTTGTCCGTGAGATATCATCACCGTATGGTACCAGTGTTGGTGCCTGTTGTCCGTGAGATATCATCACCGTATGGTACCAGTGTTGGTGCCTGTTGTCCGTGAGATATCATCACCGTATGGTACCAGTGTTGGTGCCTGTTGTCCGTGAGATATCATCACCGTATGGTACCAGTGTTGGTGCCTGTTGTCCGTGAGATATCATCACCGTATGGTACCAGTGTTGGTGCCTGTTGTCCGTGAGATATCATCACCGTATGGTACCAGTGTTGGTGCCTGTTGTCCGTGAGATATCATCACCGTATGGTACCAGTGTTGGTGCCTGTTGTCCGTGAGATATCATCACCGTATGGTACCAGTGTTGGTGCCTGTTGTCAATGAGAATACCATTGCAGTGATAATGTTTGTGTGGTGGTTCTCTGCAGTTATGATGCTGTGCTGCGATACCTTATGGTTGCAAAGAAATGTGTTGCACTCCTTTTACGTAGGTGCAATGTACTGCTACACATTAATTTTAGGTAATTAGTTTTGTAATGCTCTGTTTTTCAGGATAGAATGAATCATTGAATGCTCTTTGGTATATACAACATTCTTTTGATGTATTGATTAATTTGGCAGATGCATATTAAGTGCTGATTTTATAATTTGCTTATCAGTGTAGTGCTATGTTCTGATAATTTGCTCTTTACAGTGTGGTTTTTTATGACACTTCCTGCTAAACCTGTTTTTTTTCCTGCTAAAACTACTGGCCATACAGTCATAAGCGTTACCTTCTCTGTCCTCTTCTCTTGCTTTGACTCACTGTGTTTCTTATTCCATCTGTTGCAATAAATGAACTTCTTACGTATTAACTTTTTTGCCTCCATACAATATAAAAGTGGCTAAGACCGTCCCCACAAAGGAATAGTCTTTGCACTTTAAGGACTACTTACAAACTGGCCAGTGTCATTTCACTTGACCATTAGATTACACTGTGTAAGCCAGATGCTTCATTTCCTTAGCTTCTTGGTGTTCGCAGTCGGTAAATGAAATAATCTGACTTAACTATGCTGAAATGAAACAGTCACGAGGCAGTTGCAAACATGGGCATATATATCCATCCATCTATTCATGACTTTGTTTTCCCATTTTTACACATGGGGTCAGGGAATCACTTCAGTAGTGACAGTCATTTAGAGCTAAGGTTTATATACCCCCAGGTAAAAATGCTAAAACACTGGAAGATATTCTCTGTTGGGCCTCCTCAAAATGCCTCATGAAACCATAACACTGGTGATGTTAACATAGATTGGCAAGACATGCAGTTTGAAAATCTAACCAGTACTATACATCTGCACAAGTTCACCCAACTAATAACCACACCAACTAGATATAATAAAGCCACAGCCATACAATCAGCCCTTGACTGGATCCTAGCATCTTCTCCAAATACAATATCACCACATGGACATCTGACAGACAGCCTAAATGATCACTTGCCAATCTATACCATAAAGTACCAAAGCAACAGCCCCAAAACACATAATTACAGAGTGGTAAGAAAATTTACTACTTCTTATGAAGACACCTTTATTAATACACTACATCTCCTTAAGAGGGAGTCAGATAATGCTGTCTTTGAGTTTACCAAAATCTTCCTAGGTGTTGTAAACACACACACCTCCATCAGAATAAAAGGAGTCAAAGCCAACCCTGTCCCATGGTTATTGAGAGCAACTTAACAACCCATGAATAGAGAGACAAAGCATGGACGGTCTGGAGAAAAATAAAATGCCACCAATTTTAGTAGCATGTAGACAAGTAAGAAACCAAACAAAACTACTCTTCAACCAATCAAAACACACACACACACTAATAATCCAAAACTGTTTGGGGCCTCAAAAGTATTAAATCCATTACAGACTATACAGACAACACCAAATACTCAGAAACAAAATGATACTATAGACAACCAATTAATTATCCACTTTATACAGACAGTATAGTCATTAACCGTCCAGGAAACTAATCAAAGTGCCGAGTCCCTACTCAATCAAATAATCTCTTTCAATAATTCTCCTTCTAACCATCAAAAAATACTTAAATAAATAAAACCTACAACAACTTCCCTTGACAATGTCATTATCAGACATGTGCAACTTTACATATCATCACACTGACGCTGCTTAGGTCTTGTTAGTACCTCCCCTTTTTCTCACTTTGGACAACCTCCATTCTTCTCTTTTTCTCTTCAGACTTTCTTTTGATTATACTTTTCCTCTCCTTGCAAATATGTCTGTCTGTCTGTCTGTCTCTCTCTTAGTTACTTCATACTACTCACTAGCTCCATTTTTAAATGTTAGTGCCCACTGCAGTAGCCTTACTTTCTTTCTGCACACTATTTGCTACCCACTAACATTACTTTATACCTTTACTCTTGCTTGTATTCCTTAGTTTTAATGCAGACCCACTCCACTGATTACACCTGTCTCAGGTGCAGCATTAACTTCAGCTGTGCTCTGTGAACCTGGGTTAAGGTGGAGACCCTCCCCCAAACCAGTATGATTTCAAAGAGTAGGGATGAAGTTCCCATCACTGCAAACAAACATTACATATAGCCCTTGTGTGATTTTAACAAAAAAAGATTGGCATGCATAAAATTGTCCTGAAAGGAGGCAAGAAAATGCCTCCTGCTCTTTTTTTTAAAATTTCACAGTCTTATGCAGCTGCCCTTTTAGAAACTAATCCTCCAGACCTAACAGTTTGTGCAAACACTCTAAACACTGTCTGAATTATTTTTACTAGGACAGCTGTACATAATGTGAAGCATGTTTGAATTAGTGTGCAAGACATGCCTTGAAAGGTGCTTTTCATGTACTTCTTTATGAAGCTTGGCTGGAGCTCTCAACTTCTTCTAAATCCTAAAAACCTACTCCTCTTTTACCCCCTAAATCTCAATCAGAAACTAACCTTGACTTCAAAATCAGTTCCTCAAACAACACAAATTCGCAAAGTTACACATGTTAAGCTATTAGGTATTATTATAGATGAAAACTTAAAATGTGATCTGCATTTACAAGAAGTAATCAAAAATTTGGAACATTATACTGAATAAAACTACCTCACTGAACCTAGTAGAAAAACTACAGCATCAGCATATCTACTACCTTATGCCTCCCTTATACTTGCAGATTGGAGATTTGGCTGGTATGGCGATTTACAACAGAGCTGCAACAAAATTACCAGGTTTGCCTGCAACCACCTTTGTAGGGCCCATCACTGTACTGTTGGTCTTCCAGATTTAGAATTATATTCCTTATCCTCAATAGTTAAGGCAATAATTTCTTGGTTAAATAATTATAATGCCAAACGAAAAGATATTCGGAGAGGTATTTGGTGTAAATCCAATAATTTAACAAAATCATATCATACTAAAATAGCTACTAATAAATTTTAATTGTTTATTAAAATACTATTTTCTATAAAAAAACACAGTTAACTCTTATTGTATTAAAATGATAATAACCTTCTGTGACTATGTGACATGTTGCCATCTGTGCTAGGGAGAATGGGGCAATGCATGTGTAACGTGTCAGTGTGGTTGGCTGGAGTTTTGTAAATGGTTTTGTGTCATTTAACTATCACTGGGTTGTACAGATGCTTGTGTTAAAAAACATATCAACAGTGTTATTATAACTGATTAAAAGTATATGTTTAAACAAAGAATTCTGGAAGGGAAGAGTAGAAGTTTTTGAAATTGTTCTGTAAGTTTCAAATGCTGCAACAGATCTTAGCAAAGCTCTTATTCTGTACTGTACTAGTCAGGTGATCAAATGTGATGTCATTCTATAACCAGCACTGAGAGTATGGAACTCTCACAACAGTTTGTTTTGTTTTGTTTTCTTTGGAACCTGATATAAAGATCTATGTCAGTTATCATATACAGTTGATTGAGTTCAGTTCAGTTAGTTAGAAGCTCATCACCTTGTCTTGTGGAAGTAAGCATCTCAACATCTAATCTTGCCTTGCTGTATTAATTAAGTTAGCTAGGGAATAGTTACTCTTTAGACAGCCAGGAAATACAGTGAGATTAGTTGAGTATTGTTTTTTTCTGCATCTGTTTGAATCTGCCCAACTGTGTTATTTTTATTTCTCCTGTGATTGAAACTCTGGTGTTTATTGTACTTGGATATTAAGTATTCTCATGTTTTCTACTTTATTGTTGAATTTGTTTTGTACTTTTCATTGTGGCTGGTCTTTTAGAGAATACTTTTAACATCTTGAGAGTACTTGTGCTTATTTTAGTGATGCCTTGGCCACTCCGAAAAGCCTGGCTGCGTTGGTTACACTCTGCCATGTATATTAGTATTGACTTTACTCAGTATAATTGAATACACTTGTAAGAGCTGCCTGAGAGTAGTTGACTGGTGGCAGGAAAAATACTTTATAGCCTGGGCAGGAGTACACCTAGTAAATCTGTACTAGTCTTTCCCAGGAGTGTGTGTATGTGAAAAATACCCAGGTGTGGGTGTGTCAGCTACTTGGAACTGGAACACAGTGCTCCAAACTGAATCTTGTTTGAGTTCTGGAAAGACAGAGAGTCCAGTCCCAGGTCTGAACCATATTCCTTGTGTTCTCTTGGGAGAATCTGTGCTTAATTCAGAGAGTTCCATCGGAAAATACTGTTTAATTTCATTCCTGTTTTTAGTGACTGTCTCTCACCAGTGTTAGTGGTGAGGATTGAGGCTCCTTGATTACTGGCCTGGGGTAGAGAGGCCATCACACCTCCTTTAAAAATTTCATTTTCAGGAACCCTAAATATAAATCATGATTTTCTTTGTAATTCTAATTGCCTATACTCAAAATAGTATTAATACATTTAATTTAACAACAACTACTACATTTTTATCGATCTAAAATATATAAGGTTCTTAACAAATCAACAGTATGTCACGAAGAAAGCTATTGGGATTATTTTAGACTTGTTAATAATAACTCGCGAAGTGAAGATGATAAAAAAAAAAAAACAATACTCCAATCTTCAGAACATCACTCAGGTGGAGGATATTTTCTTAGAAGTTCTTACATAGAACCTTTATCACACCACATAAAGTTGAATCGATGTATAATAAAGACATAGAATGCTGGAAACGTAAACTAAATGTAAAAGTTGACTGGCAGCATATGTTTTATGATTGCATAAAACTTAAAACATATTGGGTTAATATGAATTCTCTCTCACAGTCTGTTTTTAATGATAAATTTATGTTGACCAAATCTTTTATTTTATTTAATACATCTATTCCCACTTGTGTCATGAAAATAAAATAACCTCTTTTATGGAGTATATTAAGATTAGCAAAAGTCGTCACCAAGAACTGGAAGAATTAGACTACTCCTAGTATGAAGGAGTTTGTACACTTGGCAACTGAAGTTCGTCATCTTGAACTTATCACAATCAAGACAAGAACATCTAGAATCACCTTTTCATATAATATATGGTTAAAATTCAAAGAACTGCTGGATAAACAGAGTTTAATAATTAACTAACTACACTTATCACATTACTTTTTCTGTTTAAAAAGCTTTATTTTATAGTAGACACCATTTAAATAGTTGTTTTAGTTTATTATTTTAGATATGTATATTTTTATAATATTTGTGTTATTATATATTAACATTTTGTTGTTAAAAGTTTCAGTAAAAGCAATTGAGAAAAAGAAAACGACCTCATCACCTCAGCTACTCATCACAAGTTGTTGCCCACTACTTCATACATAAATCTAACAAGCTCCCCAGCCTAAAATGTATCCTTCAACTCTATTTTCTCCCCAGAAGCCTATGCTCAACAAACAAGAGCCTTACTATCCACTCACAAAGCCAATTACTACTCAGGGGAAGCCCTTTATTCCATTCGGTTCTCCAAACTGTAGAACTCAATACCTGTACCATTCAGACTTGATAACAACCTGTCCACCTTCAAAGATCAACTAAAGCCATCTCAATGACTCTTCTTGGCTGTGCTTTTGCTGCTCCCCAGGCTAAATCTAACACAAATGGCCAACTCTCTTACCACCACATTGTTACATTTTTTGTCCCTCAAAACATTTGAGCCTTAGTAATTAACAGTGGACAGTCAATTGTAAATAAAATATATTTAGTGTAAATATCTTGTAACTACTGCTGTATCTCTACTGCTAGATTTAACAGTCGTTGACATGACTATCCACAACTAACATTATTATGCCTATAGCTTACTATTCTACCCCCTAAAGGATACATTGCCATAATACAACCTGAATATCTTGTCTAACTCCAACTTTAATACAGGTACCTATATGTCTACTCATGCATAGTCATGCTTATGGCAGTTCCATTATAAATAATCATGTATATTCAGTTTCAATGTGATATTGCGATTGTATCCGTGTGAATGCATGCCCTTTTTTAGTAAGAATGGAGTGTACGGGAGTGAATTGGTATGCACACACGACTTATGATCTAGTCAGCACCAACCACTCAGCTTTGATCCCAGTTTAATAGGGCCTTTTTCATATATAATCTGTTAGTTACCCTTCCATTAATAGTCCATCAGTCTCCAACCCCTAAAACACACACACTCACTAGCTCTCTAGTTATGCAGCTGTAATACATATTTTTCTTGCTACACAGAATACATAGAAATTTCCTCTAACAATAATGAAGGAAACTTATAAATTTTTAGAGTAATTCAAATACCACTAATAAAAGTTAAAGCAAATAAAAATGATCTTGTACAGTTAGGAAACCACCTCAGATTTTGTTTTTTTAGCCAAACTACAATATTGCCACATTTGTTTTTCTCTTCTGTTAACAAATTGCATCACTTGCAAACTTAACTGCAACAATACGACCCAAATATAATGGCAAAATGACTAAATACTCCAGACTGTAATAGTTTTAGATATGACAAACATACTGAAGTGGTACTTATCATGGTCAAAGATGTCATAAAGATCACACATCTTGCCAAATATCTCTACAACATCTTGGATGCTGAAGCCCTTGGAGAAACATTAAAATAACAGACATTAAAAGACTCTCTATCTGCTGCAATATGCCTTCTTCCTAAGTCTGCAACACATTGATTACCAAACTTACAATAAAAACCTTTTATGCTGTGAAAATGCTGAGAAAACTTAAGATTTATATTATGGAACTTATTCCTGAAATTAGGCAAGAATTATATTAAGGAACTTATTCCTGAAATTAGACATGAGAAAAAAAAATGTATTTTAAAATATGATTCTACTTGAGTTCAGTCATTCATTTTTATTTCAAATATAAGAAGAGGTAATTCAAGCAAGAGTTTAATCCTCTGCAGTGATCTAAAATATCAAGTGCTCTTTCTGTATTTAAGCCCAGGCTTAAATGAGTCTCTTCTTTAAAAACTGTACTAGCAACAACATGAAACTTTTCGTAGGATTTAAAAATATCCCTTACACAGCCACACTGTAAGGTAATTAACAGTGTAACAGGCATTTACTCTAAGGGTGATTAAGTAATCTACCTGTGTAAAATGCTCTGAGCATGAATACTGGAGCATATTGTGATAACAATCAAGTAACTTTCAAATCCCAAAACTGTGTATGTAGCATACTTGTAACTATGTGTGTTCACACATGCACATGCATGGTTATGCCACTGTGAGAAAGGCAAGTACCTATTGGAATGGTGGGATAGGGAAGAAAGAGGGTTTTTTTTTTTGTATGGTAAGCGCCCATTATTATCAGTTGTCTTCCCCAAAGTAAGTATGCCTCTCTCTAGACTGAGGAGAAATCAACTGGTGATGGGGAAGTGAAAGTCTAAGATGAAGAATTGCGGAATATCATAATGGGGGGACAGGGTGCAGTGACCTCTCCTGTTCATGCTGCCCAAGGTAGCACCCATCCAAAGGTCATGGCTCCATGACTGCCCTCCCTACTGACTGTACCTCTGTTTACCTGACTCTTCAGGTAGCCAATGCAGATGTCGAGCTACTGATCCACCACTGCTATCGCCACTTCAGAACCTTCTAGTGGCATCCTCCGAGGGTGCAACATTTTCCCTCGTGACAGACCACCTGTGGCTACAATGGAACCCTTGTCACCTCCAAATGGATAATGACAGTCACCCTGTGGAACAGGAAGCCTGTTGGCAGCTGGATACCCAGCAGGAGATGGTGGGGCAGATTGACAGTGAGTTAACTGCTGCAGCACAACAGACATAGCTGCATAACACACATAGCATTAATGGCAAGAAATAAAACATCAAATGAAAAAAAAATATTTTCACCAAATACAGTTCTAAAGCTGACTATAATTAAAAACACAATCTACAGACAGGTGGAGACTTCAGTTAATTTTATTTATAAACAAGAAGCATCTTTATTAAATTATGACATAGACAATCATACATTTATATAAATGAAAACAAGCCATATTGACATAATTTTAGTTGCAAACATCATACATCAAAAAGTATATTGATATGATTTTATTTGCAAATATTATACATCCCTTATAATCTATCCAGTTATTGCTAGTCAAACATTACATAGCTCATTCAAACCCTGCCTTCTTTTAAACCTCGTTTCTCATCTGCATGTATTGTTCCCACAATTCCCATTTTTTTCTATGTAATTTGCTCCTAAACTTTTCTAAAGATTCCAATTCCAGTTGTTTTACCTCTGTTACTAAATTCACTGCTTCTAGTAACGTTGGTTTAGACTCTTATTTCAATTTTCTAGTAATTGCTTTTTGGGCAGCCACCATAATTAGACTCAGCAATGCCTTACTATGTCTAGACAATTCCGATTCTGTATCATAGTTCAAAAGAATCATTTCCTTAGTTACACCAATTTGCTCACCCAGCATCTCTGACAGACCAGTCTACAGGCAATCTTTAAAGTCTGTCAGCTCATTATACTCCCAGAAAATATGTTCTCATTTACCCATTTCTTCCCCATCACACCTCCAACATTTGTTGTCTACCTGAGGAAAAATTCTTTGCAGTCTACTTGGGGTATAACAATACCTGTGTAAACACTTCAAGTAAAGATCCTAAATCTTGTAGACTTTGTTGCATATTTATGAGACATATATATACCCCCATTGTTCCTTTGTGAATTGCTTATTCAATCTCTCTTCCCAATCTTTTCTAACCTCTGATTGATTCTTATAGTTATCATACACTATTTTGTATGGTCTACTAATTTTTCCTTTTTTCCCAGGAGCTTCTGATTTGGATTCTACTAAAAAGTCTGCTAGTGCTGCAATGGTCTTTCACTTAGGATCCCCCTATTTCTTTCTCTTTGCTTATACCCTGCCTTCCATTTCAAGGATTGATTATCAATCTCTAGCCTGCAGTCCAAATGAATTCTTGGACTATTCCCATTCTATTACCTTTCCCTGTCTAATTATTTGCTCCAAATACCTTGCTTATTTTAAAAGTTTTCTCCATTACATTCCAGCCCCCTCTTGGCTATTGTCTATATCCCTAATTGCAGTCATCCCTATTGGAAGAATCTCCTTTCTCCAATCCCTTGGTGGCTTAGTTCTTTATTAATATAACATTCTGTATAGTTATTGTTATTCTCCCTGAAGATCTGCATCTAAAATCCCAGTCTCTCCTTGTTTCTTGAGCTTCCCACATTTCATCATCATCCCTTTCCACTTTGAATTATAGGTTTCTGCTTGTGTTGTGTATAGGAATTTTAACTGTGTAGCTCTGAAATACCCCTTCAAATTGATAATCCAAAATCACCTTGTTCAACTGAAGAATCAGTTTATCCCTCTTGACTCTTGCCATCTTTCCCTCCCAGACAAAATCCTTCAGGTCATTATTAATTGCTATCCACAACCTCTCTCCTGGTTGATAAAAATATGACTGACCTATGTGTCAGACTAAAGGGACTATAAACATTTTAACTGCATGTATCTTGCTATCCATAACCATATAACAGAACTTCCACTTTCTCAGTTTTTTGTATTATCTTTTGTTTCGTCTCTTCCCACATAGCCTTACCTGCCACACCAGAATCCTTTTTTAATCCATACTCCTAGTATTTCATTTTATCATGTCTTCATAAATATGGAAATTGCTGAACCAGTTTGTGTGTGGTTACATAATTCACAGATATTGCCTGTATTTTAGCTTCTTTAATTTTGTATCCCAAAAAGATATGAAACTGTCTCAAAATGTTGCACAACACTGAAATGTTCTTTTCTGGTTTTATCAGGTATAAAACAGTATCATCTGCAAATAGAGCCAGCTTTTCTTGACTACCATGCAAATTATATCCTTGAATTTCTGAGTCTCTTCTTTTCTTTGCCAGTGGTTCTAAATATAGTGCAAATAACAAAGGGAAAGAGGGCACCCCTGTCTGGTTCCTCTGCTCAAACAGAAATTATCTGACAAGAACCCACCAACTTTAATTTTTGCCTTTAATCCTTCATATATCCACCTAAACAACCTTATAATTTTATCTGGAAATGCAAATGTTTACATTGTTCTGCACTCCCAGCTTGCTCTGTCAAGTGCTTTCTCTGCATTAAACCCCACCAGCAACACTGGTATTTTCTTGCATTCAGCTTCCCCCTGGAACATCAGTGTTCTGTTAATGTTGTCAAATGTTTGCCTCCACTCCAAAAAATCACAACGGTACATGTCTATTAATTTTGGCACCACCTTTGCCATTCTTTTATAGACATAAACACTTTAATCATAGTTTAGGTTTTAAATGGGCCTTTATGAAGCTGGATCTAATGGGTCTTTACTCTCTTTAGGTGGTACAGCACCACTGCTTTCTTCCAGGATGATGGAGCTTCTCCAATACTGTTGAACAATACCTCCCACATCTTTATCATTTTTCCCTCCTATCTTCTAGGCTTCCACAGGAATACCATCTATTTCTGGAGACTTTCCTGTGGGTTGGTTATATATCACCATTTCTATCTGTAATTCTGTAATACTTTAACATTAGTCAATCCCCTGAATAATTCCTGTTACTTCTTAACCATATCTCTTTCTTTTATTTCCACCCTATTTTAAACTCCACTTTTAATTTTATCTCACTGCCTAGCTATATTTTCAGAAGAAATTTCTATATTCTCTAATAACTCCTGAATTATTTCCACTGTCCATTCCTTAAATTTTTCTCTTGTCAACAGATAGGTGGGAAAGCGACAGCGTTTTATTTTTGATTACACATATAATGCAAGAAATCAAAGCAGGCAAAGGACATGTACTGCATAAAACCAAACGATTTATTTAGGAAAAAAACACGTAAGCGCTTTCGTGTTGTACTCCTGTCTGATGAAGCGTAGGAGTACTAAGCGAAAGAGCTTACATGTTTTTTACTAAATAAATTGTTGGTTTTATGTCATGCATGTCCTTTATCTGCTTGGATTTCTTGCATTGGATTTTAACTGTGACAACCTTTGGAAACTATAACATGGACAGGAAGCACTGAATTACAACCCCTCATGTCCATCTTCTTAAACTGCTGCTGCCACACAAGCTGAGTACTAATGAAGTATGTTTTGTAGGGAGAAAACGAGTAATGTGGGCTAATCCCCTCCCTTCTCTACTTTTATATTCATACTCCAGGGTCAGTTAATGTATCTGAAAAGGTAAATTAATTGTCTCATTGCTAAACAATGTATTTATCTTTCCCTGGTGCTGTGTGAAATCAAAGCAGTAATGTAGCTGACAGTGGGAGGTATGTAACCCCTACATCAGAGGGTGAAGGCTTTGGGCCCCTGCAAAAAACATACGTATAAGATTACAAAGTATTCTTTGCATGGGATTATATGCCTCAGCAATTGCTACCATTCATTTAGATACAAGTTTGATAGTCTGCGGTTATATAGGCCAAGTGCTGATAAATAAAGTAGACACTGAGCAAATCCATTAAGAATAAGAATTCATTTTTTCCCTTTCCACTTTGAATTATAGGTTTCTGATTGTGCCAAAGACATTCCTACAACAAGGAATCAAGAAACTTGGGCACCTGCCTACCCTGCCCTAACCTCCTGATAATACCCTCCTGAACACTCTGGCCAAGAACCGGCTAAAATGGACTCCTAATCCAAAACTATAAGGCCTCACTGCTCCCTGAGTTCTTCCTACAACAAGGATTCAAGAAAGTATGTGTACTTTTGTAACCCTGTGCAGTTAATAAATTGATTCTACTAGATTGCTGTACACTTCCCTGCCAGTCTAGCCAGCAGCCACTACCACCTCTTCTTTACTGGTTGCACTACTAGTTCTCCCCTTATTTTCAATCCCCCTTCTCTGCTGCTTTTAGTTCTCCCCGTATTTCCTTACCCCCTATCCTGACCCTCGATAGCTCCTTCCTCCCTTTCCTGTTTCTCCCCCCTGGGATCTCTACTGTTTCAGACTGACTAGCCACTAGGTGGTGCTTCCCTACCTTCTTGATATCCCCTCTACTTTTCCCACTCCTCCCTTATCTCCCCTATGACAGCCCTCTAACATCCTTCCCTCTGCTCTCTCCCTCTCTACTATCCAGGAATCCTAACCACTCTTTGCTTTATATACAGCCCTGCTCTATCCCTTTTCTGAAGTCTCTTCCTTCTCCTTTGCATCTACCCTCTAACTCCACTTCTCTGTACATCTCACTACCCATTCACATCTCTGCTTCACTTACCTTTCCTATTCACATCTCTGCTAAAACTTGCCTTCTGAATACTCGCTCTTTACTGATTGTCCTATTCACATCTCTGCTAAAACTTGCCTTCTGAATACTCACTCTCTTTACTGATTGTCCTCCTCACTTCTCCTCCTCTGGCTCTTCCCCCTCAACTTTCGGCCTGTATCTGCTCTCTCTGTCCCCTCTCCTTCCTCCCTTGCCCCCTCCCTCCCCCTTCTCTGCCCACTTCCTCTCCTACTCATTATAGCTCCCGTTTTCCAAATAGACGCCATCTTTATTTTTCCCTATTCTACCCCTCAGCCGCTGTGCTACCCTGGCTCCAGCGTCCGCACCCTAGTAGTAAGTTACTGTTTTTTCTTCTTCTTGTGACACAGGGCTGCTCATGGTACTTTATCGGCTGTCTAAAATGTGAATTTGTACTTGTTTCTCCCGATTGTACATGCCATATAGATAGCGCATTACTCACGTAACTGGCGTCTAATCTGCAAAGGACTTGCTTGTTTGTTGTCGTTTTATTTACTAAAGTTATTCAAACTATGTTTTACAGTTTTCCTAAATGTATACTATGATAGCTGATAGGTTTAACTAAAACTGTGCTAGTCGCTGAGGGTTCTTATGTAATCTGTATAAGCATGTTTGTAAATTATGTTTTACAGTCTTCCCACCTGTATACTATGATAGCTGATAGTATTAACTAAAACTGTGCTAGTCACTGAGGGTTCTAATGTTATCTGTATAAGCATAACAGAAACAACAATATTGAAAGCGCACATTTTAGTTTCTAACGTGCTGCATTCGGCTTTGCCGTAACTGCCTGGGGCTTGTTTATTGTATTAACTAATCCCAGAGCTAGTCGCACTGAGCTCAAAGTAATGTCTCCTGAATGCTTTGTTTGCCAAGAGTAGCTCTAGGCTGTGTTCCTAAATGTTTGGGGCTTGCTTTAGTTTAACTAAAGCCGTGCTAGTCGCACAGTACTCAAACCTATATAGCCTCTAAATGCTTCTTTGTATAGCTTGTGCTGTGTTTTATTTATTTATTTTTGTAACTGTTTTGGGGCTTTCCTTTAACTAAATCCTTGCTAGTTGCACTGTATTCTAACAAATGCTGCCTGTAAATGCTTGTTTTCTGTCGTGAAGCTCACCACTGTAATTCAACTGCTGGGGCTTGCTTATTTAATCAGACTCCTTAGCCTGTTGTCCCAAGCTATAGGCCTAGGTATTTGTTGTGCTAGGTTCTGCTAGAATCTCTACAGTATTCATATTCATATCTCCTGGCTTCTCAGCGTTTGCCTGAAGCCTCACATGTATATATTTGTCTACTACTCTTATTCCTCGATACAAACAGAACTGAGTATCTCTGTTATCTACCTGTGTTAATTGCTTTAGTGTGATTCTGTAAGAGTGCAACCTATTATTTTTTTTATTTCTTGCTGCAATAGGCATTTTTATTTAGCTGTTTAGTGAAATTCTGTAAGAGTGTAACCTATTGTTTTTTGTATTTCTTGCTGCAACAGGCATTTTATTTTGTTCAAAATTACTCTATGTATGCCTGACAACTGTCTTCTTGTGTACCTTTGAATTGCCTTCACTGCTGCTTACAATCTCTCTTCTTTCTCCTGTATATTGTAGCTTGGGCACCTGCCTACCCTGCTCTAACCTCCGGTTAATACCCTCCTGAACAGTCTGGCCAAGAACCGGCTAAAACGGACTCCTAATCCAAAACTATAAGGCCTCACTGCTCCCTGAGTTCTTCCTACAACAAGGATTCAAGAAAGTATGTGTACTACTGTAACCCTGTGCAGTTAATAAGTTGATTCTACTAGGTTGCTGTACACTTCCCTGCCAGTCTAGCCAGCAGCCACTACCACCTCTTCTTTACTGCTTGCACTACTAGTTCTCCCCTTATTTTCAATCCCCCTTCTCTGCTGCTTTTAGTTCTCCCCGTATTTCCTTACCCCCTATCCTGACCCTCGATAGTTCCTTCCTCCCTTTCCTGTTTCTCCCCCTGGGATCTCTACTGTTTCAGACTGACTGGCCACTAGGTGGTGCTTCCCTACCTTCTTGATATCCCCTCTACTTTTCCCACTCCTCCCTTATCTCCCCTATTACAGCCCTCTAACATCCTTCCCTCTGCTCTCTCCCTCTCTACTATCCAGGAATCCTAACCACTCTTTGCTTTATATACAGCCCTCCTCTATCCCTTTTCTGGTCTCTTCCTTCTCACACTGTCCTTCTCCTTTGCATCTACCCTCTAACTCCACTTCTCTGTACATCTTACTACCCATTCACATCTCTGCTTCACTTACCTTTCCTATTCACATCTCTGCTAAAACTTGCCTTCTGAATACTCACTCTTTACTGATTGTCCTCCTCACTTCTCCTCCTCTGGCTCTTCCCGCTCTGTTCACCCTGCAGGCTCACTCTGCTCCCCTACCCTGCCCCCAAATCTCACCCGCCCCCAGCACCTCTACATTTATACCTCACTAACTCCTCCCACCATTTCTTATAACCAATCAGTCTTTTCCCTCCTCCCTCAATTCCTTCATCAATTAACCAATCTCTACCCCCCTCTTATCTCCCCACCCACTCTTACTCCTCCCTCTTCTCACTATAATTAACCTTCCCCTCTCCACTCCAAAAATTTATATCTCCCTTCCACTCCTTTACCTTTCTCTCCACAACTAATTCCTACTTCCTTTCTTATTTCTCACTTCCATACCCCACCCATTCCAAACATGCCCTCCCAAATCCTCCTTACTTTCAGACTCCCCTTCTGTCTTCTCATCTTTCTTATTCCTCTCTCTCATGCTACTTCATACTCCTTAAAAGCTCACCCATACCTACCTTCTACTCATACTATCACTTTCACTCATCCGCAACCTCTTCAACTCCCTCACTTCCGCTCCATTTCCCCCTCCCTTATCCAAACAAACCTACTGCACCTTTTCCATCCCAAACTACTCTCCTCCAGGGGCGGCCCGTGCTATTGGACTGCAGCCCCCTCAACTTAAAATAAAGAAATAAAAATAAAAAAAAAATTTTAAAAATCGCAGACTTTCGCGCATGTGCACTAGTCCGGACTGCTGCTGAGACAGTCTGGAGCATGCGCAGATTATTTCAGCAGCAGTCCTGACTGGGAGCTCCCAGAAGTCTATGCAGTTTTAAACTGCATAGACTGTCCTGGAACTCGCTGGGAAAACGCGTCGGGGTCGGACTGCAAAGTCAGCAGTCTGGAATTTGCTGCAGTCTCGTCGGGCATCAATCTCGTGACAGGCAGAGTCTGGTGTGGATTGGAATTTGCTGCAGTCTCGTCAGGGGAAGATCTTGCGATGGGGATGTACGTGGGCGGGTTTTCGTATTTACTCCGACAGGGATTTGGATTTATGCTACAGGTAAGTGTGTGTGTGTGTGTGTGTGTTTGTGTGTGTGAAAATGCCCCAGGTGCAATATATTGGTGGTTAGACTCATGGTGGTGTGGTAGGGAATACCTCAGGCTTGAACCCTGTACCTTGTATGCAGGTGTTAAAGAGGTGAATTCCCTACCCACCACCATTTGTAAAAAAAAATTGCAGATGTTTGCCTCATATTTGATCTGATCTGTTCCTCATAATATCTGTGGTTTGTAAATGTTGCAATGCTTGATATTTGATGGTGCAGTGGTAGCATTATTGCCTCACAGCTGCAGGTTCTCAGGTTTGATTCTTGGCTGGGGTGCCATCTTTGTGGGGTCTGTATCTTCTCCCTGTGTTTGTGTGGGTTTGCTTTTCTGTCCTCCCATATTACAAAGACATGTCTGCATTATTTATTCCTGGGCCTCTGCTGAAAATTGTTTTTTTGTTCCAAGTCAGACTGTCCTGATTAACAAATGTTAAATAAAATTGACAGGCATTTGAATTTCAGACTTCAGGTTTCTGAATGTTTAATTCCTTACATATTTGATGGTGCAGTAGCAGTATTGTTGCCTCACAGCTATAGGTTTTCTGGTTTGATTCTTGGCTGGGGTGCCTTCTGTGTGGAGTCTGCATCTTATCCCTGTGTTTGTATGGATTTGCTCTGATGTCCTGCCATTTTACAAAGACATGTGTCTACAGTATTTCTCCCTGGGCCTCTGCTGAAAATTGTTTTTGTTCCGTCAGAAGTAAAATTGACAGGCATTTGAATTTCAAACTTCATATTCTTCAGAAAATGCATAGTAAAACAACTTTTTATTCTAGCAATAAATATATAGTAACACAACCTTTTATTATAGCAATTTTCTATGTTTATAAGATGACTACTTGAAATTTGTCCTTATTTTTGGGACTGTTGGCTTTGTCCAGGTTTTTTGTGCTAAGGTTGACAGCTATGTCAAGAACTGAATTCACTGAATACGTTTGAGGGCTGTATTCCCTCATTACTGGGTTTGTCCAGGTGTTTTGTGCTAAGAGGTTGACAGCTATGGTGAGAACTGAATTCATTAAATGATAGCCATTTAAGTTTCAGTCTTCCTCTCTTTCACAAAACAGCTGATTTGGCGTAGTGGTATGTTGCTCTGACTGTTTTGCACAGGGACCTTGGCAGTAAAATGTATGGTGGTAACACAGCAGTTTTCTTTCACAAAGCAGGTGATTTGGCATAGTGGTATGCTGTTCTGACTCTTTTGCACAGGGACCTTGGCAGTAAAATGTATGGTGGTAGCACAGCATTTTATTCTAGCAGCTTTCCAAGATTATACAAGCAATGTTTAATGTGTCACTGGTTTTTGCCCTTTTGACCCACCCCAATAAATTTGGCTTTTTCCAGATTTCTTGTGCTGCGAAGTTGAGATGCAGTTGAGTATTGAGTAGATTTTACAAGGAGCTGAGAGCTGCAGGGGAAGAGAAGTTTAGTGCTGATTATGCTAAGTCAGCTCGCATTGCTAATAGCACCACAGGTTGTGTACTTGCTTTTGATGCAGAAGGTTGTTGGTTCTACTCCCATAAGGGGTGAATGCTGCCGTACTGAAAGTTAAGATACTAACTATGAGCCTGTTATCAGTTTGCCATCCATTTCCTATTGCAATATTACTAGCTTATTTTTAATGTAATTTAGGCAATTTATTCCTCAGGGGCATCAGACACTTTATTTTTCGAAGAAACCATGAAATATAAAGGTGATTGCTAGCAGCAACCTCTTCATTACAGATTTATTTAATGTGGAATTATTTAGATTACTTTTTTACTACTTCAGAGATTGTGCATATTTACTGATAATGATGGACTGTAGAATTGTGCATATTTACTGATAATAGTGGACTGTAGAAGTTTGAGTAGACTTTTATGATGGAAATGTTCTGAATTGGGCAGTTTTGTCATTGGTGCATGCATTTTGTTTCATTGTTTACTGGAACAATGTTAAAAGCAATAGTTAGGTGCATCAAAGAGCACATGTATGTTTCATATGCAAGGGGCCTATAATTTGAAAACAGCCCAGAATTAATCTTTATCTGCCACGGGTAAAATGTATTTTCTTTGAATATGGGTTTCAATGTTGTTTCAATGGCAGAGAAGCTTTAATGCCAAGTTTGTTTATCAGATTTCTTAGTGTTTGTGCTGTGAAATGCAAAATAAAACTTTCAAATGAAGTTCAAATCATCATAGAAGTAAATCAGTATGCACATTAGTGTTTATGGTAAATGGAGTGAAATAGCCAAGTAATGGATCATTGGAATGGCTGCAGGGGGTGGCTCCATTCGACCATGGTTTTGTGAGGGGGAAGGGCGGCAAATTTAGGCAGCCCCAGCTGAACCATACCTCCCAACTGTCCAGATTTTCAAAGAATGAATAGATTTTTTGCTTCTTATTTTTGGTTTGCTCCTCATAAAATTTGTGTTTTTCTGGCAAATCATTTAGGAATTAAGTCACTAAATAATGACACACTGAGTTTCAGACTTCATAACCTTCAGAAAAATGCATGCTGAAGTGTAAGACCTGTTCTATCAACTGTCTCAGTTTATACAAGAGCAATTTTTAGTACTGTTTATATGTTCCCCCAATATATTTGGCCTTGTCCAGATTTATTGCATTAACAGGTTGAGAGGTACATGCAAATAAATTGCTTTATAGAATTAGGCATAGCCAAATCTCTCAACTGTCCCTGATTTTGGCTCAAAATGTTGCTCTTCCCCTAATGATCCCTCCACAAAATGGCAATTTTGGAAGAAAACCTGGAGGGTTTATAATTAAGAAATAACTGTAATAATCAGTTAGATTACTTTTATTTCATAAATGCATGTAGATTCTTTTATTTTGTCAGCTGCTCAAGTTAGCAGTACTAATATTAAAGTATCCCTTCTTTGACAGGTTCCCAGCTGTATTGTGCTGCTATTTTATATTTTTACATCACATTTTTGGTCCATTTTTCATAAAATTGTGTTTTTTTGGCAAATTAGTGACAAATCATTAAAGACTGAAGTTAGAAAATAATGACAGACATTTGAGTTTCAGATTTCATACCATTTAGAAAATTCATACTAATGCAAGACCTCTATTATCTTTCTAAGTTTATAAGAGCAATATTTTAAAAATTGTCCTTATTTTTGGGCCTTTGTCCCATTTCTTTGTATGGCTTTGTCCAGATTTCTTGCTCTGAGGTTGAGAGGTATGACAAATGTGTCAGGGCCATCACAAGTCAGCCAGAGACATTTCAAACTGTGACATACTTGTTGCACCCCACTCCCCCATGTAGTGACTCTGGATGTGTCGAAGCAAGGCAAGGAGTAGTTATGCAGTGTAAATGTGCAGAGTATCCCCCCATCCCAAGGTAGACACAAGTACTAGAGTGGCTTTTCATCTGTCCTTGATTTTTACAGAATGGTCTGGTTTCTGTCATATTTTTTGTACTGTTGATTTATGCTTATTACTCAAAGTGCCTGTTGCTCTGTGTTTAAGTAGCAATACTTTAATGACCATTAGGTAAGCTTGGCTGAGATTGCAAGATGCAAGTAAGCTTTAATAAGCATACTGTTAAAGAATTGCCAACACTGAAAGCCTTTCTGTTGCCATGTAGAGAATACTGAACTAGATAAGGTATAAGCCTTGGGTATTGAAATGCATATGCCAGTATTTGTAATAAAGGACAGGATTACATTATTTTAAGAGTCTCATTACACTTGGAGACTTCCAGTCATCTCTGCAGGCTTTACCCGTAAACAGAATGCCAATCGTGTGGCCCATAACCTGTACAGTAATCCTTTTAGTGTGGTCCATAACCTGTACAGTAATCCTTTTAAGCAATGTATCTTGAGCTTATTTCTTGTTTGCTTTTCATTTTTTACTTTGATCATGTTTTCCCCATGAAACAAGTAGATGTCAGGCAGCAGGTCTTTTTGGATAAGGAACATTTTTACAAGTGGGGGCATCAGAGATTTCTACTTTCAGCATGTTACTTGGTACTTTAATAAAGCTGAATATAAATTATAATTAGAACTGCAGTGCAAGAAGTGGTTTGAGTTGAGTGCTGCTTGTTTTTCTTATACTTGATTTTGACTGGCATTCCATTAATGTATTTAAAAAAGTAATTTATTTTTTCATGCCTCACAACCTTTTTTGTTTCCATCTAGATATTAAGCTGTCATGCAGCCAAAGCATTGAAATATTTTTATTCTTCTACACTTCATTTTGTCTTGATTGGACTCTCATAATGATGGTTTGGCACCCAGGGCAGTATATTTAGTTTTTGTGGTTTTGAGCATAGCTCCTCCCCTTTCTAGTTGGCCACACCCCTTCCCATTGACCCCCACCCATTCAGATGTCTCCTGCAGCCCCCCTTTGATTTGAAGTCACCAGCCGCCACTGCTCTCCTCCACTACAAAAAGCTTCTCTCTCATATCTCCACTAACCCCAAACAACTTCCTCCATTCCAAACTTAAAAGGCATAAAGCTATCTCATGTAAATTCCTTGCCTTATCTGGAGACACTCATCCTAACCCTGGCCCCTGCCTCTGGACAAACAACTCCTTCCCTCCATCCCTTACCCACCTTACCTCACCTAAGCCTCTCCCCCCTTCTCCTTCTTCTCCTACTTCCTCTCTTAGCACCCTCAAGGTCTTCACTATCAATGCCCAGAGCCTTAACAACAAAATTAACCATGTTTATGCTTGGATCAGTCACAACCAAACTGACCTCTTAGCCATCTCTGAAACCTGGCTAAAACCTCATATCTCTGATTCTGAAATCCTACCTCCAGGCTTCAACATCCTCAGGAGTGACCGATTAAACAAAAAAGGTGGAGGATCTGCCCTAATCTACTCTAACCTTCTCTCCATAATCCCCCCTCATATCCCAACCCCTCAATTCAAAAATACTGAAATAACCACAAGTCTCCCTCCGACTCGATAAACACAAAAATATCTGCTTCATCTCCTTATATATCTCCCCAGGTGATAATATCTCCACTCTTGAGAATATTCTCCACTGGGCCTCATCTGATATAAAATACGAAACCTTTATTCTAGGTGATGTCAACATTGACTGGAATAAAATCAACACTCCTTCCCCCTCCCTAGCCATCAATCTTTTCAACTTCTCCCAAGTAATCCACTCTACAACCCGACCTAACAAAATCCACCCCCCAGGATCCATCATAGATTGGATTTTAGTCTCCCATCCAAACAAAATCTCTCTCTCTCTGGCACTATCCCTTACTCCTTTAGTGACCATCTCCCTGCCTTCATTCATTCCTCTGCTAACCCCTCACAATTCAAACATAATTACATCCAAACTTGTAACCTTAGCAACTTCAACCCCACATACTTCTCTAACATTTTCAAACAAATTAACTGGCAATTCCTTAACACTCTCTCCCTTGACAATGCTGTTGAGCATTTTAACTCTTTCTTCCTAAATACTCTTAACTCCCTAGCCCCCCTAAGAAACAAACTAATCAAAGCCAATTCTGCTCCTTGGCTCACCAAAGAGACTAAACATACCATGCATCTCGGAGACAAATCCTGGAAGCTTTTTCAGAAAAGTAAACTGCCTTCTGCTATGCTCCAATATACCCAACTCCGCAACCGAGTAAAAAAATTAATCTCCTTGGACAAAAACAACTACTACAATAAACTTCAGTCCAATAATAATAACAACCTAAAACAATTCTGGAAATCTGTTAACTCTCTTCTCCATCCTGGGTCAAGAAGTAACCCCTGCCCTGACCCTAGTTTAACTGACAAAGAAATGAGCTCTCACTTCAACACTTTCTTTACAGATTCTATAACTAAGCTAACCAAAACATTTCCCAACAATAATCTATCCAACTTCCTAAACTCTCCTAATAACAGCCCCTCTATGTTCCAGCTCAAACCAGTTTCCACAATGTTTATAAAAAAGCTGTTATCCAAACTAAAGCCCATGCTCTAATGCCCCCGACAACATTCCCCCCCCCTTCCTCAAATGCGCAGCCGAAGGCATTGCTCTCCCAATTAGCATCCTGATCAACCGCTCCTTAAGAGTCATACGTACCAAAAGTTTGGCGTTCTGCCTACATTCTACCACTTCACAAAGGAGGTAAAAACACCTCCATTTCTAACTTCCGCCCCATAGCCCTACTCTCTCCAATATCTAAAATTCTAGAAAAATGTGTCCACCACCAATTTTACCCTACTTAACTCAGAATCAGCTACTTACTCACACCCAACACGGTTTCCACCCCGGCTACCGTACCATAACTGTCCTACTCTTCTCCTTAGAAACTGTTAATCAAGGCCGAGATTCTGGTTTTCTTGTATCCACTGTTCTGTCAGATCTTTCTAAAGCCTTTGACACCATATCCCATACACACCTTCTCTCTCATCTCTCCAACCTTAATCTCTCCCCTAATACTCTTTCCTGGTTCTCCAGTTACCTTTCTGACAGATCTCAGGCTGTCAGATGGAAGGACTCTACCTCTTCCTTCTTACCTACTCCTACCGGAGTTCCTCAGGGATGCATCCTCGGTCCCATACTTTTCAACATCTTCATAAATAACCTTCACACTGCCCTCCCTGACACTACAGTCATCCAATACACTGATGACTCTACCTTAGTTTGTGCCACCCCCAACTTTTCTGAACTTCTGTCCAAAACACAAAAAGCTTTTTCCACTACAGAAAACTGGATGCACAAAAACCATCTCTCTCTCAACTTCAATAAATTTAAAATACTAATTTTCCACCCTACCAAGGCTTCTTCCTTTGATGAAAACACTTTCAACGTCCTAAGCCAAACCAACACTCCTATAGAAGTGGTCCCTTCCGCAAAACTCCTTGGCATTACCATTGATGAACACCTCAAATTCGATCTCTACATACAACAAAACATAAAAAAAAACACCAAAAGTTAAGCATGCTCTACAGGAATAATATATTTCTTTCAAACTCCTCTAGACACACCTTAGCAACCACCTACCTCCTTCCCTCTCTCCTTTATGTTGCCCCTCTACTAACTAATCTGTCTGCTTCCCTCACCTCTAAACTTGAAGCTTGCTATAATAAGATCTCTAAATTCGCCACTAAATCCAAAACCTTAACCCACCACTGCCTTACCCTTCAATCTCTGAACTGGTTAGAACTCCCTAACCACCTTGACTATCTTCAACTAACAACTGCTCACAAATTAATATTCTACCCAGAAAAATGCCCAGCTTTATCTAACATCCTTCCCCCTTGCATCCCGATCATTGAGATCAGAACACCAAAACCTAATCTCCATTCCCAGACCTAAACATTCTGCTGGCCAGCTACTACTATCCTTCTCTCTAGGCAAAAAATGGAATTCTGCCCTTCCTTCCTTCACTTAGGACTATACCTAACACGGAATACTTCAAGACCCAACTCTACTCACCCCTATCATCCAAATGGAAATGTTCTTGCTTTCACCCTATATAAATTGTAGGGATTTTCTACACTTAAGCCACTCTCTACCCCTGCACATATCTGCTCTCTGATTTCATTTCTAATTCCCAAAATGATTTGGCCAACTCTCAGTTGACTGTAATGAGGAAAATATTGCAAATTATGTAAAAAAGAAAAAAAAAATAATTGATGTTTTTGTTATTTTGCACTGTTCTTACTATGTATACTTACTGTTTGGACATTTCTATTGTATTTTATCTTGTGCATTTGTAACCTTGATTGTACTGCCTTTGGAGCTTTTCTCCCCGGGCCTCCACTGAAAATGGGTACTTCGTGGCCCAGTGGACTTCCCCGGTAATCAAACTGAAATAAATAAATAAATAAAAATAAATAAACTCATATCTCTTGTCTGTTTTTTTTTTGTTTTTTTTTTAAACTTTTAAAATACATTTCTTAGTCTGTTAAAAGCCAACAGACCTGACGTTCATTTTTCATTTCTGTCCTGGGAACCTATGTCTTAAAGTCTTAAATTTGAATTAATGGGAATAACATCCAGGCTTACAGGGTATAGTCTATTTGTTATTGCCCTGATCATTATACTATATTACCAGTCATAACAATGTTATATTTTATAATTTTACTTCTGATGGCAATGTACCTTGTATCCCATTCTCTATCTGTAAGTTCAATACATTTTTCTACTTTAACTCATTCCTACAAGAATATAACTGTCAGGAAACAAAGTTTCTATGTATCATGTAAGAGTCCACTTATCTTTACAGGAGACTTCACTGTACACCTGAAATGAGTACACTTGTCACTGTTTTCAAAGTCTAATTGTTGAAGTCGTGATGAAGGTACATATGTAAAACTTAAGCAGCAAGGTGTCATTTACAAACTGATATGATTTCTTAAACATGCCAGAGAAAGGTTCAGCACAGGAGGTTAGGAGCTGGAGTTATTGAGCGTTTGGAAAAAGTTATGAAAAATGTGGCATATTTTCATGTTTACATTAATAATGCAAAAATACCGTGAGATACTGTCTTATTGGGCGTTGTTTATTCAAGCAATGGATGTTAGTAAAAATTATATTAAAACATGGGTAATGTGAAGCCATTCTGATATATAAATGCTCTTTTTGTAAAGCAGTTATGGTCATTATTTATATTTTCATAATTGCATTAATTTGAGAAAAAAAAAACTTTTACCTTCAGGTGAACAAATGGTATTATCTTATACAAAGCATTAAGGCACACGATATTCCCACTGATACTTTACATCTAACACAAACTGCTTTTCAGATAAATATTGTTTTGAAATATTGTGACATTATTATATGTATAATTTGTACAGATTTTGCAATAATTTTGCAGTATCAGTGTCATGCTCAGTGTGCAGTACCTGCTTAGTAACTGCAACATGCAGAAGTGTGCTACAGCGTGAACAAAATACTGCATGCTGCTGTAGTCCTATTTTTGCTCCAGTATGTATTGTGACAGGGATAGTGGTCCACACACATGCACGTGCGCGCACACACACACACACACACACACACACACACACACACACACACACACACACACACACACACACACACACACACACACACACACACCAATTATAAAGGCACTGGCTATTGTGCACTGCATTTTTACTGCCACAGACATGCCCACTGACCAGCCTGTTGCTGATGCTTGCCATTCTGCCTAAGGTCTCATGTTGCCTTGAGGGCCATGTCTATTAATTTCCCCTGTGCATTAAGTTTTTGAAGCTGTTGGCATGGCACTGCATTTTCTTTTTGCCGACAGGGAATGCACAACAGCCATATTTCTCTGCAGCTGACTTGCCTGACTTTCCCAGGGAAATGTCTCGCTGCTTAGGTGCCTGAACCCGTCTTGTATACTTACGGAGATGTAAAACCTTGTTTGACCATATCACAAATTTTTTGGGAAAAAAAAATACAGTTTTTTTTTTAAATAAATCTGCAATATAAAATTTTCATCTGCAGGCAGACCTTCCAAACTAACACTAGTGTGTAGCCCATTATCTACCAAATAGCTGTCATGTTTTACATGTTTTTGTAACTCGCACCATTTATCAGATATTTTAAATCTAACAACATATGTTTTAGAAGAGGATTTGGGACAAAAGCTCTCAGGAAGCAAGTAATTTCCTGATTTAGAAGATCTCAGGAAGCAAAGATGTTAGTTAGACTCCTCCTACTAAGGATTAAATGAGTTAAGTCTTTTCTCCTTATTATTTTTATATTGAATAAAAAGTTAAATGTATTTAGAAGTTATTTGTGTACTTGTATGTTATGGGATATGTCTGTGTTTGTGAGTAATACAAGACAGTGCTTGTAAATACCACTCATTGCTACTAAATCTTCTTCTTCTTTCGGCTGCTCCCGTTTGGGGTCGCTACAGCAGATCATCTGTTTCCATTTCTTCCTGTCCTCTGCATCTTGCTCAGTCACACCAACCACCTGCATGTCCTCTCTCACCACATCCATAAACCTTATCTTAGGCCTTCCTCTTTTCCTGTTACCTGGTAGCTTCATCCTTAGCATCATTGCTACTAAATAAATAAAAAAAATCACATTAACCTGTAACAGCACAGCGTCATCCTCAGAAATGTACCTGTACTGTCAAAGAGATACCATGATATGTAGAATATTTGAAAATGTATGTTATCATGCATACTACTAATCATTGATTATATTAACAGATTGAAAGTATTGAAAGTGTGTGTCTGTTTCAAGCAGCTATATTACATGTAGTAGATTTAAAAGCACTTTCATTTTAAGTATGATGAGCTTTGTAAGGACTTGAAGAACTCCTAAGTGCAACTGCCTCTAAAATGCACCAGGGCAGAGTTGTTGTCATCCTCATCATCCCCCTTTCGTCAATGTATCACATCATCTATAGCTCTCTCTCTCTCTCTATTCAATGCCAGTATCCTACCTTCTTCAACACTCATGCCTGACTGTCATAGGTCTTCTCTCACACAATCCAGCCATCTCTTTGCTGGACACCCTAGGTTACCCTTGCCTTCTTCCTGTCTCTCTCAAATCTTCTTCACCAGATAGTCTTCTGCGTTCCTGCACATGTAGCCAAACCATCGTAATCTGTTCTCTGACTTTCTCTACACGTAGAGCTGCTTGAACTTCAGGTCTGATGTCCTCATTTCTCATTTCTTCTCCTGTCTCGCAGTGTCCATCCTACCAGCCATCTCAGGCACTTCATTGCCATCACCTCTAGCTTCCTCAACTGCTCTGTCTTTACTGCCCAGGTCTGTGTATCATACAGTAGTACTGGTTGTGCACCACTGTTTTGTACACCTTACTTTTCAGCTTTGTTGGCATTCTTCTGTCATACACTTCCCCTGACACTGTGTAAGTTAGCTGCACCTCCCTCTGATTCTAGTTTTGACCTCCTCATTCAGACTTCCCTTCTCCTCAACCACTCCTCCCAGATATTTGAAGCTGTTAATCTATATGACCATTTTCTCTTCTATCTCAATTGTCATCTTCTGATTTCTCCCATTTGCTGCCATTACAACTGTTTTATCTGTACTCGGTTTCTTCCTTTGTGCTTTCATTTTGTATACTATTCCACTATCATCTACTGACGCTCTTGTTCGGAGCCTGCATGTAGTGCGACATCATCTGTATACAGTAGCTTTGTTGATCTGTCCCCATTGACTGGTTTGCTAATCTGGTCCATCACCTGTATGAACAACAGTGAGTTCAGAGCTGAACCCTGATGCACACCCACTCTGACTGGGAACCCATCTGTGAATCCAAACACAATTTGTAATTGTGTCATTGGTTCCTTGTGTGTAACTTGCACTAATTATACTAGTGTTTCTGGGACTAGCTGCAGGACTACCCAAATCAGCTTTCTTGGAACCATGTAATTTTCTTTCTCCACGTCTAGGAATAGCCAGTTGAATACTTCTTACTTTTATGTCTCACTGAAAACATCAGGTCTCTTGTGCTGCAACCTGACTTGAATCCAAACTGTTCTTCTCCTAACGTACCTGTCTATGATTACACTTATTCATTATCATCCTATCTAGAACTTTCATGCATTGTGACAGGAACTTGATACCTCTGTACTGCCCACAGTTGTGAATATCCCCTTTGTTCTTGTCGGCAGGCACTAGTATGCTTGTTTTCCAGTCATGTGGGCTATACCTCTCTGTCTGTGTGTCTCCCTCTGTATATTGCTATGAATACACACTGCAGCCATTTCTCCCTGGTAGAGTTTCATTGTGCTGTCTAGTGTCAGCTTTCTTGGAACCATGTAATTTTCTTTCTCCACGTCTAGGAATGGCCAGTTGAATACTTCTTACTTTTATGTCTCACTGAAAATATTAGGTCTCTTGTGCTGCAACCTGATTTGAATCCAAACTGTTCTCCTAACGTACCTTTCTATGATTACACTTATTCATTATCCTATCTAGAACTTTCATGCATTGTGACAGGAATCTGATACCTCTGTACTGCCCACAGTTGTGAATATCCCCTTTGTTCTTGTCGGCTGGCACTAGTATGCTTGTTTTCCAGTCATGTGGGCTATACCTCTCTGTCTGTGTGTCTCCCTCTGTGTATTGCTATGAATACACTCTGCAGCCATTTCTCCCTGGTAGAGTTTCATTGTGCTGTCTAGTGAGTCACATTCCCGAAGCTGGTCATGTGCCACTGTTGCTTTGTTCTTTGCTATTACAACTGCTCTCCTAGCCTCCTCATTAGCGAACCATTACTCCTACTTAGCCTGGCCTGTCTTTTCTGTCTCCTGCTTTTTCTCTTCCCCTTTATTTTGATAATTTCCTGGACTTCTGTATTCCATCGCCAGCTTCCCTTATTTGTATACCTGTCTTGGCAGCATACCTGTCCTCACGCATGATGTTTTGAGGTGCTACCATTCTTTCTCAATATTGCCTATTTCACGTTCTTCCTGAAGTGCTAGAGGCCGAAGTAATTTCCTGGATGCTTGTACTTTTTCTACAGTCAACTTAAGGCAGAGTTTTGTGCACAGACTGCATTATTAGGGTACCCTGACAGCGGCTTTCACAGAGCACACCGTTACAGTGGAACATTTATGCAGTATAATTTTACAAAGTAAAGATGTACAGGAACTCAGACTTGGAAAAGTGAGAAAAACACTTGCTGAAGGTCATCTTCCTCAGAACAGCTTCGGCATGATTATTTTCAAAATGCTAAAGTATTTATAAAAAAAACATTCTAAGACTAGAATTTGTTATGGCTGCAGTTGCAGACCCCACTATTAAGCTGATGACTAGCATTTTAGTACAAAGGATTAAATCTATGAGCTGTTACTAAACTTCATCCATTGTCCCAGCTTTGACTCATCAATCTCCATTTGTCTGTTTTTTGACACTGAGCTAGTTTCTTAGGCAGTACTTCCAGGTCAACCATGAATAAATTCACTTGTGTCTAGTGAGTTTATCCATTACTATTAAGATAAAAATAATTTTAAAATTCAGTTCTAGTACAAGTAAAAAAAAATGTGCTGTCACATACCCATGTGCGCGCACACACACACACACACACGTGTGTGTGTGTATATGTATAATATATATATATGTATATATATATATATATATATATATATATATATATATATATAATGTCTACTTCAGAAGACTGAAAATTCAAAATACTGAACACATTTTTAATGCATGGAGCAAGCCCTCTTGCACCCCCCTGCTTAACTATACATAGCAACTCCAAGATCTCACAACAGTGGAGAAGGGGCAAATTCCATCATTCAGTATTTTGAATTTTCAGTCTTTTCAGATTGTTTTTTAAGTGTTTTGAAGTAGACCCATATAAATGAGACCACAATAAATTATTTCAAAAAGTTTCCACCTTTAATGTGACATATAACCTGTACAATTCAATTGAAAAACAAATCTGTTAGGGGAAAAAATATAAAAAAAAAATGTACAATAAGCTGGTTGCATAAGTGTGCACACCCTTAAACTAATACTTTGTTGAAGCACCTTTTGATTTAATTACAACATTCAGTCTTCTTGGGTAGGAGTCTATCAGCATGGCACATCTTGACTTGGCAATATTTGCCCACTCTTCCTTGTAAACGTGCTCAAAGTTTGTCAGATTGCGAGGGCATCTCTTGTGCACAGCCCTCTTCAGGTCACCCCACAGATTTTCTATTGGATTTAGGTCTGGGCTATGGCTGGGCCATTCCAAAACTTTAATTTTCTTCTGGTGAAGCCATTCTTTTGTTGATTTGGATGTATACTTGGGGTCATTGTCACGTTGAAAGATGAAATTCCTCATCATCTTCAGCTTTCTAGCAGATTCCTGAAGGTTTTAGGCCAAAAGTAACTGGTATTTGGAACTGTTTATAATTCCCTCCACCTTGATTAAAGCCCCAGTTCCAACTGAAGAAAAGCAACCCCAAAGCAGGAAACTGCCACCACCATGCTTCACTGTGGGGATGGTGTTCTTTTGGTGATGTGAAGTGCTGTTTTTGCTACAAACCTACCTTTTGGAATTGTGGCCAAAAAGTTCAACCTTGTTCTCATCCGACCATAACAAATTTTCCCACATGCTTTTGGGAGATGTGATGTATTGTTTTGCAAATTTTAGCCAGACCTGGATGTTTTTATGTGTAAGAAAAGGCTTCCATCTTGCAGCCCTATCCCATATTCCAGACATATGGAGAATACGGGAGATTGTTGTCACATGTAGTACACAACCAGCACTTGCCAGAAATTCCTGCATCTCCTTCAGTGTTGCTGTTGGTCTCTTGGCAGCCTCCGTGACCAGTTTTCATCTTGTCTTTACATCAATTTTGGAGGGATGTCCAGTTCTTTGCAAAACCACTCGTCCCATATTTTCTCCACTTTTTGATAACTGTCTTCACTGTGTTCCATGGTATAGCCAATGCTGTGGAAATGTTTTTGTACTCTTCTCCTGACTGATACCTTTGAACAATGAGATCTGCTTGATGCTTTGCTAGCTCTCTGTGAACCATGGCTTTTGCTGTAGCAGGCAACTGAGTAAATGTCAGGAAAATCCTACTAGGACAGCTGAACTTTATTTGGGGTTAATCAGTCTCTCTTTAATTGGTGGCAGGTGTGTACCCAAGAAGACTGAGTGCTGTAATTAAAATCAAAAGGTGCTTCAACAAATTAATAGTTTAAGGGTGTGCACACACAACAAAGTATTAGTTTAAGGGTGTGCACACTTATGCAGCCAGCGTATTGTACGTTTTTTTTATATTTTTTCCCCCTTACTGATTTGTTTGTTTTTCAATTAAATTATACAGATTATAGATCACATTAAATGTGGGAAAAGTTTGGAAATAATTTATTGCAGTCTCATTTTTTTATATCCCAAAAACCTGGTATTTTAACAGGGGTGTGTAAACCTTTTATATCCACTGTATGTATGTATGTATGTATATGTGTGTGTGTGTGTGTGTGTGTGTGTGTATGTGTGTATGTATGTATATATATATATATATATATATATATATATATATATATATATATATATAAATACACACACACACACACACAGGTAAGTGTGTGTCTGTGTGTAATTGTATGCAGATCATTTCTGAACTGTCTTGTGTAGTAGTACTATTATAAAAGGGAGTTGTTTGAAGGAAAAATGTAGGTGCAGAGGCAGGGTTAAGGTTAGCAGATATTACTAAAGTGGTGCATGGGAGGTGAAGCACCTCTGTCCACTTTTAGTAATGCCGCTAACCCTCGCCCCACTTGTAACACTACACCTTGCTTTAGAAACACCCTTTCCATAATACTGCTACTATTCAGACAAATTTAAGGCTTAGTACTATGAAAGGGTTTCAGTTTAAAGACAAATACTTTTCCTTGTGAGTTCTTCTGTAGTTTCAGTACAATGGTACCTCACATTTCAACCGTAATCCATTCTGGAGTAGCGGTTGAATTGACAGATACCATTTCCCATAAAAATGTATGGAAATGGTTTAATTCATTCCTGGCACAAACAAAATTAAAACATACACTAAAAAAAAAAAAAACATATGTAACTCACCATGATTTGAAGTGTAGAACATCTCCTAAATGGAAGAGAGGATGTGGAGGAGAGATTGAGGAGGAAAGGAGGGCTACTGTACATTCCTAAAACTAAAGCTCACATGTCACATACAGTTTTATTTGATGTTAAATTCACCTAAGAATGCGGGCTAAGATGTTTCCCGTCTAGCTAAAATGCATGCTCAGTACACCATTGTGCAATAACAGTTATGAAATGAATATCTGTTGTCTCTGATTATGATTGTTTTATTTAGTTCACTTTAATGTGATATAAAATTATAACTTAAAGCATGTTACAACAGTTTCCTATCCACACCCCCAAAAGAAATAATAACTCACAACACAGTGTATACTGGTGTGTCTGTTTTTTTTTACTCCTCTCCAGAATGTTGCTCAGTGGCTCCCCCTACTTGGCTCATTCATTCAGGTGACAGTTGGCATCTTACACTTGGGCCCATTCTCTCTGCCCAGCCCCACCAGTGTCCATGCCAAAAACTGAACATAAGTAACCATATTTACACTGTGTACAGAGTCCACTTAGTCTTTAGTTGTTGGAAATGTAGTCTCCTTCACCCTCACCTGCCTGTTCCCTCTGTTTTTGGCAGGTGTAGGTGAAAAAGTTTGTCCAGGGTCAGGGTGACTTCCCTCACTCTCTTTTAGGGTAGTCTTGAAGTGCTGCTAAACGGGTCCGTCATCCTTTTGACATCATGTGTCTGGGTGCCACTCCAAAACTGTAGCCTTTACCTTCTCCCAGTTGGGTAAAAGTTCTTTAATGCAAGCTGTTGGCATAGGTCATTTTTTCCTGGCATCCTCATCCTCGGAGGAAATTTCTTTTACTTTGAACTGCTCATTGCAAAGTGCTGTAAGTTCCTCCATTGTGAGCTCGTTGTCATGGTCTTGTAGCAGTTCCTCCACATCTGCCTCATCCACCTCCCCCATGTCCAGGTGCTCTGCTGTGAAAATGATGTCTTGTAGCAGTTCCTCCACATCCGCCTCATCCACCTCCCCCATGTCCAGGTGCTCTGCTGTGGAAATGATGTCTTGTAGCAGTTCCTCCACATCCGCCTCATCCACCTCCCCCATGTCCAGGTGCTCTGCTGTGGAAATGATGTCTTGTAGCAGTTCCTCCACATCCGCCTCATCCACCTCCCCCATGTCCAGGTGCTGGGCTGTGGAAATGATGTCTTGTAGCAGTTCCTCCACATCCGTCTCATCCACCTCCCCCATGTCCAGGTGCTGGTCTGTGGAAATGATGTCTTGTAGCAGTTCCTCCACATCCGCCTCATCCACCTCCCCCATGTCCAGGTGCTGGGCTGTGGAAATGATGTCCTGCAGCACTTCAGCTGCTTCATCCACAATTTGGCCCTGGGAAAAGGAAGGAACCAGTTTGCTCCAGGCTGCATGAAAGGCTTTCTGTGACACTCCACCCCAGGCACTTTTGAAGAATGATACAACATGAAGAATGCTGAACTCAGTCTTCCAGAATTCCTTCAGTGTTTTACCTGAAGAATTAGTCACACTGAAGAGCCTTGAAAAGAGTGCTTTTGTGCAGAGCTTCTTGAAGCAAGCATTGACTTGTTGATCCATAGGTTGAATGAGAGAAGTTGCGTTGGAAGGCAGGAACTGAACCTTGATAAAATCAGTCTTTATGAAGAATTTCCTCTAACTTTCCTGGGTGGGCAGAGGCATTGTTGAGAAGCAGAAGAGCTTTTATTGGCAAATTTTTGTCTGTCAAGTACTTCTTGACACTTGGAGCAAACTCCTCAAAAGTCCAATCCTTGAAAACTGACTGGTTTACCCAAGCTTTGGTGTACGATTTCCACATTATAGGTAGTTTTGATTTTATAATCTTTTTCCAAAGCATCTTGGGTTTTCTGAGTGATACACCAGCAGAGGCTTCAGCTTGAAGTCTGCACTGGCATTTGCTGCCAGGAGGAGTGTGAGCCTATCTTTCATGTGCTTGTGACATGGAATGTTAGCTTCTTCTTGGGTTGTGTAAGTTCTACTTGGCAATCTCTTCCAGAAAAGCCCTGTTTCATCACAATTAAAATTTGTTCTGGAAGATAGCCTTCTCTCTCTATCAAGTCTTCAAATTCTTTAAATTTCTGTGCACCTCCTTTGTCAGCACTAGTTGCTTCTCCCTGTCTCTGGGCATTGTGGATGCCACGTCTTTTTTAAATCTGTGGAACCATCCCCTACTTTCTTTAAATTCCTCTGCTTGTTGTGAGCTACTTCCTGGAGTTTTTTTTTGTAGGTCTTCAAAGATGAGCTTAACTTTCTCACAGATCATGGTCTGAGTTATTGGATCTCCCTTCATCTGCCTCTCCTGGATCCAAACAATTCTCCATATCTTCATGAATTGTTTTTCTATGTTTGTCCAAAACCTTTGTTGCTCCTTTTGATGCCTTAGCAGCCATGATGCTGTCTCTATTTTTCCAAAATGTTGAGATGGTAGACCTAGGCACACCATACTGTTCTGCTATTCATCCTATTTGACCTTCTCTCTCACATTTATTTAGGATTTCTTCCTTTTTTTCATTGCTCAGCCACTTAATTTTCCTGCCAGTATCGCTCTTCTGCCCCATTTCTTTACTTCTTCGCAACACTTAAAAGAAACAACTGCACTACATGAACAACACAACAACAGGAAACAATGAACAACTTTTCAGCCTCCTTTCTGGGTCAAAATGCAAGACGTCAAACAACAAACCAAAAGGTTCCGAACCAGCAGGTGTAAAACTCCAAAGGTTTTTTAGAAAATGTAAAAGTAAAGCGCTTTTCATCTCCCTTAGTAGGAAGACTTCTTCAGACAAAGGAAAAAATCATCAAACACAATTTAAAACCCAAAAAAAGGGGTGTGTGTTACAAAATTACAAACAGCTGCCTTAATTGAACCCACTGACATACCTTCACATTTAAAGTTGTATTACATTAAAAGCATAAATAAATGTCCACTTAGTGTAGACAGGGTGTCAAACATAAAAAAGTTTTCAAAAAAGAAACATCAACTTGATAAAAGTAACCAAGAATGTCTTAGTGAAGATTCATGAACCTAATCAAGTGTAAATACTGTTTGTTTCTCTTAAAATACACTTTAGCAAACAACTTTTCATAGGATAAAACAAAACTCATACAGAATCTTGTGATTAAAAAGAAAATAAAATGAAGTAATGCTTGCAACCAAATATAATATCCATTCCTTAACAGAAAAGGTAGTAAGGAGTACACATCTCTAATGCATAATGAAGAATCAATAATAAATGAATAAATAAACAGTGAAACTCAACTAGGAGTCTGCAATAAGCGGAATTTCAAAGGCGTTTCTAATAAAAGAAATGTTATTTCTAATATTAAATAACCGAATGTTTATTTCTGTGTTAAAAATCTAACAGTATATGAAAAAGAATTTTTTATTTTTTTTTAAATGTTCCTTGAGTAATGGGTAAAGCACCAAGCTGCGATGAGAACACTTTCTAAGCTTTAGTATGCACAGTTGTAGCAACCAAAACAAGTCAAAATGCAGCTGTTTCAGAAAAAATATGGCAAGGCATTGCACAAAAGACACGTCTAAATCAAAACAAACAAACCGCCGGATTCACAAGACGGTACTTCATTCAAGAACCATGCAGGTACTAAGCATGCGAAAAAGGCGGATAGCCAAACAAATGAAAAATCAGTTCACAGTCGTGCCCATGAATACGGCACATTGTTCTGCAAATGAGTTTGTACTGTGTGTTTAAAAGGTAATAAATAAAGTAGCAGAAGACAAAAGAAAGAAAGAAACACAACACCTAAGTGAATCCATAGCTGTTGGTGTTCAATGACATTGACAACAGGTAAACATAGCACTTCAAAATACCGTGGGTCTAAACATTAAGATCTCATTGTTGCTTATGCAAAAAGGTGTATGTGTCTAGAAGTAAGCGGGTTTTAAATTGTGTTTGATGATTTTTTCCTTTGTCTGAAGAAGTCTTCCTATTAAGGGAGACGAAAAGCGCTTTACTTTTACATTTTCTAAGAAACCTTTGGAGTTTTACACCTGCTGGTTCGGAACCTTTTGGTTTGTTTTCTGACAGTTTGTTTTTCTTCAGTTTCAAAATGCAAGATGCCTGGGTGGCCGAAAGCATGGCTGAATTGCAAAATGGTTGAGTTGCAAGGTGGTTGAATTATAAGGTAATTCCTGTATTTGGCATTTCAGTAATGTGAATGTTCAAATGTTTATTGCTAATAGCCTGTATTAGGCATTTTTACTTTTCAGAATTTATATATGTATTACACTTGACCCCCATAGGGTGACATACAAGAGTGGAGGAAGATGCACACAGGTGGATTATATCTTATGTAGGAGGGCCAGTTTGAAGGAGATTGGAGACTGTAAAGTGGTGACCGGGGAAAGTGTAGTTAGGCAGCATAGGATGGTGGTTTGTAGGATGACATTGGTGATCAAGAAGAGGAGGAGGAGTGTGAGGGCAGCACCAAGGATCAAATGGTGGAAATTAAAAAAGGGTAATTGTGAGGTGGAGTTCAGGGAAGAGTTAAGACAGGCACTGGGTGGCAGTGAAGAGTTACCGAATATATGGGCAACTACAGCAGAGATAGTAAGGGAGACTGCTAGAAAGGTGCTTTGTATGACATCTGGACAGAGGAAGGACGACAAGGAGACATGGTGGCAGAATGAGGAAGTACAGGAGAGTATACAGAGAAAGAGGTTTGCGAAGAAGAAGTGGGATTGTCAGAGAGATGAAGAAAGTAGACAGGAGTATAAGGAGATGAGATGCATGGCAAAGAGAGAGGTGGTGAAGGCTAAGGTTAAGGCTTATGAAGAGTTGTATGAAAGGTTGGACACTAAGGAGGGAGAAAAGGACCTGTACCGATTGGCTAGACAGAGGGACCAAGCTAGTAAAGATGTGCAGCAGGTAAGTGTGATAAAGGATAATGAGGGAAACGTACTCACAAGTGAGGAGAGGGTGTTGAGCAGATGGAAAGAGTACTTTGAGGGGCTGATGAATGAAGAGAATGAGAGGGAGAGAAGGTTGGATGATGCGTGGATAGTGAATCATGAAGTGCAGTGGATTAGCAAGGAGGAAGTAAGGTTAGCTATGAAGAGGATGAAGAATGGAAAGGCTGTTGGCCCAGATGACATACCTGTGGAAGCATGGAGGTGTTTAAGTGAAATGGTAGTGGAGTTTTTAACCAGATTGTTTAATGAAATCTTGGAAAGTGAGAGGATGCCTGAGGAATGGAGAAAAAGTGTTTTGGTACCGATTTTTAAGAATAAGGGTGATGTGCAGAGCTGTAGTAACTAAAGAGAGATTAAATTGATCAGTCATAGCATGACGTTATGGGAAAGAGTAGTGGAAGCTAGGTTAAGAAGGGAGGTGATGATTAGTGATCAGCAGTATGGTTTCATGCCAGGAAAGAGCACTACAGATGCGATGTTTGCTCTGAGAGTGTTGATGGAGAAGTACAGAGAATGTCAGAAGGAGATGCATTGTTTCTTTGTGGACTTAGAGAAAGCATATGACAGGGTACCTAGAGAGGAGTTGTGGTATTGTATGAGGAAGTCGCGAGTGTCAGAGAAGCATGTAAGAGTGGTAATGTGACAACGGTGAGGTCTGCGGTGGGAGTGTTGGATGCATTTAAGGTGGGGGTGGGATTACATCAAGGATCAGCTCTGAGCCCTTTCTTATTTGCAATGGTGATAGACAGGCTGACAGACGAGATCAGACAGGAGTTCCTGTGGACTATGATGTTTGCAGATGACATTGTGATCTGTAGTGAGAGTAGGGACAGTTGGAGGAGATCCTGGATAGGTGGAGATATGCTCTAGAGAGAAGAGGAATGAAGGTCAGCAGGACTAAGACAGAATATATGTGTGTGAATGAGAGGGAGGATAGAGGGATGGTGAGGATGCAGGGAGTAGAGGTGTCGAAGGTGGATGAGTTTAAATACTTGGGATCAACAGTTCAGAGTAATGGTGAGTGTGGAAGATAGGTGAAGAAGAGAGTACAAGCAGGATGGAGTGGGTGGAGAAGAGTGTCAGGAGTGATTTGTGATGGACGAGTACCAGTATGAGTGAAAGGGAAGGTCTACAAAAGGGTAGTGAGACCAGCTATATTATATGGCTTGGAGACAGTGGCACTGACAAAAAGGCAGGAGTCAGAGCTGGACGTGGCAAAGTTAAAGATGTTAAGATTTGCACTGGGTGTGACAAGGGTAGACAGGATTAGGAATAAGTATATTGGAGGGTCCGCCCAGGTTGGAAGGTTTGGAGACAAAGCCAGAGAGGAAAGATTACGTTGGTTTGGACATGTGCTGAGGAGGAACGCAGCATATATTGGGAAAAAGATACTAAGGATGAAGCTGTCAGGTAACAGGAAAAGAGGAAGGTCTAAGATGTGGTTTATGCATGTGGTGAGAGAGGACATGCAGGTGGTTGGTGTAACAGAGCAAGATGCAGAGGACAGGAAGAAATGGAAACAGATGATCCCGTGTGGCGACCCCTAACAGGAGCAGCCAAAAGGAGAAGAAGATTACACTTGACCCCCCCCCCCCTCAGACTCTTTGTTTTTTTTTGAAAAGTAGATCCTGTCTATTTAATCCTGTAAATTTCTGTCTAAGAATTATGGAGAGGAAGGTGGTGGCTCCTGCAGTGCATGTGTTATATCTTGACATGGCTAATGCCTTTGACACCATGGCATCATACAAAAGTTAAATGCTTTAAAATTTGACCCATATGTAGTAATATGAGTAGCAAACTGCCTGAAAGGCAGAACCCACATAGGTGCTTCATCAGAAAGTATGAAAGTGAGCAGCAGTGTCTATCAGGGCTCACTGCTGGGATCTCACCATTTAGGTATTTGCTTCTCAGATCTCTAAGCAGAGAGCCAAGGCCTCTGGCTAACAAAGTTTGCAGACAGTTGCAAATTGGGGGTTGTTAAGCCACCCTATGTCACTCAAACCCCCCAGAATGAGCTCACTCTAGTACATTTTTGGCATACAAAAAATGGGTCCAAACTAGATGCTAAAAAGTGTAGTATCAGCACATTTGGTAGAAAACATCTTCTCTTATTATACTATCTAGACAATGTACCTCTGCAAACTGAAAATGTAGTTAGGGACCTATGTAACAGTGTTTGACAGGAAATCCTTTTATTTAGCTCGGCTAATTGCCAAACGAATATCATCAAGGTCTGAAAAGGTAATCACTCCCTTGTACTCAGCATTGATCAGGCCAGTTATCAAATGGAAGTATCTCACTAAACATGTTAAACAATTAATAAGACCCCAAAGATTCCTAACCAAAAAGATGACAGTCCTAAAGTTCCTGAGCTACCTAGAAGAGGCTGGACGCATATCCCTTTATTCAGTGGCTTATAGACTTTTGAGTGGAGATTTCTGTCTTGTTTACCATGCCATTAGAGACTTGGTTGTCCTGGACTTTCTGTTTCTCTGCAAATTCAATATCTTTGCCAGTATTAGAATAAGGAAAATAAATCTTCACTAACAAATAAATAAAACACAGCTGACAGGTTTACATTCCAGTGCCTCCCAAACCTCTGGAATAAACTTTCTCTGCATGTTAAACAGTTTGACTCACTATCTTCCTTTAAACATAAGTATTCAGTAGCCAGCTCCAAACACAAGCAACTCCTTTTGTCCAGTGTTTATTAACAAAAAATGTTTAAAAAAAAACAACTATACATATTATCAACAGTTAGGAGCTTTCATCTTAATTTAGTGACATCGTCAACAGTTAGGAACTTTCATCTTAATTTAGTGACATCATCAGAACTGTCAGTAAAATTTGTTTACCAAATAAAATTCATTTCTCATTCAGACACACCTGAAATCAGCCAATCATGATACAAAACTACAAAAACCCATCCAAAATATTTGTTCATTCATAAAATGTACCTTAAATGTAAAAGCACTATGAAAACGTTCAAAAAATTCACATTAGAAATAAAAAAAATATATGTAGATGAAATGTACTATTCATTTTAAAGTTTGCTTGACTGCTTTTTTAATACACTATAAAGTGAAATGTTCTCATTTAATCCAGGTGGGTGTGTAGCATTAAGCTCAAGCTGCCAATACAGCTCCCTGTTCAACAATCTGTTACTTCAGTCATCCACAAAGCATGAAGCATCGACTGCTTGGTAACTGAAAAAGCAAAACCAACAAAATTCCTGCATACCATAGAATGTTTGTCCAGACATTTATAGTGTCCAAATGCTGAATACAATAATTATGTTGGTAGATTTGTCTATTAAATGCATTGTCCATTTTTCCTATGTAAAACATCAAACTCAACGTGCAATATACACCACTCTTTCAGTTAAACAATTGAATCTACCAGTTTTTCCTTCTTTTTTGATGATCTAAAGTATGAATGATCGTAGTCCATTTCAGTACTGATGCTGCTTGCACCTGACACATTTTTTTTGGTGATGTTAAGAAATGTGTCCTTCACAAAGAGGTTTCTCTAACAGGTTCTTGATGTTGATTTTTTTGTTATATGTAAAAGTAGGTGCAATATCAGTGAGCTTCCTTGTATCCTCATGGCACTGGAAAATATCCGAGTTCTTACAGATAAGGCCCTCACTATTCTTCACATCTGCTGTATAAGTACAACACCATGTTATTTCTGTAAACGCAAGCTAGATGATTGTATGGGTATTCACAAACTTACTCCAGATTTACTGTCATGGTGCTCCTGGGGATAGGAGGTGCTGCCTGAGATGGGGTAATGGCAAGGGCGAATAGCCATGAGCCTTAGTGGCCTGGGAATATCTATCAGTCTATATAGGTATGGTTCCCACTGAAGTGGCTGGATAGTAGCTTGGTGATGAGTAGAGTTTTGCTACACATTTGTTGATTTAATCATATTATGCCACAGTTGACTTGTGGATTGTCAACTGTAGTATAATTTTGAGTGATTCACTTTGGTTGTAGTGATGTGACTGTTTGGTTAGTGTATATATAAGTTAGGGGTGTGTGGGGGCAGAACTCCCATTGCACCTCACAAGACATCTGCAACAGCTGGAAAGGCCACAGAAATACCTCACTAAAAGAATCAATCACAGGGCTAAAGCAGATGCCCTATGCTGACCATCTAATAAAACTCCAGCTATACTCTGTGGCATATCGTCTACTCAGAGGCGATCTCTGCTTAACATACAAGGCCATGTCAAACCCTGAGCTGTTGGACATGCTCCACTTAAAGAAATCCCAATTCCTCAGAGACACACACTCCAGGGATCTAAATCTTGTCATCACGATGAACAAAGCATGTTGGAGGGATAGGTTCCTGACCCAGAGACCCTCCCATACTCTGGAATAGGCTGCCCGTACATGTCAAGCAGAGCGACTCCTTGGCCCTCTTCAAAAGGAACCTTGACCATTGGATGGGAGATAGAAAATTCACCCCGGGGATCATGTCAGACAGGGGTCCAGGGAAGTAAATATTATGGGAAGAAATATCCAGGGAATTGTTATGGCTAGGCTTGTATAGGCCCTAGGGCCGATAGCCTAGTACCAACCTATGTACCTATATTGTAGGCTTTTTGATTTATAGTTTAGGTAGAGGATTTGTTTGGGAGATTGTGTTTTGCTATTTTTTTGTTCTGTATATGTGGATCACAAATGCAAACTGTCTGGTTTGCATCTATAATCTTATTTTGTTTGTGTGTGTCACAGTATAATGGGGCACTTGGTTAAGCAGTTCAAAATAGTGTGTCAAAACACGTTTAATAATAAATACACATATGTGTATGTATATATGTATATACATATACGTGAGCATGATATTTTCTCTCCCTTCCTCGAAATGCATTTAATAGTAAACTAGGGCATTTCTTTTATACAGACATTTCTTGGATTTAGCATTTTCTCATGCTGGCCAACAGGAATGCTACATATTGTATAATCTGTCTGGAAGAAAATCAAGCTCTGCAGAACCTCAGGTCTGTAAAATGGTATACTACCTCTGCTGTAAGTGAATGTTTCTTAATGACATAACAGCATGGCTCCACTGACCTTTGGGCCACATCAGTACATGGAATCAGCAGCTGCATGCAGTGGGAACTGAGTTTTTCCCAAAGGGGATGATGACACATTTTTTGGCATTAAGCTTAAGGCTATGGTTTTGAGGGTCTATATTATATATTAGAACGCTTAACTGTTCGAATTGCTAAAGAACGAACTTTAGTGATCGAACAGTTAAATGTTCGAATATATTAAAAAAAAAAAAAACAAAACAAAAAAAAAAAAAAGAAAAACTAAAGAGTGTAAGCAGGGGGGGCAAGCCCCCCCCCGGAACCCCTCCACTAGTTAAATATACCAACTCCAAGATCGTGCTCCAGTGAAGGAAATGGGAAAGTTTCCATTTCCACACTGTAGCACACTGAAGTGCAATCTCGGAGTTGGTATATTTAAGTAGTGGGGGGTGTGGGGGGTGCAGGGGTGCTTGCTCCCCTGCTTAAACCCTTTACTTTCTGTTTTTTTTTTTAAATATTATTTTTTAATATATTCGAACATTTAACTGTTCGATCACTAAAGTTAGTTCTTTAGCGATTCGAACAGTTAAGGTTCCAAGATATAATATAGACCCAGTTTTTACACCAATCATTGGTCAGTGAGGCCTTCCTGTAGGATGTCTACATCACTTGGGGAGTTAATAATGGCTCCCAGCTTGCAGTCGTCTGTGGACTTGGTCAGCCAGAGTCCCTCTGCGTTGGCTTGGACTTCTGAGAAGTAGATGCTAAACAGGAGAGGACCCAGGACCGATCTCTGTGGGACTCCACTTGTGACTGGTCAGCAGTCTGACTTGGAGTCTGCTACTTTCACACTGTGGGTTCTGTCTGTGAGTCAATTTGCAACCCATCTAGTGATATAGGTGTTGGTGCCTAGTTTGGTAAGTTTATCAATAATTGCTGAGTGGGGAATGGTATCAAAGTCTTTGGCCAGATGGAGGTAGGCTGTATCAACTGTCTTGCCCTCATCCACAGCTCTGGTGAATAACTCAAAGATGTCAACCAAGTTGAGCAGGCATGATCCACCTTTCAAAAAAACAACTTGCATGGGATCTAGAGTTTGGAGATTCCCTATATCCTTGTTAATTAGGTCCATGATGATGCGCTCCATAGCCTTACATATCAGACCCATCAGGCTAATGGGGAGAAAATTCCCAGGGTCTGTAGTCACTCCCCCTTTATGTAGAAGGATGACACTAGCAGTGAGCCATTCAGTAGGGACAAAGCCTGAGGTGAGGCTGTGATTGAACAGGGCACACAGCTGTGGTGCCAGTTCACTTTGTAGTTCATGTAGAACACATCCAGGGATATTGTTGGGTCCCATGAAAGCTGTAATCTTGGCCTTGGATAATGCAGCTTTAACCTGTGCTGCAGTAATGCTGGATGCCTGGCATTCCTCCAGTATTGTGATTGGTCCTTTGGGAGGAGAGAGGAGTAAAGTTGGCACTGAATCTGTCAGCCAGTATGCTGGCAATATCTGTTGGTTTAGTATAGGAGGTACCATTTGTGCAGTAACTCGGAGCAAACCTGGGTATTGCTGTGGAGATTCTTGATATAACTATAGAAGGCTTTGTGGTTTTTGTGTCTGCCACAATTTTGCCTTCATAGCTGGCTTTAGAGGTTTTGATGAGGGATCTCAACTTTTTGTTGAGGCTAATAAGGGAGTTTTTCCAGTCTTGGGACTTCACCTTTTTCTGCAACAGTTTCTTCCTTCTGTTGTAGAGTTTATTAATGGCAGGGGACCACCAGATTGGCTTCCTTTTTTTGGAGGAGAGCGTCTTGGTTCTGTTGGGTATGGCTAGTTCCATGTATTTATGTATGTGTTCATACAGTGCATTGGTGTATGATTTGGCAATCATACATCTATTTTCCATTGACATGGGTGCTGTGACGTTAGCAACCCCTGTTTTTAGGAGCCCAAAGTCAACTTTGCAGATGTTTTTCATGATGGTTACCTTTGCAGGGGGTGTGTGGGTGAAATGTGGATTTCCATGGTGATTAGTTTGTGGTCGGATCTAACCAGGGAGGAATTAACTACTGGTATAGAGCAACGGTTGCCCATGTTTGTAATAACCAGATCAAGACTTCTAGCATTGAGCAGCTTGGTCATTGGAACATCACCTAAAAAGGTACTATAGGGGTGGGAAGAGCCTTAGCCAGTAATGGAAACCCAGGGGTGACAGGTGCAGCCCATCTCTGGCAAATCATCGATGTCAGTCATGTCATCCCAAGCAGACAGATACTGGATCCCCTTAGAATGAGACCAGAAACTTAGCCAATTGTTTAAGTCAATCATTTTCTGCTTGTACTGTGGTATCATTCTGGGGGATAGTAGGATGCTGCTCTGGGTTAGGGTCATATCTGCCTGGGCCACATAATCCGAGAGCTCCTCTGTCTTTTTTCATGTAGTCCAGGGGGGTACATCTCAGGTCATTCACACCCACATGGACAGTGACAGAGTCATACTTGTACTTGTTGTGGAGTGACCTGAGTGCATGTGTCAGATTCTGGCACCTGATAGACAGCTGACTGTTACCTTCGCTTTATTCAACCTAGTGAGTGGGACATCAGTATGCCTCACTATCGAGTTACCTATGATTAGTGTATTGGGCAAGCTGTTTTGCCTTAGGGGCTTAGGGTGAGGGGCACTGTGTAGGTGAGCTATGTGTCTTGTGGTTTGTGCTGTGTTGTGGTGGTCGAGTGGGTTTCTGCTGTTTGGGTAGAATTGAGAGCCTCTCTGTGAAGGTGGGTGTATGGTTTGTGTTTTTATGTGAGATCTGTGATGGTGGGTGTTCTGGAGTGCTATGTGTTGCATGTGTTGTGGTGGAGGTGTTGACCTTCTCCTCTTGGCCAGCTATTCTGGTCTTGTCTTGAGAGTGCATGGCTTCCAATTTGGATATATAAATGCATCTCTTACAAGTCTGAGTGTTGGGAGGTAAGAGGCAAAGGTTGTCTGTGTACATGAGGCAGTTGTTACACTGCTTCAGAATGCCTAAGTTCACCAGGTTAATAAGAGAAAGCACAGGGAATTGACCTTTAGGCATGCCAGGAGGGATGGTCATTATTACAAAAGTACTGGAGCTGTTTCTTTATATATTCCTTTTACAGGAAAAATGTCACTCAAGATGTCTGAGTTAGAAAGAAATCAGGCAGTACTTACTGAAAAATAAAGAATTAGCTTGTCAAGAATGATGAAAAGAGGGGAGTCGCATGAATGGCTACTGCCTGGCTACTACTAATGCTGGTCTCGGCACAGCTTCACTCTGTTGGGATACAATACTCCTTTGCTTCTTCTCTCACCAGAAACAAAATGTTAGCACCAATCTCAAGAAGAGAAGCAGGCCACTGCCTGTTTGGTGATCTACAGTAGGACTGCCACCTTTTCAATTGCCCAAAGTGGGACATTTTTTGTAGAAACATCAGATTTTGCAAGTTAAGTTGTAGTGGAGAGTTTCAGAGGTTAAGTATCAACTTTTCATTTACCTTGTAGCTTTGACTTGTATGGTAATTATTTTTTTTATTATTTTTGTGCATAATATATTTGTATTTTTTTTAAAACTGAAAACACAATGTGAGTTTACATTAATGTTACACATAATTACTGTTTTAATACACAATTTCCTAAATCTTTGCAGTGAAATATATTTCTTTTAGGTCTCTAACTTTTTAACTTTAACTTTCTAATTTTCAGTTTTATTGTTTGTGTGACATTTCTGATTTTTTTTTAATCATTGCAGTGGTTCTAAACAATGGAATTCCATTTGGCATCTGTATGCATTTTGTACAGCTGTGTGAATCATTCATATTCATGGCATCCATCTATTCAAATATCTTTGGGAAAAGTGATGTCCGTAAATGCAAACTGTCATATTTAAGCTGAACTGTTGGTGCTGAGTATATTTACCTCATACAACCACTTGCTCTTGACCCTTCACAATGCGTTTGACTGAGTTGGACTTGGAGTGGAGGGTTAAGGTTATGAGCTGTAGCACCTGTGGTACAAGGTTTGAGTCTCTCACCCCTAATTTGCCCACTGTGTGACCTTAAACAATTAATCATGAAAGTACTCTTGTATCACCCCTGAAAAGGAACTTTTTGTCCAGTGGGCCTACCTGGATAACAAATGTTTTTATTATTATTAGTAGTAGGCCTGCTTTTAAAATGATATACCGTTCTTTGACAAAAATACAAATGTAAATCCGTAGGGCCTGATTCTGGATGATGGACATAAGAAAATGTGAAACATTTGCACTGCCTGTGACTTTGAATTTATGAAATTAAGACAGCTAAAAACTTACTTAAACCAGTGGACTGAACATGGGGGCCATGCTAGGATGCACTTGAATGCAACATTTCTGCCTCTATGGAGTCCGTTGCTACCTGGAGATTGGGAACAACATTCAGGTTATACCCTCTGAAGCTCAGTGTGAATGTTCATTATGGACTTAATCCCATGGGTCTATATCTTAAAAAAAAGCTCTCACTGTATTAGACAGGAAGAAATATGATAGTCCGAGAGCTGATTCCACATTCTTCCTATGTAGTTTGTTTTTCATGACTGCTTGACTGCGCACCATTTTCCACATTTTTGCCCCAATGCTATATATAAAATGTTTGGAGTAGGGGGCCCTCTGCTTTCTGCTGATACTGATCCTTAAAGCGGTTGCTTCTACTGTCTATTATTAGTCCTTCTATTCCATTCAGCATATGTTGTATTACCATGACAGTCTCTGATGTCAGAAGGCACTCATCAGCATCACACTGCCAGTAGCTGTTTCTAAATGTATGCTTGGAGTCTAGTAGTCTAAGTTCTCTCAGATGTCTTGTTTTTTTTTTTCTTCAGTGTTTTCTCACCAGCCTAAATGATACAGGTGCTGCCCAGTGTCCTTTTTCACCTGTCTAAGTGATACAGATGCTGCCCAGTGTCCTGTTAACTTGTACCTCCTACCATGTACACTGTTTATTACCTCTAATTCTGTGCAGTCATACACACTCCCCAACTTCAACTTCCCCTCTATCCACCTTCGTCTCCACCCTTCCTGCAACAACTGCTTCTATGCTCACCCCACTACACCCTAATGTGGCAATCACCCATTTAACCCATACTTGCATATGAATTGGAGCTTTTCTCCCCGGGCCACCACTAAAAATGGGCACTTCATGGCCCAGTGGAATTTCCCAGTCATCAAACTGAAATAAATAAATAAATAAATAAATAAATAAATAAATAAATAAATAAATAAATCACATCATGGCCAGGTCGTCCTTCTCTGAGGCACACACTTTCAACCAAGGACACCTGGGTCTCTGTTATGGCTTCATCCGGCACACGAAGATGCTGGCCAAATAGTGAAATTGTAACATGCTTGCTTATTTATTTTTTTCTCTCTTTCTTTGTTAACCAGATATTTCTCATTGGCTTAGAAGTACATTTTCTTTGGGAGTCTAGGAAGAAACTCCCCAGCATTTTAATTTGCATGTCTGACAAATGTATTATGAACAAAAGCACATCATTAAATTACACAAATACATGTTTAATACAGACCTGTATATTATAAACACACACACACACACACACACACACACACACACACACACACACACACACACACACACACACACACACACACATATGGATCTGATGGAAATAGTTGAAAAGAAAGTTATTTCAAAATGGGAATCATTGACCAGTTTGTTTCTGGTGTTGTTGTATAAGTGTTGTTTTTGTGCAAGATCAGTGAATAGCTGGGTTAAGGGAGTTTCTCTTTTTCTTTGCTATTGTGCAGTCTTGGAGTTGGTGTAACATATTGTTGCTGGGATGTAAGGGATGCAGCCCCCCAAGTGGGAGGATGCTGGAGGATTTCTGTTATTTTGGTGATTTCAACTAAACATTTTTTCAATGTTTTTTCATGAATGGAGTGATTTTTTTACAGTGTTCTTTTGATATTTCATGATATACTGTCTCTCTCTCTCTCCCCCCGCCCCCACTTTGTCTATAACCACTTGATGAAAACTAATGTAGGGCACCTAGAGCTCATATTTAGTCTCAGATCCCCACTCCCTTACAGGTTTCAAAATCTAACAGTGTGCCATCATAGCGCAAAGTAGAAAAGTCATTTAGCAGGGGAAAAAAGCAGTAAATCCAATTAAAAAGACAAATAGGCAAGCAATTAAACCTTTCCTGTGAAACTACAGTTTCTCTCACAAATATTGCTAAACAAGGTTACAGCTTTCAAACTTATTTTATTTTGCATATTGAACAAAAGAACAAATACACTTTTCTGTACCTACTAGGACATCTTATAAATGTACTCATGCAGTACATTTTTTGCATATTCTACAACACTTAAATGTAGCTGACAAATACGTTAACAGTATGAAAAAAAATATAACACATTTTATATCCATTAACACATCTGAAGACGGTGGTGTTGGCTGCTTATGGATAAACATTTGATTCATTTTTAATATTATTTTGGAGTTTGGACTCAATGCTTTTTATATGTTAACTTGGATACTCTCTGGAATTTGTAATACTGGAGTTTAAAGTTTTTGGACACTGAAGTACTGGGGAGATGTTTCTGTAGAGTTTTATCATTTTTTGTAGCTCTGTGTTCTTTTATGTTTTGTCAGCTTGTTTACAGATGCTGAATTTGCAAGGTTTTTGCCTCTTCTTAAGGAAATGATGGCAATGGTTCTTTGTCCTTTGTTTGAGCTTGTAGACTGCGAGTGTTGTGGGCATTAAATTTCAGCAGCTGACTGTCTCTGGCACATGTTGGCATTTACGATGTTCCTGTGGATTCCAGTGAACTTGATTATTATTTTATTTTATTTTTGTTTGTTTGCTTGCAGAAGGTTGCAATTGTAGTTCCTACAAGAATTTATGGATTTGGAATGCCTGGAACCATTATATTCCATTTTGTGCAGTAGTGTTACTTTGAAGCCATGAAATTTGATTTGTCTACTACAAGCTCGGACTTTGTGCAGTGGGATATTTTTTTTGTTTTTAGTTACATACATGGCATTATGATTTATAGATTCATAGATTATAGATTCATAGATTAGTACTAGGCTAACTACCTTTGTGGGCTATTTTCAGCCTAGCCAATTACCCCATGTGAGAATCAAACCCTGCACCTTGTGTTTGTAAGGTAAACATCTTAACCATTATGCCAACATCTCACCCTTAGGTATTAGTAGATTTACTGAATAACTTATCTCTGTTTGATCAGTTGATTATTGTGCCTGGATACTAATTTCATCAACATTGCTGCATAATGTATTGTATGTTTTGTTTTAATTTTCATTTTATTTTACATATTATGATATGTATGTTTTGGTTTAATTTTCATTTTCTTGTACATATTATAGTATGCATGTTTGGTTTTCATTTTCATTTTACTGGAGATATTACTTTGATTTGAAACTGAAGCTGAAGTTCAATACACTGGCATCACAATCCACCCCACCCGCCATAAGAATCTCCAGCAAGTCTTGTGCAGGCATCCATCAAGAAATGGAGACAAGGCTGCTGTCTGTTCGCACGCTACCTGATTCCCTTTCTGAACAGACCATCTGTATTGGCATTAACAGTATCACTCCTATGCTGAATAGTTATGTTTTAGTATCGCATAATAAAACTCCATTTAAGAAGTATTCCATTCTGTCGTCTTGCCTTATATAACTATTTAACTTTCTGCCATGCAGCAAGGGTTGCATCTTTTGTAGAGCCCAGACTATTCCTAAACACTCCTCCTCTGTTGCTGCACTGGATTCCTCCTTCGGTTGAAGACTGCAACTCAAGTATGCAATAGTGTTCTCTTATCTGTTTGAGGAAATATGGTTAAGTACAGCCGTCACCCCATGGTTGGAAGTATCTATCTGCACAATGAATTCTTGACTGTAGTAAGGACTGGCTAGTACAGGTAGTCTACTCAAAGCCTCTTTGACCACTTGAAATGCCTGCTGAATAGACCTTATCTGGCGTATTCTTACAGGTAAGCTTTGTATGGGAAGTGACTATTGTACTTTAATAGGACACAAACATTTTATAGAACTCTGCTGTCTCTAAGAATTCCCTCATATGTTTCTTGATATTAGGGGTTGGCCATCCCTTAATAGCTTTGTCCTTGGATGGTTCTAGCCTAATCATTCAAACAATCACTTTATGATATGATGCAATATGTCTGCCATGCCTGCCTGACACTTGTTGACCCTAGTAGTCATCCCTGCCCTTTGCAGTCTTTTCAATACCTCTCTGATACATTGAACATATTCTGCCCATGACAGGTAATATAAACCAGGTAAGCAGAGGCATAATCTACTTGTTTTTCAAGGATTCACTTTCCCAGCTTCTGGAAAGTGGCTGGGGCATTATTCATCCCATAATAAAACTTATCAAACTTGTATAGCCTAAATGGGGTCTCCAATTTTAACTTGTCCCTGGCTGCAGGTATCATAGCTACCTGTGAGTAACCCATGGTCCATAGTGGTTAGTTATTTATAATCACAAAGCTGGTTGATGGCTTCAATAGTCCTTGGTATGGGGTGGACATCTGACTGTGATGGATTCTTGTAGCCCACATAGAACCTGATGCTGCCTTTTTTTTTTGGCAGCAGCACCACTGGGATATTCCAGGGACTGATGGTTTCCTAGATTAACTTCCTGTTCCAACATGGTCTGCAGTTCCTTCTTCAGATTTGCCTAGCCCTTTCAAGCACCTTGGAATGGGCTTGCTTCCTGACCTGTGGGGGTTGATCCTGTGCCCACATGGTGTTCCACGAGGTTACCAGCAAAATTATTCCTGAATTTTTGTAATACTGCTCAGGTTTCCTGAACTTGGGTAGTGATAGGTGCTGGGGAGGGCCAGAGCCTCTGTGTTATATGGCCTCTTATCATGTTAAATGGAAGAGCTGATGTTTCTGCCTCCTGCCTGGCAAATCATGTAGTCAATGTCACTCACCTTCCTCACATTGATGAAAGGACCTCCTACTCTGTTGCAGCTTCTTGTGTCCAACAGGAAAAAGCAGCAGCATCTGCTGCCTAGCAGAACCACCCCCTGCCCCACAGGATTACCTGCCATCAACCAGGATCACCTAATTGAGTAGGCTGCATGGATTGTTGTGTCACTTGTCAGGAAAGCTAAGTACACATTTATGATTTGCAGTTGCTCTGCATGGAGAAACTTGCTTGATGCATAAGAAGGAAGAAAGGTGGTGTATATGAATTTTTTTCCATACAACAGTCTAGTCTGTTAAATATTTTGTAGTCCATATAGCAGCATATGCAGCTGAAGGGTGTGTTACAATGTGGTGAGACAATCAGCTAAAAATATTAGTTACAACTCCATTTTCACTGTTGCTAATAGATGACAGACATTGTAAGCGTGGCTGTATAGAGACATTAACATTGTGGCAATGGGAGTAGTGTCAATAAAAGAAACACATACCCATAAAAGATTCACCAGTATGTGTGGGAGGAATACAAGCAGTGCCTGTGAATAAGAGAAAAAATGGTCATGTTCTGAGGTGATGATCCGTCTGTACTAATGGATAAACATGTAAATGGTAGCCTTCTGTTCACTGTAGTAGCAAGAACTAATGACAAGTTTATGTCATCCTGGACATCAGAAGTTTCCCCTTCATAATAATGTTAATAATCTCTGGCATACATTGGTACACAATAAGCCAGTGTACTAAATACTCTGGCATATTACTTTGGTATAACTTCCACTACATTTTCATAAACCTGGCTTCACATGTTTATATTGAAATGAAGGCATGCTACGGATTCTAGTTTTCAATAATCATGCCTATATGCCTAAGCATGTAATGATACACATGCAAATAACATAACGGTTAGCAAGAGCTACTGCTTTAATGAAACTGTGCTACCTTTTACTTGCTCAACGCATTACAGATGATTTCATTCTAGCAACAATTTAAGCAGTGTTGTATTCTGAAAATTCAATATCCCATTTCTGAAAATGAAAACACTAAAGAAGACTTACTATATATATGTAGATGAAAATGGCGTCGCTGTATTTGTTTTCCCATTGCAAGTCATACCTCCTCAGTGACATGTACATAAAACTATTATTATTCATCTAGCAATGCTTTTCTGATACCGTTATTTGTTGGAACATCATATAGATATTTTATTCATTTGCATACTGTCTTGCTGCAGCTACTCTCCCAGTGGAGCAATGTGATGCTGTTGCTCATTGGCACAAGTTAACATAAAACTTAACAGACACTACAAAACTGATTAAAAATACATCAGACGTTTAATAGAAATTTACCTATAAGATGTTTAATTTATAATAATCTGCAGAAATTACCTAGAGTACTAGTTAGAAGACAATCCATATAGTTATTACAGGTGAATGAACTCCAATAGAAACAATAACTCTAATCTGAAAAAGGGAAAAATCTATCCATGGATTATGGGGGCGGGGGGGTATAGTTTGCATAATGAATAAAATCTGTCTTAAAGCAGGATTAGGTTGCTTAGTCTTCAAACTCCTTCCATAAACCTGCAGCATAACATGTTTCCTTTATTATACACCAGGTCTCCACATATTCCATTTATAAATATGCACTCAGACATGTGCATCTCAAATTTTTCTATGTATAATTTTCATTTTTAGGGAAGACAGTATAGACACTGATGCAGACAGTAGGAAATGGTTCTATAGCAGTCAAGTAACAGATAAATGAATATAATGTGACAAATGCAGTAGGTGAGAAAATGCATTTCATTGGTGTCTATATTACGTAGTCGAAAGGTAAAAAGAGTGAATGCTCTTTTATCGAACACTGAAAGGCGAAACCACTAAATATTGAAGACACGGAACAGAGATTTTTTTTCTCCAGGGAAAGAAATCACTGGGCCATTTTTGGGACTTTGCCATTTGCTCCACTGTGGTTCGATCCCGGAGTTGGTATATTTAAGTAGGGGGGGTGTGTGGGGACAAAGCCCCCCCCCACTTTATTTTGTGTTTGCATTTTTTTTTTTTGATTTTTGCAGACCAGCGTTTTTTTTTCCCTGGGAAAAAATGCCTGTTCCGTGTCTTCGATATTTAGTGGTTTTGCCTTTCAGTGTTCAATAAAAGAGCATTCACTCTTTTTATCTTTCGACTATGTAATATGGAAGTGTTCATTGCGGGTGAGATGAGAGGTATCACATAATCATAAAAAATACACGAGGAAGGACAGATTACAGATTAGTTTGTTGGGATAAACCCAAGCATAGCAAGCTGCCAGAAATGGTTAATTAATGAGACTAGTTCTAAAGGTTGCCACAGAAGTACTCGGCTTGATATGATAGCAGAGCCTATTGTAGAAATGGACAATATGTTGGACTAGTTACCTGTTGCACTAGCTGGTATTGTTAACAGGGCAGTACAGATTTAATTATCTAGAAGGGGTGTTTGCTCTAACACTGGTTCTATTTAGGTGTTTCCTCAAGTTCATAACTACAGAAGCTATCATAGTTAAAATATTATTCTAAGAGCTTGGAAAAAATTAGCTGTAAGGACCATAAAGGACACTTATTTCCAATTGTTTAGTGTCATTCATGAGCCCCTAAGGCTATTCAAAACCCCACCAGTGAGGGAATACTTGGAAAAATTAGGCAAGCTAGTACAGCACAGTAAGTTTCTGCATCCACATGAAGTCATTCAGACTTCTGAGGAATCCATAAATGTCACTTTCTTGCAGACTACCTGAAACCATCAGCATAGCAAAACATCAAGTTGTTAAATGCAGTGCAAAGACCGGTGCTAAATCTGTATTTCACCAGAGATAATTAAGTACTCCTCCTAGACTGTGAAAGAAAAAAAATAATTGGAACTCCTGATTAATGATAATTAGGTCTCTACAAGGCTGTCCTTAATGTGGCATTTTTCCATTAAAAAAATGCAAAATGTTTCCAGATGAAAGTTGCTTAATGCCAAATCACAGGCCTGAGATTCATAAATACAGTGCACAGAAATGTACAAGCACTTTATACATTATGTTTAGTAAACTGTCAGTCAGAGTCTTTGTTCATCGACCACTGACATGGATAACAGTTGTTAATAGCAATGTGCAACTGGCAGGATATATTTAAGAATTGCACATAGGAGCACACTATATAGACCAGAGTACAGTGAGCTTTGTTTCCCATTTTATTCTTTACCCCATTCACAAATCTACAGAGAAAGATATTTCAGGCATGGGCAATAATGCCCTTCTAGCCTGCCAGTATGTATCTAACAGCCATTGTCATAATAAGTGTCCACATTTTTCTTAAAAATACTTAGACCTTACTGTCTACAGATTCTCACTCTTCCTAACTTCCCACCATCCCTTTCCTTGACTCTCATTACCCCACTGCATTTGCACCATGACATAAACATGAAATATAATCATATGAATTGTAAAGTTTGCATTTCTCTCATAATTGTTGGTAAATCTATTAATGAACATTTTTTGTTATATATTGTTACTTTTTATTCCATTTTTGATATGTACAGTGCACTGCCTCTGTGTGTTCTCTCTCTCTCTTTTTTTTTTTTTTTTTTTTTTTGTGAATTATTTCGCTCAGGCTGTACCTGCAAATGATCAAATCAGTGTATTATTCCAGTAAACCAATCCAAAATAAAATAAAAAAATAAGCTTAAATTTTTACTTCTATGAATGCCCTTGGTATATCTCTGATATACTTTTTTTTCCAGTTTATTCATGCAAGCTTTCTTATAAGGTTTTCATATTATTCAATACTCTAGTCTGGTCCTAATGTAACTTATAAACATTGATTCTATCAATTCTGATTTCTTATAATTTGTAAATCTTTTTAAATAGCCTATAGATTTATAACAATCATTAACCAATCGGTTGATATGATTAGAATAACTCAAAGCTGTGTCGACCCATATATTCAGGTCCTTAAATGAATCTACATTTTTAATCACATTGGGCTGTATTAAATATTCACCCTTTAATTTATGTCTCCCAAGTCTCATATGCTTAGTTTTTGAGGTATTTATCAGCATGTTATTCTCCTATGCCCAAATAATCCATTTAGTCAGGTTGTTTGAAAGGGTTTACTATCACATTTCTGAAAATCACTTGGTTGAGTGATGACTTAATTGAAAAAAAAATACTGAAAATAAAAACATAGCTGAAGCAAAATGAAAACGGTAATGCTGACACAGTGAGGAAAAGGGCACATTTCCTGATTCCCACTGCAGTGCAATCTCCAAGCAGGATGTTGACCTAAACAGTGAATCCACACTAGGATTTGTCATTATGGACTTGACCATTTTCAGTTCGGTGTTACGAGAACTGGAAAACAGCCTTTTGACCATCCCAGTTTCAGTGACTGCAGTTTGAAAATGTGATTGTAAACTGTTTGCAAGGTATGCTCTATCTGTAAAACTTGTAATCTGTTTTCCCATTTTCAAGCCATCTGTAAACAGATTATAGAACACCTCAGATGAAAAAGCCAAATCTGAAAGTTTAATGGACCTGGGTTAGAACTCTGTCAGACACCTTGTAAGACAACTGTAATGTAGGATTTCGGCAGTCTAATTGCTTTATGATACTTGCCATGTTCTATTTGTAAGCCATGCAGCTACCTATCTTATGAAGATTACATCAATACCAACTTGTTCTATTATACTGATTAGTGTTTTGTGTGTAACCTTCTCAGAGGCTGAAGATTAGGCTATATAAATTACATCACAGAACAAGGTTTCATTTATAGCTATTTTGCTATTATTATAAGTTATCAGATTGCAGGAAGTTATAGATCTGTATTCACCACATGTACGCTCATATATGGTTTCAATTCCCAGCTTATACAGTTGTGACAATAATTCATCCACAACAGTCTTCATTATTTTTTTCACTGCAAGAAAACTAAACTTATGGATCTATATGATTCTGGCTTTATCCTAATCTTCTTTCCCCTTTCCCTTAAAGGTGGGTTCAACAAAGCCAGCACCATGGTGTTAAGGGATGAAACCCTAACTATGGTCCATTTCACCAGAGTTTGATCAGCTGCTTGCGTGTCTAATGTGCTGGCAGTGAAGGATGGATGTGCCTATCCCCCTGGAGTATTCTTTTCGGCACTCCATGATGGGAGATCTGGTCTGTGAAGAGGGGAGCAGCCCTTGCAAAATTCCATCTTGGGCATGGGGATTGACAAGAGGAGTAGGTTATAACATAAAAAAATCCCTCCACCTCATGGAAGCAGTTGCCAGAAAGACCCTCCAGGATGACTGTAAGTTCCACGCATCCCCAGCCAAAAAAAAAAAAAATCTGCGTTAGTCTGGAGGTTGAAAAGATGGGCTTGTAAATCTGGCAGTGGATGGGAGCACATTGGGAGAAAACCAGAACGTATATAGTAAGGGGGGAAGGGGCAGGGAACAAATAAACAAAAAAATGGGTTTCAAAAGTACACGTCTCCAATTCTGAGAAATCTCCATGTATTTAAATGACCTAGTGAATAATAAATATAATGCTACTGCAAGTTCAGTGTTTGTAGGCTATTGTAATTAATTCCATTGCCTCTATTTGCTTTGTTTGGGTCCAGTTTGCATAGTACTTTTTCAAAATAATCCAATTTAATTTCAGTATTTGATGTTATGTGGATATTATTAGTACTAATTATTTCCTTTTTGTAGACTCTGAGAGTTTTTATAAATACATCTACAATGTGTCAAGTTTGGCACTGCATTTTAGAATCTATACACTGTTTATCAATTGTATGTCTTTACTTCTACCTTGTCTTTTATAGCTATAAAATGGTTTCATATTATGCTTAATTTTTTTATATATATTTTTTCAAATTTTCCATGATCTTGTCTTACACTGTTTAATGATATAATTCAACCTTATTTCTATTTATTTTTTTTATTTTTCATCTTAATTAAGTTTTGTGATCTGATTGATATATATCCTCTCAACCTTGTGTACCTAGATTCTAATGTTAACCTTTTTTTTTAATTCAAATAATTTCCGTTTGAAAACTTGTCATGTTCCTTCTGCTATTTCGTTAAATGCATCATTCCAATTACTTTTACATGATGATTGTTTTGCTTCCCTATAGTTTATTAATCTTATATGCATTGGTTTAGATGTCAGTTTAACATAATTATTGAATGAAATAACCAGGGAGTGCACCAGTCGCTGTATAATGAAAGACCACTGGAATTTTGAATAATCCAACGTTTAATACAAAACTCACAAACGAACAGGCTCAGAATAGTAAGCGCTTTCACGTTATTACAACGCTTCATCAGACTTCAAAAGCAGCATGACAACTTCCTCTTTAAGTATCGTTACTATTCACAGCTTGTACAAATTAACTAATCTCATAAGTACTTAAAACAATCAAAAACAACTGTGTATCAAAAATACATACTTGTACTCAGCCAATATATGCATTTAATATATATAAAATGTACGATAAAAACTAATACGTATGATAAAAGAATTGTTATTAAAAACAAGCCATTAATGTTTAAGTGGTCTCCCCACTAAAAATGGTTTGAGAGTTATCTTTTCATTGAGTCCATATTTGTGAGCTTGTAGCTTAAGTATCCACTTATTCTCCACTTCTTCGGTATGGTTTTTAATATTCCCTAATCTATTCGTCCTAGTTATTGCTTCCATCACCCTAAATGTAAAGGTATGTGTAGAGCCTTGTTCCAATATGTGTCGTGCCAGAGCATTAGTTGTATTCCCTTTCTCTATCGCGTATATATGCTCCCTGATGCGTTCACGCAGAGATCTATTAGTTTTGCCAACATAACTGTTTTTTTTTTTCAAAACAGGTTTATTGTTTTAACATATAAGAGAAATATCATAACAATTTTATACAAGTAATTTAAAAATAGGTATTATTATAATATTCAATAAAACAACTAAAGTATTTACAAAGACATCCACTACAATCAGATCAATTAATTAAACTAAAATACCATGCTATTGAAATTAAAATTTTTTTAACAAATTTTGTAAATTATCCCATACAATAAAATAAGATGTTTTTCTATTTGTTCTAGTCCAAATTGTGTTTATTTCCATATGGCACACTATATTCATAACATTTTTAAATTCATTGGACGAAGGAGGTGTATCTGAAATCCAATTTCTAGTTATTATTTTCCTAGCCACTGCTAGAATAGACCATAACAAGGGAAGCTTAACCTTTTAACACTTTGAGGTACAGGTGTGTTGAATAATATAAGAGATTTAGAAATAATGAAATTATCTGTAAAAAGAGCCTGCAAAAATTCATTAATTGACTTCCAGTATTCTTTCAATTTTATACAGTCATAAAACATATGAGCCCAGTCAGCATTAATTTCTACATTACATCTCTTACATAGATTATCTTTATTATTTATTTTATTCATCATCAAAGGTGTATAAAAGATCTATGTAAAATTTCCATGTATAAAGTCTCCAGACAATGGAAGGCGTAGTTCTATAAGCAGATTCCAATATATATTGTTTATCTTGTTGATTTGGTGGGTCCCCATTAATAGAAGTGAAATAATTCCAGTATGAATCTACACTGTAAAAAGTTTCTTGTCTGATAACTTTATGTATGTATGAAAGTTTACCTTTATCAGAAACTTTATGTTGTAAATTTAATATCAAGTAATTAATCAGTGTTGGAATAGATTCTTTAACAGTTATAGACATTAAATCTATTTTATTAATGAGATGTTGTCTAAAGGTCTGAACCTCTAACCAGCAAGTTTCTCTTGGATCAAATTCATGTTTTAAGAAATCTAGATTTTTAACTTTATTATCAGATATCAACTGATACCAGTACTTTAGATCATTATCTATAGCTAAATGAGTTCCTTCAGATGTAGATGACAAAAGCATACCCTGAGTATACATTATAGGAAATACAATAAAATTCCATTCCCTATACTTAGGGTGCATGAATATAAAGTTACGATAACTAATAATAATATTTAATGGGTAACAAACCATATGTTTAGGTATAATAGGTGAAGTACAAAATTCCTTTAGTAACCATAACATGGAGTCATTTACAATCATATTTTTATGTGTTAAGGAGATTTTCATGAAGTGTATACTAATTAACTCCCAATAATCTTTCCATTTTGTGACATATGACTGATCTATTAATAAAGTAATAACTTTTACAATAGAAGAGATAGTATATAAATTAAAGTCTGGAAAAGAAATACCCCCTTGAGACCAGCTATTAGTATGTATCTTTAATGCAATCCTAGGTCTATTAGGTGCCCATAAGAAATTTAACATTAGTGTGTTCAGTTTCTTGATAATTATTTTTGTAGGTGGAAGTATTATTGATTGTATTAAGTATAAAATCTTGGGGAATATTATCATTTTAATAATTGTAAGTCTCTCCTCCATAGTAAAAACATCATTCCAGGTATTAAAAGATTTTGTATATTAAGTAAACAGGTATTATAATTATTATATATAATAGATTTAATATCTTTAGATAGTATTATACCTAAATAAGTTATCTGACCTGAATTGGGTACATATTTAGTAAAATCACTAATGAGAATATTTTTTGTGTATATATAGGTAGTATTTTAGTTTTTTCTTCATTGAATATTAAACCAGAAATACTTTTTAAAATTCATCATGTTATCAAATAGAGACTGTATAGAAGAATTAGATCCTGCTTATGTAATTAGAATATCATCTGCAAAAAGTTGAATTTTGGATGTTGTATTTTCATCTATTTCAAAACCCTCTATGTCAGTACTGTTTCTGATCAAATTAGCCCAAGGCTCCATTACTAAAGTGAATAATAGTGGAGAAAGTGGACATCCTTGTTTTGTACCTTTAAGAATGGGTATTTTTGTGAAACATATGTTCCTACCTTAATATAAGCCAACGTTCCTTTGTATAAATATTCAATTAGATTTACAAATGCATCCGAGAAGTTTGTGCACTTCATTAAGGTAAACAGATAGTCCCAACTTACTGAATCAAATGCTGAACTTATATCAAGACTAATAAGTGTTAAATCTTTCTTTTTCCTATTTGCAAAATCTATTAATGTTAAAGTTCTTCTTATATTATCAAAAGTATTTCTATTTACAATGAAGCCTGTCTGATCTATATCTATAATGCCGAATGATTGTCTTCAATCTATCAGCAAAGATATTCATAAACATTTTATAATCAACATTAAGTAATGAGATGGGCCGATATGAAGAACATCTAGTTGGATCTTTATTAGGTTTTAAAATTGGTGAAATAAATGTATATTGCCAAGATGGGGGGGTTATTAACTCAGTTTGGGCCAAAATAAAAACCTTATGTATTGATGAATATGTATTTTTAGAAAGGATTTTATATATCTCTGGTATAATACCATCATTACCCGGTGTTTTGTTTGATTTAAGCTTATTTATTTGTGTAATAACGTCTGTATATGAAATACTCTTGTCCAATAGTTTAATCTGTTGTTTATTAAGCTTTTTATTCATATTTGTGGTTATAAACTCCTTTATTTTATCTTTAGGTTCCATGTTAATATTATTATGGTTAATTTTGTGAAAGTGATTTCTAAATTCATCTAGTATTTCTGGTATACTAGAAACATTCTTCTTTTTCCTTAGAGAAAAGATTTCTTTGATATGGTTTTGTTTATTCAACCTTTTTGTTTTATTTTTAAGTCTATGTAAGTATTTGGGGCTTATTGAATAAGACAAAACTTGTATTTCTCTAAAGTTATTTTAACTTTATGAGTTAAAATTTCTTTGTATTTCTCATTTAGTTTGTTTATTTCTTCAATAACTTTCTTGTCCATAATATTTTCTTTATTATTATGTTTATAAGAGTCTAATTTACTTTGAATATCTAACAATTCCTTATCCCAAGATTTCCTTTTATTATTATACCATCTGATACTTTGTCCATATAGATATGATTTTAAGGCATCCCAAACATAAACAATGGAGACTTCAGGAGTGTTATTTATGTCTAAAAATGTTTTACTTCTGAAAGTATATATTCTTTATAGTCTTTTAGTTGAGTTAAGTATGCTGGTATCCTTTTGATCTGAACATTATGAGTATTTTTTATCATGAATTCAAAAACAATTGAATTATGATCAGATATAGGACATGAAATAATTTTGGAATTAATTAAATCTGTTACCATCTGGTTAGAAATAAAGACCCTATCTATTTTTGAATAAGTTTTGCATCTGTTATAAAAAAAGGTGTATGGTAATGATTTTGAATCTATCTGATTATTAATATCATTCAAATGATAAGAATTAGCAAAATCCTTTAAATGTTTTGCATTAGATCTAATTCTTCTCTTTCCTATAGTGGTAGTATCACTTTCATGTAGTATACAATTAAAGTCACCAGCTAAAATAATATCTCCTATAGAGAATGATATGATCTTATCAAGATGATGTTTCACTGTATTAATACCAATTCCAGGTATCCAATATACATTAATTAAAGTGTAAGTCTTCCCATTAATTTGTATTGTAACCATACAAGACATTCCTTTGTCATCCTGATAAGACTTAATGGTTTTAGGAATGGGCATACTTTTATTCCATAAAATAGCCACTCCTCTTTTTTTCTGAGTGTGCTCTGAACTAACCAATACTGTATATTTGTTTGTGGCTAGTTTATCAATATCTTTTTTCAAGAGATGGGTTTCTTGTAGGAAGACTAAGTTGGCCTTATGTAAATTAATGTATCTTATTAGGCTTGCCCTTTTACATGGATTATTCAATCCATTAATGTTTAAAGAAATTCCTTTTAAAGATGTCATTTGGCATTTTTAAAACTTAAGAATCTTATGATCAAAATAACAAATAACAAGATAAGTAATGTTACATCTCCTCCTGTAGGTTTACCTTTAAATATAGCTGTATTTATTGAATCTCTTATGGGATTTCGTATAGGATTCAATTTTGTTTGTAGTGACAATGAATGTACAAAATATATTGTGGATGTCAAAACTATATACAAATAACAATGAACAAGTGAAAATAATGTAAGGATTAAACCTTGCATCCAGCCTGGAGTTATAAACTCCAACTTAGAGTAGTATTTACCACTCAAGTTAACCCCCTACCCTAAGCAGCAGTACGTCAGCTACCACCTTATCAATTTAATACTAGTTATATTTAACTGAAGTTAACAGTTTTCAATTCAATTATCTAGCAAGACAAGACTACACATTTGGTAAAACAGCATCATATAAATTAAAATAAACCTTTTTTTTTTTTTTTTTTTTTTTAAAAACTGTTCATACTACTATATACATCCATGTAATATAAAACACTTGTGTTCAAATAGCATTCAAATAATCTTGATGTTAGAAATCAAGAGGAGAGAAAAATAAGTTCTAACATTCATTTAAATCAAAAACTTTGGCTAATATGATTCAGACATTACATATATTAGGATGCATCTATTTTCTGTCATGTAAATACAGTTAACAGCTTCCAAAAAAAACCTTGAATTGCTTGTATATGAGCATTTACTCAAACTCATTATTGCCAATAGAATAAAATATTGTATTCATAGAAATTGTTATAAATCATACTTCATAGTTAAGCAGATTCTCAGAAACATTTATATACATATCTACACACACACACACACACATATATATATATATATATATATATATATATATATCTATATATACATACACACATACACACATATATATATATATATATATATATATATATATATATATATATACACATGTATACACACACACACAAACACACACACACACACACACACACACATACACACACACACACACACACACACACACACATACATATATATATATATATATATCTGATCTCACTGAGTTGTATCTTTACTAAGCACCATCTTACATTGCTGTCCCTTCAATAAATCTGTCTGCTTTATACAAAATAATGCACAGCAAACACATTTTAGTAACCAGATTTTACAAACATGCTATACTACTGCTTTAAAATATATCACATGACAATTTCTTCCAGTATAGAGTTATAAAATTATATATGCTTGTCAATCAGATGAATTAAATGAGTTATAGTAATGTATATGTTTGGGACATAGGTTTTTAACACATATTATTAATCTGCTATTCCTGTATCTGTGATGTGTCAGTGTGATATCTAGGTCAAAGGTAAGACCAGCTGCTTTCAGCTTCTCTGTGAGAATTCTGAGAGTTGAAGCTTTTGAAGTAGCTCATGGACACTGTGCATGAGACAGCCCACATCCCAGATTGTCTCTCTTAACATTTTGGCGGAAACTTATTAAAACTAGTGACAAACATTCATTTAGCAGTGTAAATGCATCTAAACATGACAAAACCTTCACAATGCATTCTACAGGTTATTACAGACTCTGTGTAAGTGAAATCAAGCCCAAAATTATTAATAAGTAACAAAACTCAACATTTTTGTCCCAACTCAACTCCTATGCGAATCCTATTATTTACTGTGTCTATATGATCAAAAGTATTTCTATATATTAATAAAGAAAAGAAAAAGAGAGTAGAAAGTAAAAGGGTGTAAGGCAGAAATAAAAAAATGTAAGAGAAAGCTATAAGAAGTATATACAATAGAATATTACTTACTGTTTATATTAATAGAGTTAAAAATAAAACATATTATTTACTATTATTTAGTTCTAATTATTATTAGTTAAAGCATGCCAGATTATTTACAAACAAGCATAAGCAGTGTAATCAAGAAAGTATAATTAGGTAGTGTCATTCCTGTATCTGTGATGTGTCAGTGTGATATCTAGGTCAAAGGTGAGACTAGCTGCTTTCAGCTTCTCTGTGAGAATTCTGAGAGTTGAAGCTTTTGAAGTAGCTCATGGACACTGTGCATGAGACAGCCCACATCCCAGATTGTCTCTCAACATTTTGGCGGGAAACTTATTAAAAACTAGTGACAAACATTCATTTAGCAGTGTAAATGCATCTAAACATGGCAACACCTTCACAATGCATTCTACAGGTTATTACAGACTCTGTAAGTGAAATCAAGCCCAAAATTATTAATAAGTAACAAAACTTAACATTTTTGTCCCAACTCAACTCCTATGCAAATCTTATTATTTACTGTGTCTATATGATCAAAAGCATTTCTATATATTAATAAAGAAAAGAAAAGAGAGTAGAAAGTAAAAGGGTGTAAGGCAGAAATAAAAAGAAAATGTAAGAGAAAGCTATAAGAAGTATATACCATAGAATGTTACTTACTGTTTATATTAATAGAGTTAAAAATAAAACATATTATTTACTATTATTTAGTTCTAATTATTATTAGTTAAAGCATGACAGATTATTTACAAACAAGCATAAGCAGTGTAATCAAGAAAGTATAATTAGGAATAGCATTTGAAGAACATATAAACTTTTAAAGGAAAAAAAATGTATCAAATTACTGACCTTATTTTTCCTCTTCAGAAAGAGAAACAAGTTAAATCACAGCTTGCCATTAAATCTCCAGATATTTTGACTAGTTATGAAACAAAACATTTCTTTGCACACAGAGAATAACTTTGATTAAATCTTTTTCAAAATATTTGTTGCTTCTTGGAAATGCAGGAACTATATTTAAAAAGATTAATAATAAAATAAAATGATGAGAGAGAAAAAAACATAGTACAAATCATTTGTTTTTAGTCTCTTCTTCTTCTCTGAAGTCTTCCACGAAGTTTCAGTTGCCAGTCTCTTTAACGAAGGACTAGCCCATTCCATTTCTTCTATTTTTTCCAAAATCTTGTTTTTTTTGATCAACAGTAAAGCAGAGTCTAAGTCATCGAAAATTTTAGGACCATCAGGAAGGAAGTTTTTAAGCTTGGCAGGAAACAGAAGGTATGTTTTAAACTGTGCTTTTTTAAGCTCCCTTATTAGTGGCAGAAAAACTTTTCTTTTAGCTAATACCATGGAAGAATAGTCATTGTCAAAACGCACAGTTGTTTCATTAATCTTAACAGGAGCTTTAGCCCAAGCAGATTTAAGAACCATCTCTTTATCAAAAGATGATAGAAATCTAACTATAACTGATCTAGGATAGTTTTTGTTAGAGTTAGTATTAGCTATAGATCTATGTGCTCTTTCGATACCAAAAGAGAATGCTTCTGGTAAATCTAAAGTTTTAGGGAGCCATGTTGTTAAAAAGAAGTAATATTGTTACCTTCAATATTTTCTGGCAGTCCAAAAATCCTAATGTTATTGCACCTAGATCTATTTTCCAGGTCATCCAGCTTTGTTTGTAAATGTGTATTTTGTTTCAGCAGAAACTCAATGTTGATTTCCTCTTCTTGTATTCTATTTTCCATGTCATTCACAGCTTCTTCTATGCCTGTCATCTGGATCTTCTGTTGTTGCAGGTCCATATGTAACAAGTCTATTTGTTTTGTAGTTTTTTCTATGAAAGTGTCTATTTTAGTATCCATTTTATCCATCTTAGCAGTAAGTTGCTGGACTATAATTATCAGAGACTGAAGTTCTTTCTTGATGCTGGAGTCTTGAGAATTTGCCTTACTGGAACTCATTTCAGACTGATAAACTGACAGGAAAATTTCCAAAGTAATTTCTGACAGGAATATTATTAAGATTTCCTTTCTTTTTTAGATATAGTTCAAGAATTATATAAAACAAACATATTTAGAAAGAAAATTACTTCAAAAATTATTTTTTTAAGTAATTAATTCCTGTCAATGTAATGAAATTGGTGGAGCTGAAGAAATCTGCTGCTATCCTGTGTTCATCCTTGGCCACGCCCCCCGCCAACATAACAGTTGGCAAAGCTGGCATTGGGCAATATAAATGATATTGGTTGTTCTACAATCAGCATAACCCTTGAAAGCGTATGTACGTCCTGTCTGTGGATGTGTGAATATCTTGTTATCTGCTATATATTTGCACTGTTTACATGTGCGGCAGGCAAAGGTTCCTGTCCTCTGTGATGAAATCTGATCATTACACATTCTATCTTTGCATAATATCCTATTCAATGACCTCATGTTCCTATAGGCTATGCAAGGCTTATCTTCCACTAATGTTCTTATCATATCATCCATCATCAACAGTTTCCAGTTGTTACTTATCACTCGTTTGATATAGTTATTTTTGTTGGTAAATGGAATGGTTAATCTATTAACAACAGGAAGATTAACGTCTGTATTAACATTCTCATTATCATCTACTCTGTTTATAAATGGAACCCCTGCTCCTGTCCTATATCCATCTCCTTCTGAAATAGCTCCACATACCTCTGCTTTATTATAACCTCTTGAAATAAAGTTATGAGCCAATTGTGTCTTCTGATGTTCATAAGCTTTCTCTTGTGTGGTTAATCTAGAAGCCCTCAAAACTTGATTTTTCACAATATTGCCGTGGACGTGTCTAGGATGCATGCTACTACGGTGTAGGAGATTATTCCTCCAGCATGACTTCCTATACAACTCTGTGTCAATACCACTAGATCCCTTGGATAGCTTGACGTCAAGAAAATCTATTTCTGATGTGGAATATATACTATCAAAAATAAAAAAATCTGTCGTTCCATTTATGAACGCTACAAATTCATCCAGCTGTTTGACAGTTCCTCCCCAAACAATAAAGACATCATCCACAAATCTACTATAGTGCTTTAAACATTCCGAGAAATCTATATTGTTGAGGACATAGGTGTTCTCCCAATGCGCCAACACCAAATTCGCATAGGTGTTGGCACAGGGGGTTCCCATGGCTACCCCCTTGGTTTGCAAGTAATAGCTGTCATCATATAATAAAACATTGTTATCAAGTATTAACTCTAAAAGGGATAACCATCTGATGATTTTATCATTGGGAATTCCTTTCTCTATCAAAAAAAATCTAACATACTCCATTCCTGTGGTATTGGGTATGGATGTAAATAAAGATTTCACGTCTAATGTCACTAAAAGATCATTGTTACTAATGGGAGATGACCTATTATACATGGCAAGGGCCTCTAGAAAACGCTTAGTATCTCTCAATACCTGCTTCACACCTAATACCACTGGTTTAAACATCTTGTCCAAATAGATGGATAAAGGTTCTGTTAACCAGCCTTTACTTGCCACTATTGGCCGCAGTGGGGGATCATAAAGTACTTTATGAATCTTGGGAAGTCCTCTGAAAGAGGGAACCAAAGGATGTTCAACCAAAAAATAGTCATACAAATCTTTGTCAATGACATTATTCAATAGAAGATCATATAAATTCCCATGCACACTTTTAATCAAATTGTTGAGAGCACTACCATTGAGGGGATGATATGTGTCGCTATCTGATAACATGGATTTCATCTTATTGTTGTACATAGCCTTATCCATTATGACTACAGCTCCACCTTTGTCTGCTTGTCGAATAACAATATTATCATTGTTCTTCAAACTGAGAATTGCATCTCTCTCACCTGGCGTTGTTATTGAAAAAGAGTTATTACAGCTTTTGGGTGTTGGTGAATTGGACACTCTGCATAAAGACCTGAGGATAATGTTGTCCTTGCTAGACGGTAAATCCCTCCAAGATAAGAAGAGGAAGTTGGAAAGGGATTATACAGATTTTCAGAAAGGCCAGGTCTTCCCTTGGCCAAGAGAGAAAGCTTCCTTTAACAATAAGAATCATGATAATAATGTTAATAATGTTATTAATCTGCCTCGTCAAGCGGCAGTACAAACTAGAGTTCCTGATTGTAAAATTACGCCTAAGATGACGTCAACAGAAAAGACGACTGGAGGGGCCACATCATTGACATCATCTAGTTTCGATCATAATGTGAAGACGATGACTTCAGCCATCTCAAAACCCCGACAAGTCATTGTTGAAGCTATGATACACTCCGAGAATGAAGGCACTATAGAGGTGCAATCGGCACCCAGCTCATCCAGCGAGCAGAAAGGGATCGATGCTCGCAGGAAGCAGTTAACCATCGATTCCTTTGTGAATTTAACTGAAGAAGAAGTGTTTGCAGATGGCAAAGGGTTTCCCTCTTTTCCATTGCCCATCAAACCCTTCGAGAGAAGAACATGGTCCCCACAGAACAGGATGAAGAAAAGGAAAAGTACGGAGGATGTATATCAACAGCAAAGGAAGGCCCTGAGATCCGTCAACCAGATTTAGTGGTCAACATATTGAGATATGACCTTAACGAATATGAATTGTCATTGTTGAACAAGGGGTTAGGTTTCATACCCTCCTGTTCAACAGATCTTACAGATATTATTGTTGACATTAAGCTTTTTACCAGGAACATTGGTCTTAAAATGTTGTATGGACAGGGTAACTTGGGTACCTATGTTAACGTTTTTAGGAAACCATCCACTTTTGTGCCTCAACAGCACCCACTATTGGAAGCTTTTGAGAAAGCGTGTGAGAGTGACCTCTTTGATTTATACAATAGCAAAGATGTTAAACCTGTTTTTTTTAATACAACGATAGGGGAAAGAGATGCAATTCTCAGTTTGAAGAACAAATGATGATATTGTTATCCGACAAGCAGACAAAGGTGGAGCCATAGTCATAATGGACAAGGCTATGCATAGTGATAAGAAGAAATGCATGTTATCAGATAGCGACACATATCATCCCCTCAATGGTAGTGCTCTCAACAATTTGATTAAAAGTGTGCATGGGAATTTATATGATCTTCTATTGAATAATGTCATTGACAAAGATTTGTATGACTATTTTTTGGTTGAACATCCTTTGGTTCCCTCTTTCAGAGGACTTCCCAAGATTCATAAAGTACTTTATGATCCCCCACTGCGGCCAATAGTGGCAAGTAAAGGCTGGTTAACAGAACCTTTATCCATCTATTTGGACAAGATGTTTAAACCAGTGGTATTAGGTGTGAAGCAGATATTGAGAGATACCAAACATTTCTTAGAGGCCTTCGCCATGTATAATAGGTCATCACCTATTAGTAACAACGATCTCTTGGTGACATTAGACGTGAAATCGTTATTCACATCCATACCCAATATCATAGGGATGGAGTATGTTAGACTTTTTTTGATAGACAAAGGAATTTCTAATGACAAAATCAACAGATGGTTATCCCATTTAGAGTTAATACTTGATAATGATGTTTTATTATATGATGACAGCTATTACTTGCAAACCAAGGGGGTAGCCATGGGAACCCCCTGTGCCAACACCTATGCGAATTTGGTGTTGGCGCATTGGGAGAACACCTATGTCCTCAACAATATAGATTTCTCAGAATGTTTAAAACACTATAGTAGATTTGTGGATGATGTCTTTATTGTTTGGGGAGGAACTGTCAAACAGCTGGATGAATTTGTAGCGTTCATAAATGGAACGACAGATTTTTTTTACTTTTGATAGTACACATTCCACATTAGAAATAGATTTTCTTGACGTCAAGTTATCTAAGGGACCTAGTGGCATTGATACAGAATTATATAGGAAGCCATGCTGGAGGAATAATCTCCTACACCATAGTAGCATGCATCCTAGACACGTCCACGGCAATATTGTGAAAAATCAAGTTTTGAGGGCTTCTAGATTAACCACACAAGAGAAAGCTTATGAACATCAGAAGACACAATTGGCTCATAACTTTATTTCAAGAGGTTATAATAAAGCAGAGGTATGTGGAGCTATTTCAGAAGGAGATGGATATAGGACAGGAGCAGGGGTTCCATTTATAAACAGAGTAGATGATAATGAGAATGTTAATACAGATGTTAATTTTCCTGTTGTTAATAGATTAACCATTCCTTTTACCAACAAAAATAACTATATCAAACGAGTGATAAGTAACAACTGGAAACTGTTGATGATGGATGATATGATAAGAACATTAGTGGAAGATAAGCCTTGCATAGCCTATAGGAACATGAGGTCATTGAGTAGGATATTATGTTATGATAGAATGTGTAATGATCAGGTTTCATCACAGAGGACAGGAACCTTTGCCTGCCGCACATGTAAACAGTGCAAATATATAGCAAATAACATATTCACACATCCACAGACAGGATGTACATACACTTTCAAGGGTTATGCTGATTGTAGAACAACCAATATCATTTATATTGCCCAATGCCAGCTTTGCCAACAGTTTTATATTGGCAAAACTAATAGATCTCTGCGTGAACGCATCAGGGAGCATATATACGCGATAGAGAAAGAGAATACAACTAATGCTCTGGCACGACACATATTGGAACAAGGCTCTACACATACCTTTACATTTAGGGTGATGGAAGCAATAACTAGGATGAATAGATTAGGGAATATTAAAAACCATACCGAAGAAGTGGAGAATAAGTGGATACTTAAGCTACAAGCCCACAAATATGGACTCAATGAAAAGATAACTCTCAAACCATTTTTAGCGGGGAGACCACTTAAACATTAATGGCTTGTTTTTAATAACAATTCTTTTATCATACGTATTAGTTTTTATCATACATTTTATATATATTAAATGCATATATTGGCTGAGTACAAGTATGTATTTTTGATACACAGTTGTTTTTGATTGTTTTAAGTACTTATGAGATTAGTTAATTTGTACAAGCTGTGAATAGTAACGATACTTAAAGAGGAAGTTGTCATGCTGCTTTTGAAGTCTGATGAAGTGTTGTAATAACGTGAAAGCGCTTACTATTCTGAGCCTGTTCGTTTGTGAGTTTTGTATTAAACGTTGGATTATTCAAAATTCCAGTGGTCTTTCATTATACAGCGACTGGTGCACTCCCTGGTTATTTCATTCATTCACTTTGGACTTTTACCAAGGGTGCTTTGTTCAGCAGGTATCAGTTCTTTTTTCATTTTTAACATAATTATTGTTTAACCTATATAACCTTCTCTACCCATGTCCCAAGTGTTCTCTGCACCCAGCTGCTTCACTCTACAAGTAAACCAAGTTCATAGTAAGACTGACTACTGCTGCTGTAAAAGGTGTCATACCCACTACCTAAAGAACTTGCACTGCTAAATTTCACCTACAGTTGCAAAAGTTCACAAGGGACAATACATTGAGTTAAATCAATGTAAGGCAATTTCCAAGCCTCAAGCAAATAACTTAATTTGTTAAGGCATGCATCAGTGTGTTCTGTTTTGTAGTGTTAAATCTGCTGAAAGGATATTCCCACCCCCCCACTTACCCATACTCACGGGCCTTTTACTGCTGAAGGTGAAGCTAAATTAACACCTTAGCACATTTTATTTTTATCAGTGTAATATATCCCTGGAAAGGCAATGAAAAACCCATAACCATAAAATTAAATGCTGTGACTCAAGTCAAGTATTTAGAGTTCAGAGACCTTGTTTTTGTATCCATGAACATTATACCTCATTAATTGTTTGTTTTTGGTGGTAAACCATCTGGGGAAGCTTCTTCCCACTCCGTTTGCTTCACTCTCTGCTCCCCTGCCCCCATATCCCACCCACCCCAGCACCTCTACTCATATGCTAAATATACTACTCCCCCTTCATTCCTATGGCACAATTATTTACAACTCTACCTTGTCCACACCCTCATGTCATTCACACCTTACCTACTTTTATTTAACCAAACTTATCTGCTGTCATTACATCCATCACCTTAAATTCTCATCCTGCCTCCTATAATTCTTTGCATCTTACTCTACTTCACTATCACAACATGATCGCCACTTCAAACTATCTTATATTAACTCCAGGCTTGCTTACCTTCTTTTTCTACTATACACACATCAAACTAACATTGCACCATAATCTTACTACTCACCAATCACATCTCCCCCACACCTACTTATCACAAACCACAAGGCAAAACACCTAAGCCCATTGTCAAAGCCTGAAGTCAAAACATTTCCAGCCTTACCTTATGCTGCTCACATATTACTAGATAACATACATCTCTACTTACACCTGATATTACATTCTAACACATAAATACCACTCTTACTATTTTTAAACCCACCATCACAGCTGTCATGCTCCTTCTAAAATGCCTAACCTCTTTACTCTTAATTCTCAACCTTGCTACAGCTATATCCTCACATACCCCCACACACCAATACACAACAACAACCTCCTCCAACCATTTCCCCAATAAACAACACAGCTTCTCACATATCTCCTCCCAGCTTTTCTCCTATGCCCTCCCATATTATTCAAGCCACAAATTGGCCTCCTCACCTCCTATGGAAACCTCACTTGACAATAATATCATCACCTATGAATAAAAAACACTTTCCATGATATTCATTCCTCATTATCTATCTACTCAAATGTGGAGAAATGCATCCTAACCCAGGCCCACCCTCTTAATTAAAAGAGTAACCTCAAGGATTTAAACATACTTGCACTGAACCTTAGAAGTATATGTAATAAAATAGTCCTACTGCATGCCTGGATTGATCAAAATAAACCTGACATACTAGCCCTTACCGAAACATGGCTATACCCCAAGGTATAAGACTCAGAAATAATACCAGCAAAATTTGCAATATCCACTAGAGATAGATCTAAAGAAATGGGGAGGGGTAGCCCTTCTTTATCCCTCTACACTCAACACCACACCCTACACCAGTAATATACCCATCTTTTCTAATGCTGAGTTACTAATCTATTTTTTGAATCGCAACACAACAAAAATAATTTGCATAATAGTAGTAGTATCTATCCTACCAGGTGACAATATACCAATGGTGGAAAATATTTTATCCCAGACATCCCAAACAATAATCTTAGGAGACATAAATATAGATTGGCAAACCATAGCTTCCAACTCCCCCACAAATAGCATAAATCTTTATGTATTTTCACAGCTTATCAATACTTCAATAAGATACAGCAAAGATCTTACCTGCCAATCCACCCAAGGCTGGATCCTAGTATCCCACCCCGCCAATTACCCCACTTCCGGTACACTGTCTAGCTCCCTGAGTGATCATCTGACAGCTTATTCCCTTAGAACGGACTCCCAACAACTAAGATTGCACACTGTAAAATCGCTTAGGAGCTCAATTAATTTTTGTCATCATACATTCAATAATCTCCTCCATAAAATAGACTGGACACCCCTTAAATGACTACCCCACAATGATGCTGTACTATACTTTAATAATGTCTTCCTTCACATATTTAATACCCTAGTTCCCATTCGTATGAAAAGAATAAAAAAACTCAGCACCATGGCTGTCTAAGGAATGTAAACATCTGTTGAAGCAAAGGGACCTAGCCGGGACACCCTGGAAACTAAACTGAAATGAACAAATTCATTTCAATTTCAAAACACTATGTAACAAAGTGACAAAACTAATCAACAGAGATAAGAAGTTATACTATTCCCAGTTTTAACTCCAGCATAAAATCCACCCCAATAAATTTTGGCACTCCAGATCTTCTCTACTTCACCCTGGAACAAAAAGAGAGCACACCCCATCACCAGATACCCCTCCATCACAAATAGCTGAAACCTTTAACAAGCACTTCATAAAATCAATATCAGACCTACTAACTAACACCCCTAATGCTGGACCTCCCACCCTTCACACTATTCAGACACCAACCCTAGACCATCAAGTACTTCTAACCCTATCATTATTAACCCTCCTACTCAACATAGTCATACAAACCCCATTCTCATTTCAGCCCATACCCACCACCACCATTAAGAAACCGCAACAAAAACTAAAACCCTGCTCCACCTCAGCGGATAATCTTCCACCACACTACTTCAAACTGGCTGCCAACTCAATTGCCTACCCAGTCAGTATCCTTATAAATAGGTCTTTATCAGAATCGGAAGTAACTACCATATGGAAACAATCTGACATCACCCACATCTACAAAGGAGGTAACTCTTTTGAACCATCCAATTTCTGTCCTATATCCATGTTATCACCCATATCCAAAATTCTCAAAGAGTGGTTTCCCTCAGCAGGTAAAACAATATCTATTGCAAAACATCTTTTAACCAAAACCCAACATAGCTCCCGACCAGCCACAGCACAGCTACAGCTCTGTTATCCTTTACAGACACCGCGAACAAGGCCAGAAATGCAGGATGCTCTACAGCCACAGTATTCCTTCATCTCTCCAAGGATTTTGACACAGTATCTCACCCCTTACTAACATACTGTCTAACTTAGCCCTCTCACATAACACTAAAATGGTTTCAGAGCTACATCAAGGATCATAAACATGCAGTGAAATGGTCCAATGAACTCTCACCCTTTCTCTACAACCCTACTGGAGTCCCTCAAGGATCCATCCATGGGCCCCTACTCTTCAATATTTTCACAAACAACCTTCACACTGCCTGTCACCTGGAACCCTCATTCAATGCGCTGATGATTCCACCATACTCAGTACTGCTCAATCACTACCAGAACTACTTTCAAAAACTCAACAGTCCTTTACTACAGTCGAATCCCGGATAAGAAATGTCCAACTCTTTCTTAATCCTAAGAAGACTAAACTAGTACTCTTTCACCCCAAAAACACCTCCCCTGTCGCTGATCATTTCAACATCCTTCCATCTGACAACACTGTCATAGAAATAGTGCAGGAAAACAAACTTCTAGGCATTATCATTGACAATAAACTTTCATTCGACCCCCATATACAGCAAAATATAAAGAAAACTCATCAAAAACTGGGACTCTTTCTTTTATATAACAAAGATTTCTTTACTGCAGCCACTACCCTTGCAAAAACATTTTTAATTCCCTTCCTTCTTTAAGGTGCCCCTATCCTAGCTAACTTACAAACTTCTACCCTATGTAAGATGGAACAGTGCTACAACAAAGTTGCAAAGTATGCCAGAAACTCTAATTGTCACAGACACCACTGTAAACCACTACTAGAGCCAGGAGCCACCTTAGCTCAACTGGTGCCCTAGGCAAAACAGCTCCACGGCGCCCCCCACCACTACCCGGTGCCCCCATCCTGGTCTACTTACATCAAATAAATACTGGAAAAGTGCCCCTGCTAGAACGGCACCCTAAGCGACCGCCTAGTTGGCCTATGCCTAAGGCCGGCCATGACTAGAGCTAAACTGGCTTGAACTCCCCAACCAAATTTCCTTTATTCAGCTGTCCACCTTGCACAACCTTATTTTCAAGCCTACTGCCTGCCCTGCATTGCTGATCTAGACAAATCTTACACACCAAATCGATCCCTACAATTAGAAAACAAAAATCTCTTGGCTATCTCAAAACCCACAAGAAAACCAGGTCACTCTCTGTATTCATACTCTGTCTCTATACTATGGAATTCACTACCGCTAGCTACCTAATCCATGTCAAAGCCTCTTTAAAAAATCATCTCAAAAATACATGGCTCTGCTCCTGCATAAAGCCTGCCTAATGCCTGTCTCTTCCTCTTCTGCCACACTAACCTCATCCTCCTCTTCTGTCACATTTCAATCCCTCACTGTCTGCAAGATCCTGAGGGTCTCTTTTGCAAATTTATTAATGATGGTCCCTAGGTTTCTGTCCATGGATATGATCGCACTTTAGTTTGCCCAGGTAGGTGCAGTTGTAACACCATTATGTTAGTATATGTGGCTACATACACCAGCTATAGAAGTTTTTATGTGAGCAAAACTATACGCAGATTGAGGGATAGAATAGCGGAACATGTTAGGGCAATCAAAACTAAAAATTTACATAATGCCCTATATATTCACAGTACTAAATGTACCAATTTTAACAAATTTATTTTTTTCGTGATAGACAGGGTACTATCAAATGAAAGAGGGGCCGATTTAAAACTAAAAGTTGAGAATTTGGAAATCAAGCAGCAGCAGCTCAGGTTAAATCCCCCCCCCCCAGGTTTAAATGATAGTATTGCAGTTCTACCAATTCTGAAAGAAAGAGCTTTGGGTCTATTGGTATTGTGATGTAGTATATTATTAACCTAGTGTCACACATTTTAATTATTGTTTGGATTTAATATGTTTTATATTCATAATTTGTTTTATTGTGTAAAGAGGAAGTATATGTTATATTTAATGTTTTATGTATTTTTGTCTTTTTAAATCAATTGAAGATGATGTCCCCCTATTTGACTGGCTAGTTCTGAGGACATTAATTATTTAAGTTTGGATGCATTTATCCCATTTTAACTCTGAAGAAGCCATTATTTTATGGCGAAAGCACTTAGTTTATCGGATTTACTGTATTGTACAGTACATTGTGTCATTAAATTGGAATTGTCTGCCCGTGTTTGGGTCGTGCTGTTTTTTATTTTTTTATATTTTTTGGTTATTGGTTTATAACTTTGTTGGCAGTTTTTTACTTTATTTCAAAAGGTGTTGTAGGATATTTTGCATCCACCTGAACTTCCGCCAACTCAAGCAGATGGGCCCTTAGTTTAACATCTCCTCTGAAATGTATTAGTAGTAATGCACCCCCTGACAAGCAATGTTGCCAGTGCATAGCACCTTAACAACTCAAACAATTTGGTATGAACAAAACATGGATCTGACCCATTCACCCACACCTCTTAGTTTGACCCCGTGAAAGTCAATACAGTTACAGTTGAGATATTTTACTTGCAACAATATGGAAGAACTATGTATTGTAGAGAGATAGAGAAACTAAAAGAGTAATGAATATAGCAATTTATGAAGTGAATTATTATTGTACAAGTGACGTTCAAATGTTTATTCTAGACACCCTTGTAGATAGTTTGATTTGTTATTTGTGTTTGAGGTATCTAATTATTGTTAAACTGTATATATTGTCTGTATATATTTCAATGTTATAAAAACATATTTATTTTTGGAAGACTTAATAAAAACATTAGGAATGAACGCAGGGAGAGAGAATATGCATAAAACATGCATAATGGCAGTAGAGCCTGATAAATATAGTGCACATAACTCATGTATGCAAGTGTGCCCTAAATGAATTCATAGCCCTTCTTGTTTTGTTTTAAAGCTATTCAAGTTGGCTTCACATGAAAAAAAATGTCTTTGCACCTTTGTCAAACTCCTTCGCATAAAAGATCTAGCTTATAAAACACATTAATTTTGTTGACTTTTGCATGTAACAATGTTGTGTTTACAGTGTGCACATATCTACTTTTTCTAATAGTATTTGACTTTTAATATTGCAAATACTGCTGCATAAACTGGGAATTTGGTGCTAGAATTGAAAATGTTAATGTGAGTTTTAGAACCTGATGACGCTGGTTGATTCATAGTAAAATTTGTCATAATGGCAGAGTGGTGATGAAACGTTTTGCTCAGCATGTGTCTGTATCACACTCTTTTATCTTGTCCAACTATTGGCTAAATAGAGTAATCATAATAGCAGACCCACATATTGCATTGTAATAGAAGCATTTAGCATATGATATACGTATATTTTCTCCACACATTGTAATTAATACATTTTCAGACATTCTATAAGCATCATAAACTCTCAATGAACGAAAAACTCTATTCTAAGATCTTACCTCCGCCAGAGTTAAGATAAAGTAAAACAAAACTCATTGTAAGCACTAAAATAAGCTCCAAAATTCCATACAGATGACTATAAATAACTGTATTTAGAAATGAAAATAGAATCACAACTCGACAATGGGAAAATAACATTTAGTGACAAAACTAGCCTAATCATCATATCTAAACTAAACAAGGTTACCAAAAGCATAAGTAAGCTGTAAAATGAAGCCTCCTATAAATGATTACTTTTTTTACAATGCATCATGAAGAAAGTTATTTAACTTGCCAGTACTTTTTACTGGTGAAATAAGTGAAACTTTAAGAAATAAATTATAAACATATTAGATATATTCAGTTACAGATTGACTAATTATTTAACAGCACATATTGGATCACAAGATCAAGTTTTTTGTTGTATAGTCAGTTCTGGAAAAAAAAATCAGAATTGAAGATACTGATAAGCTGCTTAGAGGTGATACTTTGGTGGAAAATCAGATTAAAAATGCACCATCTTCCTAGTATAATACTCAGTTTAGTATTGCCATTTGTTGATTTACTTAAAATATTTCACAGTTTTAATTGATCAGTTTATAGGTTCATATTTGGGTACTGTCAATCTGTCTGTAGACCATTTCAAGCATAGCCAATAACCCGTATTCAAAATTTCTGCCTGTCTCAAGGAGAACGTCACAAGATAAACCAGGGTAGAATTTGAGATTGCCAATCCAATTACCTAAGTTCATCTTGAAGGTGGCAAGGATGCTGCTTTGCTTGACATGTACTATTCTGGAGGAAACTGGAAGTTTATTCCAACAGAGGAGCATACGGTGGGATATGAATCCATCATGCCAACACATCTTGTATACCTGTTGAAAGTTTAGTTTCTTTAACTGGATATCTAGTGAAACATTTATCCTGCAAAGGAATATGAATGCGGGTCAGATCTTTCATGGTTCAAAAAGCTAGAGATGATCCTCATGGAGTAGACTGTAAGAAAATACATGCCAAAGGGGGCTATGTATTCAATAATGGCCCTGATGATATACAAGTAAATGTGGAAGTAAGACTTTAGACCTACAGAAGATGCCCTTGGAAATTAGATAAGCCAGATATAAGGCTTTCTGATCAATTGTGGAAGCATCAAAAGATAAGGAATCCTCAACAAGAGTCCCTGGATCTCTTACGGCAGAGTGATTGGAGGGGTATATCACCTATATGGTATATAAAAATGTTTTGTTTACCAAGACAAATGACACTACATCTTTTCATATTTGATTTAAGATCCTTGTCCTTGAAATAATTGTTAATATGGTCTAACCCATGTTGGAGCAATTGTGAGTCAATGGAAGATCAAACAACAGCACCCAATTTGTAGTCACCTATAAAGGTAGGTAACCATAGCCAGGAGTGTTAGCCTGAAGGTCTGAGAAAATAGATGTCTAACAAGAGAGAAGACCAATACTGAGCCCTGTGGTATACTACTAGTAACTTTATTGCTTTCAGGATTAACATCCATGACTCTAACCACATGGGTTCTGTCAGACAACCAGTTAGCTATCTACTGCAATACATACAACTCTGTCTAAAATGTCTGCATGGAAAATAGTTTCATAGACCCTGGCCAGGTTGAGATGTGCTGTATGTACTGCATAACCACTATCCATTATTTCAGTGACTATTTCAAAGAAATTATTGAAGTTAATGAGAGAGAACCTTCATTTGACAGATCTGAACTGATGAAGGCCCAAAGCTAAAAGATTTTCAGTGTCCTGATTAATGGGGTCTGAGATAATACATTCCACAGATTGCATATGAAGCTAGTGAGGCTAATAGGTCTATAGTTATCAGGATCCACGGTTAGGCCACCTTTGTGTAATGGCATTACAATGGCTGTTTTCTGGGCTTTAGGAATGTAACCATTGGAAAGGCTCACATTAAAGATGTTAAGTAGTTGTTCAGCTAGGCCACCTCTGGTACTAAGAACCAGATAAGCTTGTATATTAGCACCACAGGTGAGGTGTTCTTAACTGTTCAGAGGGCTAACAGGACTTGTTCCACAGTAATTTAAGAGGTGGGTGGGAAATTGGAACTCTGTAGTATAATTATAACTGTGGATACAGCAAAATCTGCACTAAATTTGTCAAATATAATATTAAATATTTTCAGTTGGGTCATGGTGAGCAGTATTATTGTGGAATAATCTGGTGGTGCTGCAGTAGCATTGTCGCCTCACAGTAAGACGCTGTCCGGTTTGATTCTCAGCTAGAGTGTCTTCTGCATGAAGACATGCGCGAATGGGCGTACCTTCATTGAAGGTTGTGCATCAGGGGTGGTAACTCGGCACATAAAAATCAACTACCAATCATTAGCGGACCGGAGTTCCGCTGTGGTGACCCCTAACCAGGAAAAGCCGAAAGACACAACAACAACAACAATCTTGTTTTAAAATGCATGATTGGTTAATTGCTGAAATTGACAGTGATTTTGCTATATATTACAATGTGGCTACATCATTAGGTTAGCAAAAAGAAGACGAGTTTTGTATTTGAAATGTCCTTTTAGTAATTTACTTAGTACTTGGTAGCTTTGATTTTGAGTAAGCTTTTGGACTAAGAAATCCTAACCATTTTTGGTTTGATACTTAGCAGAATTCTGTTTTGTGAAAAATGGTCATACTTGTTTGATAAGTGCATCAACATCAGAGTGCCACCTGATTCCCACAGTAGAAATCGGTTGACTGCAGTCACATACAGTCCCATGATGGTGTGGTTTTCCTTTTCTACATCCAGGTGGACTGGACCAACGATAAGGTTTAGCCATATTTTATATGCACACAACCTAAAACAAAATCAGTGATGCAATAAATGTAGTAATTAGTACAATTGTTAAACTGTCAATCATTCAACTACACATAGAAATGCAATGGTCTTAGTCATAACAGTACCAGATAAACCATAAATTCCCGAAACAATACTAGAAGATTATTATTCCTAGTCTTTTCTTCCTAATACTTCTCTTATAATAATTCTGTTCTTTACATCCTTTCCTTCTTTCCCCACTTGACTCGCCTATATTCCCTGGCAACCATCTCCTCATCCTAATCACCTTTCTCGCGTCTTCCCTTCCCTTTCTAATTTCTTCTTAAACGTCATTACTACATAACCTTCTAGAATTATAAAACTGATTGGTATTGTTATCTGTTTCTGTTTTGTGTTCTTGTGAATTCATTTACCAACTTATATTGTATTTGTAAGTCAAAGATGTCAGCTTTGCATTATTATAGCAACTTATGTCTGATGCTTTGCATAGCTTTTCTATCCAGGCTTCTCCCAGTAAACTAATGCCAATAAATAAATAAATATATACCCAGTTTTGGTGAACTTCAGTTAGTAAATTTCATTGAATTTGTTCATTTGTTTATGTATTCATGTTTGTAATAATTGCACAACTATAATTCTAACGTACATAATGTCAATGGGACTCCATTAATTGTATGTTATAGTGGAAGAACATGTTGAGATTTATGACTTTGAATGTTTAGTTTTCAGTCAGAATTCTTCAGTGTATTATGAATCATACAGTTGTGTAGCATTCCTTGCTACGGTGCAGAAAGGTCATACACAAATTACATGTTGTGAAAGTATATAATGTTACTGTTGTTAATCAATATTATGAGGTTAAATTTATTTGTACATGTGTTAGTCCTACCATGTCTATGGCTCAGACATTTCAGTATGTATGAGTCTGTAAATATCAGAGCAGAAGCATCTGAGCTGAATAATAGAGAGTACTGTTGTTTTTACCATGAATTCTATTGTAGTGGGGCTTCCATATTTCTGGTCTTGGTTACCTGTCATGAGTTTGATGTAACAGGGTCTTCACCCTTGAGACATTAGGTTTTTTTTGTTTTGAACTGCAGATGGAGCTTTGAGTGCTTTATTACAATAACAGAAGACATGTTTTGTTCCTATGGTATTTTCACTTTCTCCATGGCTTGTGCAATCATAATATTAATATGTTTAAGTGACAGGAGTTTGAGTGTCTGAAAAGGACTTGCACCCCTGCAGAAACACTTGTCCATTCCCCATAGATGTAACTGTTTGATGCATTGATGTTCATTTCTTAATGTTATAGGAAGGGATGATCTTTTGACATAGATCCTCAAGCAGTGGAGATCTTCATTCCTCTGTTGCTTGTTTTCATAGTACTGATGTAATGTGCACGCCCCATACACATGCACAGTACATCAACAAATGTTTAGAATGCAGACACAACATGGAGGAGCACCATGGCGCTGTTATTCAAAAACATTATTAAAGAAAAGTAAGTAATTTTTTCTTAAATAATGTCATTGTATAACACCAATCACTGACTTGTGGGTGTGGGTATATTGAAGATTTACCCACAGTTGGCTTTGTTTATTCACTCAGGCTTCGACCTCCTGATCAAACCATGCCAACCATGGGTAAATCTGCACTATACCTACACCCACTTATCGGTTATTGATTAAACAACTAATAGATCTCCTTCATGAACTTGAAAATGAAAGTGGTCCCTTGATGTATACAGATTTTCTTTGGGATCCACTTTCTGCTAATGATGATCATCAGCTCTCTTGTAGTAGGTTTAACAGAGGTTGTTGCAGGCTGAGCCTCAGAGTGCTATGTGGCTTTACAACTACTAAATGTATCAATGCCCTTGATTAGTCTGGAATAAGGGAACTAGCATATCTATGTTGATCTGTCAATATTAGAAGACCAGCAAGGGGCAGTTTTCTAGTTTTCTGACACTTTTAAGTAACACAAAACATTTCTATGACAGAAAAAAAAATCCATGCCAGTATAGCCTTCATGGGACTTACTGTCTTGTTGTTTCTATTCCTAGGTGAGCACTTAAGATATTGCTATAGGTCAGGTTCAACACTGCTTCAGGAGGACTGATGCAATAGTTTCAAAGGACTTGCTACGCTATTATCTATGAAGATCTAAAGAAGCCTAGCCTTCCATTCCCATAGTAGTTTTTACCCTTAGATGTTTGGGCCTTTGTTATGGCCCTCAGGCTTAGGCTTTTATCTGACTCTAATCATTTTCCTACCAGTACAGGTATATAATTTTCTGTTATTTTGGCTGATCTCTATGTCTGTTTCAGAGACAGGTGTATCATTCTACTCTACTTTAAGTCAGTTTCTGAGAAAGGTAAACTGTTTTGCAGCATTCTCCCTACTATCTTTGTATACTTGTAACACACCATGGACGAGTGACTATAACTCAAAAACGGGATACATCTTTCCATAGAATTTCTCATATGCATGTTTGGTAAGCTCCCTATTGAAATGGTAGGACTCACAATGCTGAGCCCCAACACATCAAAATAAAATAAAATAAAAAAGAAAAAGACCAAAAATGCAGGAGAGCAAACTTTGAACATCACTCTTCTCCATTGAAACTTGTTTTTTGCAGAGGAAATGCTGTCATATGCCTCCCATTGTGGGGGTAAGCCATACCTCTGAGAAAAGGGAACATTCTTAGAAATGGCAGTTTTGGACTTGGTATGTACAAGTCCAGATTATTGACCATTTAGTTTACACATTACGTACTCGGCATTCAGTGTCTCCATATTCCAAAAGGATACCATTTAGTAATATGACAGTGCAATGCTTTAGAGAATGTAGATGTTTATATAACTCTTTTGGAATAGTTACTTCTGTCCCAAAGTACAAGTGTCATGCTCAGTTTCTTCTCCATATCCACTTCACTGTTCTTGACTAATGACTAACGTATCATGGTTACAATGCCTCTAGAATCAGTGCTTGGGTTCGTTTCCTATCCACACATCTCTCATTTTTGGGTTTGCACTTGGGTCCTTGTAACACTATCTGAGTCATCTTCATATGCAAATAGTAAATTTGTCTCCCAATATATGCATGCATCACATTGCATAAGTTTAAAACGGAAAAGTTTTATCTATGCACCCAAACTTCAAGTAATTAAAGCATTTTAAATTGTTTAATTTTTTTTATTATCTTCTCCTGTAATGGATTATCTGGGATTGTCTCATTGTTCCTAAAAATCAGTGTCCATTTGTCTCTTCCACCATCACATGGAACAGTCTTACTAGTTTTAGTTTTCCTTTTACTCAGGTGTCTATGGTTTCCAGTCGTTTGTAGCAGCTTACCTACTACCAAATATCATTTTGCCAGGGCTACCAGCTGTTCTGCTGTGTCTAGATTACTCTGACTTATCTAGAGGCACAGGTGGAGGGCAAGCTCCTCAAACATTGGCCCTTTACAATGAGTTATGGAAATCTTGGAAGCTGCATTCACCCTCAGCTCCAACCATTTCCATGCCAGGTGGGTCAAGTCAGACATCTGGGAGCAAGCTACTTTGTAAGGTTAAATGCTTGTCCCTATATTATTGTCCCCCAGCTGCTGGAGTTATGCCTGACTATGCTACTGTTTCTGATTTTGATTTTAGTCATTGATTTCTATCATTTCTAACTTGAAATAGAACTACAGAGCTTCTCACTCAGGAAAGAGTGCTTTCAGTTTGCCTCACTCTGGAGTCAGGCAGCTTTCTCTCTCCAGGATTCTATCAGAAGATTAGCAAACAGGCTTCAGCATTATAATAGGAGTCCAACACTAAACGGAGGTGATAGCTGTTATCACCTGTGACTCAGTTTAGGGTTCTTCTAGGATATATCCCCACCTTTTGGCTAGGTTATGTCCCGAAGGGCTTTAATAACTGTCTGTTGTTTATTATTTCTTTGTAAAAGTTTTGCTGAGCCATAGCAAGGGGATTAAAGTGCCCTTCATGATGAATGAGCACTAGCTGGGCTAGTGTCTTAATGGACGGCAGTGCTCTGCTGGAGACAGAGTCATACATTTCAGTTTCTTGTTGAGTTTTATTAATTTCACGTTGGGCAGCAGTGCTGTGAAATAGTGTTTTGATAATTTTCTTCATGTTGCCTCAGCAGCATTTCCTTCTTTCAGAGTAACTAGGCCAAGGTTCTATCAGTTCGACCATTGATAGTTCAGATGCTCCCCAGCATTTCCACCACATGACAAAGCAAGGTTAGAATTTGAAGTTAAAGACAAGACAGTAGATTACTCATTCTTAAATGAAATATCTTTCATTTGATGTTTACCTCAACATAGCTTACTTTCTTAACTTTTAAACAGTTCATCAAAAAGGCAACAGCTTCAACGAAAAGCACAGTCTGTCTTAGTAAGCTTTAAAATAGCATCCGAAAGAATGGCTTTTTAAACAGCAGTCAAACACATTCTAATGTTTTAGGCTTTTAAACAGCAGCAATAAGGATAATTTTACTTTGCAGTGTCTCTTTTTTTTCTCTGCTTCTGCTTAGAATAAAACTATGATCTGGCTCTTTGCAATTGCATTAAAAGCTGCAGAATACAGTCCTTCCAACAGTTGTTTTACAAATTCTGGCCCAGCATTTAAGAAGCAGAAATATGGTTGCAAGAGGGGTAATTTAAACAAATTTCTAAAATTTTTTAATTGCCAGATTATTTTTTTTTACAGGAAACACACTTGTTACCCAAAGATATAGATAGACCTAATACAAAATATTACTCTGTTTTATCTGTTGTCAATATAACCAGAAAAAAAGAGGGGTGGCTATTTTATGGAGGAATTCTATACCTACACCTAAAACCCTAAGTACATACAATGATGACATAACTCTAGAAATCAAAACAAAATTATACACTTTTATCATTGTGTATGATCCTGGAATACGAGTTAAAACTGTTAATCATCAATTATAACAGATTACTCAAATTTCAAAAGGTAGTATTTTGGCAGGACATTTTTAACTGTATATTACATGATAAAGATTCTAATACTATCAGTAAATGAAGGAAACACACTTCAGCAAAAGCATTAAAAAATGTATATATTTATTCCATATTAAACATATTAATGAATTTTCAGACTCAGATTCACTTCTTTTTACCCATTTCTCAAATAGACCATGAACCACAATCAAGAACAGATAGAGCATAATTTAACTACTAGACTTGATAAGATTAAAGTAGTCTCTTGTTCACATTCAGATCACAATGCCATAACTTTTGAAATTATGCTAAATTGTAATGACAATATTTCCATTAAATTGATACCAGCTTATATAACCAATATGAAAGATTTTAAAGAATTCTTTAATAAAGAAGTTCAGATCTTTATTGAAATCAGTTATACAGATGATACCTCAGAGTTTTATATATAGGATGCTTTAAAAGCATACATATTTAGTAAAGTTATGAATTGGCATGCTGTGAACAAAAAGTAATGGGACAAGGAACTGCTAGGTTTACAAGAAAAAAAATGATAAGTTGAAATTGGATAGTCAAAAAGGGAACAATAACTTGATGAGAAATTAACTTAAATAGTAAATATTTAGACGTTAATTAATTTAGAGAAGATTAAAATAAATAACTATTCTATAAATCCTAAGTCCATACATAATTCAGCTACTAGAACAAAAATGTTTATTAAATCTAATCTTATCAAACAGTTATATTCTCCTAATGATAAAAAGGTTATTGAAATAGAGGACATTTTGAGAGTATTTAGGACTCACTTTACTAAAATTGATCAATATAATCCAACAATGGCAATGGACTCACAAGATGTAATTAAAACTTTCATTAAAAATCATGCTAAAAATAAATGATAATTGGACAAATATGATTGTCTATAATGTACTTTTATTTTTACTTTTTTAGAATACATTAGTGGAAGAGCAGCAATATCAAGAGAAAAATAGTCAGTTTACATAAGTCAAGAGTGGTTTCCAAGAATGTGCAGTAGGTCAGAAAGCAGAAGAGAAAGAGAGAGAAGGCCATAGACTGACAGCTTTTTTTCATTAAATATTTGGAAACTGAACGTGTATAAATAACAGAACTGATAGAAGAAAAGATGCAAAATAACATTTTGAAGGGGGAACTCCCTGTTGATTTGTTTTATGCATTTGTTGGTACCGATACCCTGGTGACCTCAACATGACGTTGAGAGACCCCCCCCCCCTCTTGCTATGTCATCCGCTTACTGATTGGCTCTAATGCCATCCCCTCTTTCTAGAAGTGAGATGCCTTATGATATATTGGCTTACATAGTCAGATGGAATACATTCAAGGAATTGTTCTATGGTGTCCATCATACTGTAGGTTCCATTGTGTTTTTTTTTCTTGATAGATTTTTCTTTTGCCTTTAGATAGGTAATAGTAGGTATATAAGGGTTATAACTCTTTTCCATCTTAATTGTGCCATATGTGATCTGGCCAAGCTCCAATACTGATTACTTTTGACTGGCCTCCAGTCTCCATAAAGCAAAACTGCTTTGGCTGCAAACACACATTCCCTAGCCCAAGGACAGAACAGTTGACCATCAGCCACTTGTACCTACACACTCCAGCTATCCATCCAACTCCGGGTTCACTAATCGATGACAGAGATGCACACTTAGGAGTGCTGCCAGTGTGTCAAAAGGACAACTAGCAATCTGAATGTGGATTTTGACCAGGCAGAAAGAAAGTAAGTAGAAAAATGTCCTAAATGTTATAAATAAGCCTTGTAGTCTCATGTACATGTCTAAGAGAAACTGGTCATGCCATTATAAGAGTAGAACAAAAGTCAGTTTGAAATCATGAATCGAGAATTAAAGTAAATAATTAGACACAGTGTATAGTTTAATGGGCTATAAAGACTTTCTGCAAGAAATTGGGGGATGCGGGAATTGGTACTGTATACAGACAACGGAGTATTTAAATATGATATAAAAGTAAAGTTTAAACATGTTGGAATAAATATCCTGTCATTTACTATCTAAATCACATTTCTTGAATTACTGCTTAGTGGTTTGGAGCATATCAGTGCAGCCTTTGTGATGTACTCTCTTGAGCTGAGAAAAGTAACCATGAGAGGTTGCACTGGTGGTAATTAGATGAACAATCTGCAATAAAAGATACAATAATATGGTAGAAGAAAAGGAGTTTTCACTGAAAAGGGTTACGGAGAAGAATAAAAGGAATAATAAAGAGAACTCAAATAAAGGAAACGCAGATGAAGGAAAATTTGAACTGTGACAGCAAAGTGAGAGGAAAACTGGGAAAATGTATTTAAAACTTTGTTGGTTTTTAGTACATAAATGAAAATCGTGATCTTTGTTTCTTCTATTTATTGAAAACATGTAAATATACATAAAACAAGTGTAATAACTTTAAGAAATGCCTGAACTACCACCAACTCAGGAGTGGGAGACTGAGGCTCAACATCTGATTTAAAAGATGATTGCATGTTTAGTTCAGGATTGGTTTGCTTATTATTTTACTAGTTTAGGGAGAGTGAGTTTAAGTAATTAAGACAAAGTTAAGCCACATTAAAGACACTGGGGGAGAGTTAATTACCAAAGACTGAAATATTCTGTTAAAAAGTGACATCATATTATTATTTTTGTTTGGCAACAGTATGTCTCTTTTACAAGTATTGAGCCGAACTGATCAAAAACCTTGGCATCTTGGGAGTAGGGTTTATACCATTACTGATTTTGAAATATGTTACCATTGACAAAAATGTATGTTTTTTTCTTAGAAAGCATAGCTGTTTATTTCCGTTCTGGTTAGCATCCCATTTCTTCCCCACTACTGTAAAAAAAAAGAGAAATGCCATTCTTTTTATTCTTGTACTGTTTTACATTGACTGATTTATTGTACCTTTTGCAAGCATCAACAGTATTTTGCTTTCTTCTGACTGGTTCTGCCCTTGTCCAAAAGTGCAGCAAGATAGTCGGCTGACAAGTAATTTCTGATCGTCCTTGTTACTTCCTCTCATCATGTTGAATCCCGAATTTGTTCTACTTCTTAATGTTGCTAGCCTTGCTTATTTGAACCAGGAACATACCATTAACATTTGTATCATTCAGTTTAGTGCTCCGAGTTTCAGCTGGATCTAAGTTTGAATGCTGTCTTTCTTCAGCTTTTTGTTCAAGTTTAACATACTTTTATTTTAGAATGCTACCTCCCTACAACATAGACACACAACAGCTTTTCATCAGCTTGGATTCACCTATACTGGTAAGGAACTACATTTTATTTATTTTTCTTAATTGCTGCCTTTTATTAAATATCTGTCCCATTGTTTCTTTAGTGATGCATTGCATGCAAGGGGGAACTCATTTTGTTTCATATTTCCAATCAGATCACTCTCACATTTTCCTTTATTTTGGATAGGTCTGTTTTCTTTACTTAGTAATCCTGGAATCTTATTTTTAATGGCTTTGTGTCTTTGCAGCTCCCCATCAGCTGCTACAGAGCCTCTCCTTGTCTACAAATGTCTCCTGGGCTCTCCTTCCTCCCTTGAACTTACAGTGACCTATGTTTAGGGCCATTGAGGAGATCAATGTACCATGGGTGGTGGTGTTTGGCTGCAAAGGAGTGTTTTTCAATACCCTAACTACTCTTCCCCTTTATATGCAGTCATAAAGCCAGGGCCAGCTGTACAAAGGGACATGCAATTGTATTGTCACACCTCTGGAGCAGCTCAATCAGTGCCTCCACTACCCTTTGGACAACATCATCAGTGCTTCTCCAGCCTTTGCTAAGAATAAACTGTGAAGCACAAAACATGCATGCTTTTCCTTCCCTTCGCAGCACATCAGACATCAAAGCTGCTAATCAAACCCAGGTCACATGGGCCATAGTCATGGCTTTTGTGATGACCGTGCCCTGGCCCAGCAATCAAGGAGCCTCAATCCTCACCACTAACACCAGGGAGGGCATCTCATATAAGAGGAAAGGATAAGAAATACACAAAGTAAAGTACAGTTTCCCTTAAGTGCACACAGGGATCACAGTCAGTCTGGGGCTGGTTGCTCCCCTTGCTCTCCAGGTCCCCAATAAGACTCCCCACTGGCACAGCTATAGGGTCCAGATCTCAGCCTAGCTGGCAAGCTAAACTCCAGTCCCCTCTCTGTCCCACCAGTGCTTCGTGTCCCTGCCCAGGTAGCTGGCACACCACACACACTTTGAAATAAATATTTATACAACTTCACAGGCACTTCTGGGAAAGGCTGACACAGATTCTCCAGCTGTGCCCCTTTACCCAGACTATACAGTAGTAATTTCTGCCACCACCAGCTAATACTTATCAGCTACCCAAAGGCCCTTAAAAGGGTGTCCAATTTATTACTATGCAATATTATTATCCAATTGGTAATGTGACTATTCAGTCTAAGGCTTATTACAACAAACTCTATAAATATGCAATGTACTCTGGATCTTACTTATCTCTACACAAACCAGCCACAGATAAAGGTTTTTAAAATATTTAATAATAAATAATTAAAACACAAGACAATACTACTACACCACAGTGATATCTCTGAGTTCAGAGATCACACAGAAACATAATACAGTAGGAAAGTTCTGATATAACAGAAAACACTTGTCTAACTTTCTTCTAAGTTCCTAGCTATTACTACAAAAAACATACTTCTAAGACACTACTTGCATAAGACAACATGCAGAGTGCTGATAAGTGGGATATCAAGATCAAAATGCTCTGTCTCTCTCTGAACAATAGTTTTTAAACTCGCTAACAAACGTCTTTGCTAGGCCCTCCCAGATTACATCATTTTGACACTTAGGTTTTCCCGGTATACACATTACATCATTTTGACACTTAGTCTGGAGTTCCCAGGCAAAAAGGCTACATTATTTAGCAGTCTAACACCTGCTCAGGAAACTACAACAATAAAAGACATTTCACATGTACACTCTAGCAATTATTCCTTAAGTTAAGACAATAGAAAGAATGTGTTCAGCCCGCCTCTTCTGCACCACTATTTAGATAATTTTAACTTCAAAGAACATTCAAAATGCTTGGCTTAGTTTTCCTTACAGCAGATGGCAATGTTGTAACAATCCTGAAGTTCACATTTTACAGTGTTTTTTTTTTCATTTAAGAACACAAGCCTGTATTTTACATTTATATATACAAATGATAGAATTATGTATCAAATTCTATTTGACTAGGCTGGCAGCCTTCACTCATCTTCCCCCAATCTTCACAACTCTTCCGCCCTGGGGAATTCAAGTTAGTTTTTCAAGTGACCCTTGATAAACGCCACTTGAGAGGGTTAGGTCTATCTGAGTGTACCTCACCCCATTCCCTGTCTTGAGAGCCCATCTGCATTGGCATTACTAATCCCACTGTGGTGCTGCACTGACATATCATATGCTTGCAACCCCAGGCTCCATCTTAGCAGCTTGGCATTTTGCTGACTGGCTCTGTTTAACTATGTTAGAGGGTTGTGATCTGTCATAACAGTGACTTTTCTTCCATACAGATAAGACTGAAGTTTTTGCAGTGCCCACACTATGGCTAGACATTCCTTTTCTACAGCTGTGTAGCATTCCTCCCTGGGTTGGAGCCTATGACTGAGATAAACCACTGGGTGCTCTTCTCCCTCTGAAGAAATCCAGCTAAGTACAGCCCCCCACCCCATGGTCTGAAGCATCCACCTGTACAACAAATTATTTGCTGTAATCTGGACTGGCTAACACAGGGAGTCTTCCCAAAGCTTCTTTAATCTTCTGAAATGCCTGCTCACATGCTGGGGTCCACACTACCTTATCTAACCTGTTCTTCCTTGTCAGGTCTGTGAGGGGAGCAGTTATGGTGCTATAACTAGGGATGAAATTTCTGTAGTACCCTGTTGTCCCTAAGAATGCCCTCACCTGCTTTTTGGTAACAGGTGTAGGCCATGCCTAAATAGCTTCCACTTTGGCAGGTCCTGGCCTTATCTTACCACTCCCCACTCCATGTCCTAGGTAGGACACCTCTGCCATACCCACCTGACATTTGCTCGGCTTAATGGTCAGCCCTGCCCTTTGTAGTCTGCCCAGCACTTCCCTGACATGCTGAAGGTGCTCTGGCCAGGAATGGCTATAGATCACATATCATCTAGTTAAGCAAGGGCAAACCCTCCTGCTCCTGCTAGGATATTATCAACCAGCCTCTGGAAAGTCGCTGGGGCATTCTTCATCCCAAAGGGCATCTTTGTGAACTCATACAAGCCAAAAGGAGTCACAAAGGCTGACTTCTCTCTAGCACTGGGAGTCAAGGGCACCTGCCAGTAACCCTTGGTAAGATCAATGGTTGCAAGATACTTAGCCCCACCCAGCTGCTCTAGGGCCTCATCTGTCCTAGACATGGGGTATGCATCTGACACTGTGTGACTATTTAATTTCCTGTAATCCACACAGAACCTGGTGCTGCCGTCCTTCTTTGGCACCATCACCACTGGCGAGGCCCAGGGACTGTTGGACTCTTGAATCACCCCTAGTTCCAACATCTCCTGTACCTCTTCCCTCAGAGTCTGTTTGACTCCCTCAGGCACCCTATAAGGGGCCTGCCTAATGTGCCTTTGGGGTCCTGTATCCATCTGGTGCTGCACCAGGTGGGTGCTCCCTGGCCTCCCAGTGAACTTGTCCCCAAATTCCTGCAACACTGCTCGGATTTCTAACCTGGGTAGGAGACAGCTGCTGAGACATTGCTACCCCTTCCACCGAGGTGTCAGCCCAAGCCACACTGAGGAGATCAGTCCCCAGATCTCCCTCAGACTCCTCCTGCAAACACTCAGCACAAGGGCCTCACTATCATGGTAAGGTTTCTTCATGTTAACATGGTACACTTTGTGCTACTGCTATCTAACTAGCACTTCCACCATGTAGTTAACATCAATTACCTTTCTTACCACCTTGTAGGGTCCCTCCCAAGCTGCTTGCAGCTTGTTGTGTCTGACCGGAATGAGAACCATTACCTGCTGCTCCACAGCATATTCTCTAGCTCAAGCATTCCTGTCATACCACACCTTTTTCTGTTAGGCTTCTACCAGGTTCTCCAAAGCCTTGTACTGAGGTTTAGGATGTATGCCACAACAGACACCTTGTGAGACTCACACTCACCTTCCCACTCATCTCAAATTAAATCTAGAGGTCCCCTCACCCTATGCCCATACCGCAACTCAAACGGTGAAAAGCCTGTAGATTCCTGGGGAACCTCTCTGTAAACAAACAGATGGGGCGAATATTTGTCCCACTCCCTTTTAAACTGATCTGCAAATGCCCGTAGCATGGACTTCCCCCAATCTTCACAGCTTTATTCTTCTACACCGTGACAGTGATGGGTTTTCTTAGACATTACTGTTGCTCAGAAGTGAGCAGTTTATTCTGAGTTTCCAATGTTATTTTATTTAATCAAAACAGACACATTTTGCCATCTACTTAAAATGTGAATAGTCTGATTAAACAATCACACAAATCTGTGTGACATCTGCAGCTTTATCGACATTTTTAAACAGTATCTGTATTCACAAGTTTCTCATAATATAAACATTTGTATTATGTCAATTTTCTTTAAGTTTCCAATCCAAAAAAAAAGGCTGTACAGGTGCTCTTGCCTTTTAGAGGATTACAATTGTCAGTCAAATTCCTAGACAGATTGTGTCATAAGCCATCCATCCATAACCCCTTTTCCCATTTTTACATATGGGGTCAGGGTGTCACTTTAACATTGACAATCATCTAGAGCTAAAGTTCACACAGCCTGGTGACTAGGCCTGCCGTGGCAAATGAGTGATGTGTTAAAATCTCTGTATTTGTTATAGCTTGTCATCACAACTAAGGTTAGCTATTTAGGGGTGTCAGTTACAGTAATAATAAAACTCTATATGACATCTGCATCACTACCCTATTGTAACAAATACAAACATTATTGTATTTTGAAGAAACTATCAGGATTAGGAACAGTTTCATTCTTTCTTTCTTTCACTCCTAACACGAATAAACAGCAGACTGCACCATTCTTGAAAGACAGAAGTCCTGGTAAGGAGGATGTTCCAGTTTGCCATGAAAAAAACAGAGTGGTATCATTTGGTCAGTGTAGCACTTGTTGGGAGTATGCCATAGGATATTGGGGAGTACTGGGTAAGGTATCTAAGATATGGAAAAATACAAAAAATACAGCAGTATTCACTTGAAGAGACTTGGAGTTTCTGAGTTTGACACATTCACTAGCTTATGGGCCATTTATTTTTTGAATAAGTCACTTAATGTTTTTAACTAATTAGATAACAGAAATATTAACATCTGCTGGTTGTATATAAAGTAATTCACTGTTTCAGTTTTAGTTCATATCTGAGAGACTTTAGCATTGAAATAAGACTGTCCAATGAAAACAATGGATGTAGCCTACAGATAAAGTAAAAGATCTGGTCTTACAAAAGAAACTGTTCCTTTAAATGAACATTTGAACTGTACCAACATTAGTTTTATATGAATTTGCATTATGAACTTGTCCACTATTTGTTATCCTCTAGAAGTTAATACAAGTAATGAACTAGTGTGATCTATTCAGTTTATAAATATGAAGTGTAATAATCTGCTTACCATTTTAACATCAAACTTTTATATGGTATATTTTGCATGCCTTATACATAATTCTAATGTCTTCCTTGACAGGAATCACATGGATTGATGTCCTTTTTCCAGTAAAAACAGGCACCAATTTTTTTTCAGTCTGTTCTCTGAAAACAAGATGACTGTCACCTTATATTTAATAAATATCTGACTGAACACTAAAAACTCAATTGTCATGGCTAGCAACAGTCATCTTACACAGGATAGTACTATGGTTTCTCTTTTCTTCATAGATGAGCAACTGAACTTACCCTGACTTTGTAGTAAACATTAATCTTCTTCTAGTTCTTATGTCTTTTTTTAAACTGAAGATATCTGGTTCTGGCTTTGATTTTCATCAATAAAACTCACTTGCCTTGATTCATTTTATGCTAAATGCCATATTAAATCCCATAGGAAACAGAACTGGTTGAAACTACTAATGCTTTTGACGTAATATTGCTACTCTTTCTGTGTCCCCAGCTGTGGACGTAGATTATATTGTTTAATGTGTTAAAGGCAAACACAGGCTCACTGTCCTAAGAGTCTGATAGTTTAACTTTTATCCACTGGAAAAAAAAAAAACTGGACATTTCAGAATAAGCTATTGCTTGTACCAGGATTTTTATTCATAGCTTGACTGCTAGCAGCTAATAGAATATGCTCAGAAGATGTAAGATGAGTAGATATTTCTTTATTTATAAACTATACCAAAAAGATCCAGCATACACATAACTGAGCTTAAATGGAAATGACATAAGATGTTTAGTTTTAGTAGATGTCATCTCTCCTCTTGTTTTGAGCCATATTATGATGTTCTTGTAATGGACTAAGACACTGTGCCATAGCTATAATGGGATAGATAAAGAAAATGAATTAATAATAAAACAAAAGGAAGGAAAATATGTGTTTTAAAAATTCAGTTTCACACAACCCTTTAAAATAATGAATATATTTAAATTATATATCACAGAAGCTGTATTTATAAAAACTTTGGGATGAGAAATTTGACCTGTTGGAAGTCAAGAATTTTAAACTGATTAAATATAGTCTAGGTAACAGAAGATAAGAAGAGTTCTAATGTGTTAAAGGCAAATACGTTAAACTGAAAATAAATGCAGATATGGAATATGCTTCTCATTTGCTATATATATTCATCATTTATTGAATAGTGAAATAATTAATTACATGAACCAATGGCTTCACTAGACAAAAAGGCACTGGAACACAGATGTGATATGATACCTTTTATTGTACCAACATAGCTTTTGAGATTACTCAAACTTTCACGCTAGCAAGGGCCCTTCGTTGGGGAGTCACTGTTGTTGCATATGTTGCCTAAATATCCAGATGTGCCTACAAAGGAAAGTACATAATTTATATCCAAGTGACTAAAACACACTTGAAAAATGTCCGCGTACATTTGTATGTGTGTTGGGGGAGCACTTCAGAAGTTTTCCCTCTGACCAATTAACAGTAGACACACACAAGGTGTACTGAATAGCAACAAATGTTTCTTTTTTTGCTAATGTATGCTTTTATGATGAATTTATCCTGAAGCCAAACTGCTGACTATCTCAAAGTTAACAGTGGCTGTAAGATTACCAGCGTCTGTGTTTTAGTACCCATGTTTTATTCATGACAAGTGAGTAGGTATTTTCACATAAGGTAACATGATAGTCAGAACACTAGTAACCGTCGGCTTAAGGTCTTAATGTTCAGTTTTAAGAGTATAACAAAACTTCGTCCTGCACTCCTGCTCTTTAGAGGTATCTGCCAGAACCTTAGCGTGACAGAACAACACATTCTCTCTCTTTCTCTCTTTCTCTCTCTCTCTTGTTTTCTTTTAATTAGCTAAACCACAACATGTGTACCATACTAACCATGTAGTACATCCATACATTGTAACCCAATATCTTATTCTCTTGGTATTTCCTGACTTTCTTGTAACACATCTGGATGCTGTTGCAATTTTATGTTGTCTGTTAATCAAAACATCTATTTTACACAGACTGGTTGGGCAGACTAATGAAATACAAATTATAACCTTTCCTTCAATATCTTGAATTTAGGAGGAGATGGAACTTTTCTATAGCCCTGCTGAATATGAAATTTGCCAAATACAAGGATGCTCCAGTCTAGGCAGAAGAGCTTAATAATTAATGCTGGCCTGATTTTGAATGACAGAAATGGAAACGATAACATTATAGAAAGATAAAATCTACACAGGAGGTTTTCTGTGAAAGGTGAGGAATGATTTAACAAGGCTAATCAGGGTGGATAAAACCCCAGGACTAGATAGATTACCCTAAGAATTCCTGAGAGAGAGAATGTTCAAGGGTGTTCAGCATACTGTTTGAGGTTGAGGTGGTGTTTACCTATTAGAAAAATGCCATGCTGGTATTGCTTAAAAATAACAAAGAATGGAAACTAAGCACCAGCCATTATTCTAAAGTTTATGTAGGGGAGGCTAATGGAACAATACCACAGAGGAGACTATAGAGTCCCTGTGGACAAGTAGCCTAACAAACCTATGCCATTGCACATTCATGGTGTGAATAGCTTATCAGAGAGCCCTGTTTTGTATAACACAGCCGAGGCTGAACCATAATCACATAGGGGATGGGACTAGTTTCTTATCTGGAAGACATCTCACCTATTACTGCAAAAGGAACAGACTGGAAAAGTTGAAGGACATAAGTATACCACCGTGGCTAATGAAGTGGGTAGAAAAAAAGGCACAGGGAATAGCTGGAAGTCACTAGACAGTATTAGAACATCATCATAAAGTTTAATGATGGTAGGATTATCCAGAAATCCGTATACTGTAATCCTTTCTTTAGTACCTTCACGTTAGGTGTGACATCATATTAAGAAACTTACGATATAGCACAGACCCAGTAGGTGAGTTCCAGCATCCATGCATTCTGTATTCCAATTATACTGTTTGGGTGAACTGTGAAGGCATGATGTGAAAATAGTAGATGACTAACTAGCCTTAAAGCTATATACCCCATGTATGTTTTTCATAATGGATTGCTCAAAAATTAGCATGCTTGGCATAAAATCTAAGTTACTGAGTAGACCGGCACACCGTATTCATCTGATCTAGGGACTTGTCATTATTCCTGAGAGGAATATGTTCATCTACAAATGACCATGTCCCTTTTACTTGTGATTCTATGTATACATATCACAAACTAAGCTGTATTGGTAGCTTAGTATGCAATCTGCAAGTGCAGAATAAAAAAGCTCACATTTGAAAAATGGAAGAAAATGATTTTAAACTGACACTGTCTACAATGTTGTATGTGTGCTTCCTGCAGCCATAGGCAGCAATATCCTATCAGAAAACATGAAAACATTTCTATATGCATTACACTCTACCCACAGATTCCATGTATTTAAAAAGGCCGTGCACTTTCCAGCTGGAAAATCAAATTAAAGTTGGTCGGTGACATTCTGTAAAGGGCATAATTTACATTTTTTCCTTTCCAGCTTGAGTTAACTCATCCACTCTTGTGAAGCTTTGGCTGCATGTACTCTTAACTACCAATTATTGCATCTTCAGCTTTCTAGCAAAATCAAGTTATGTCCACATATTTCATACAAATGGTCATGGTTAATAAAGAGATGTAAATGACAAACTGCTCAGCATAAACAAATCTGTTTCAGTGGTAGTGCTTCTAAGTCTCACACTGGGTTTTATATGTCATAATACACCCAGTAAATATTAATTTTGTAGATAACTTAATATATGTCAGTATTCCCTCAAGTTGCACACATATAGTCACCTACACTTTGTCCATCTGTGAATTTTCATATGAGGCTTTGCAGTTCTATCTGTTACTCAGTTGTTGAAATATTTAGAAAAATATGGAAATTATGACAAAATAAGGACATAATATGCAAACAATAATTAATGTATCTTTAGCAGCATTTGACTGAGGTCAGATATCAATGCAGTTGTGGTGCCCATCATGTAAGATTCAAGATAAAATCTTAAAATAGTTTGCAAGTAGAATGGTTTTGGAGATATTGATGCATATAGAAGCAGGTTATATCAGACACCTAGAGACATGAATAGGCTGTATCAGACACCTACTGTAGACACAGGTAGGCTGTAACTATAGAAGCATATGGAGGCTTCACTAGGCTATAAGATGTTAAGGGACGCACACCTCTGCAGCCAATCACACACGTGATGTGTGAAACAGAATACAAACAGAATATAAACAGAATACTCTCAACGTCTCACTGTAATGCCAAACCAATTTTTATACATAATGGATTGTACAGGCAGCAGTTAAGTTGCACATGGGCCTTTTCTTTAGTAACTTCCACCTCTGTAAAATCTTAGAAAGCATAAATGCAACTACTATTTGCATATAAATGTAAATAGAAATGTGACTACTCTGTGTTTAGCTTGAACTTAGTATAATGCAATGTAAAGAAATGGAGCCTTTCTTTCCAGGCCTTCACTGAAAATGGGTATCACCCAGTTGGACTTTCCCGGTAAACAAGGACTAATAAATAAAAAAATAAAATCCGCTTTTCAGTGTTGTATGTAAATACTTCCATTCAGGTAAAGCAGATGTGTGATTTTTAGTGCCATACGAAAGTCTGTATGTTCCTGTAAAAGCACCAATGTCTGAATTTTAGTAACCTTAGTTTCCAAATGAATGAGAAAATGGTGTAGGCAGGGCTGAAGACTGCCCTAGTGGGTTATGCAAACTCCAATCTGCCAAGACATAAGATCTAATTTCTGGACTTTTACATCTGACAGATCAGCAGATCATGTAAATTTTTTTTTCTTTCTCACTTTCTGTCTACCGCAGAAGAAAAACACATTTCTCCACGATAAAAAAACATCCATAAGACAACATAACATAAATGGGTTTATTATAATTAAACCAGTCTTTTAATTCCTCAAATAAATGACCATTTATGTGAGGAGTAAAAGTAGTAACTCAGTTTTAATTTATTTTATCTTGCTTTTGTGAATTATTTTAGTCATTATATTTTTCAAAAGAGGTCATAGTATAAGTAATGCACAAAAGGACAACGGTCAGAAAGCCGGTGATATCTAGAAGAGGCAGAACAGTACGCATTTTTGATTTAAAAACAAACAAGGAATGCTAATCAAGACAAACTTAGGAAAATAACAAATGTGTGTGTTTGAGTGATTATAATGGTTCATGTGATCAGAATTAGATATCAGAAGTGTAAAAAGTTAGAACGGCTTTAATTGATTGGTACTTGTGTGTTTACATGTGTGTGAGTGGGGGCTGAAATGTTTTACTGTGGCTATTGCTTATATATTTCTTCAGCTAATCACAATAAGACAGCAAAGGAATAATAAAATAACAGTCAAAATAGTTGTAATTGGTGAGCACATATCTGTGTGTGTATATGTGTCTGTAGGCAGGTTTCAACGGGTTGCAATATATGCATCAGTTACATCTTACTGTAGTTCTTATTACATATTAATTTGATCACAATGCAATATCAGAGGTATACACAATGAAATTGGCTATAATTGGTGGAGAAATATGGATGCAATAGTTTGCACTGTGTGACTGACAGTCTGAAATATATTACTGTGGTTATTGTTTGTATTAATTTATTTGATCATCAAATATTTGAGGGGTACACATTTAAAGTGGTTGTAACTGGTTGGCATGTGTGTGTGCATGCAGTGGGTTGTAATGGGCTGTACTGTATGTGTCTAACAGTAAAAAAGTAATGTCTTTTGACTTTTCCTGGTTAGGGGTCGCCACAGTGCAACTCAGGTCTGCTCATGATTGGCAGTGGATATTTATGGTGCCGAGTTACCAGTCTGATGTCCAACCTTCAAGGATGACACACCCATTCACGCACTCACCTACCTGCATATCTTTTGCGTCACTCAACCACAGGGAGGACATGCAAACTCCACACAGAAGGCGCTCCAGCCGAGAATCGAACGGGAGAACCTCTTGCTGTGAGGGAACAATGCTAAACTGCTGCACCACCGCAGCCATTTCTGTAACAGTAATAAGTTGAAATATATTGCTTTGCATTATTTATTTATTCCTTCATTTCATCAGAATCAAATAACTAATGTACACACAGTCAATAAAGTGGCTGCAACTAGTGAGTAAGGAGGTAGTCTATGGATGAAACTGACTGTCTTCTCCTGTCATTTAACCCATTTGTTTAAAACGCATCATCATTATTATTTTTTATGCGATTACAAGTGGGCATCTTGGGTGTAAATAGTCAATATATCAAATATATTGTGCAGATACTGAGGTGGTCTTTTAATAAAAGTGACTAACCCTAGCTGTTTGTTTATTTTTATTTTATTTAACATTTGTTGACTGGGAAAGTCCAACTAGGACAGAGCATATTTTTAGCTAAGACCAAGGAAGAAATGCTCCAGATGCATGTTTTTGGAATGTTGGAGGAAACCAGAGTACCTGGAGGAAACCCATGTGAATGCAGGGAGGTCATGCAGAGTCCATACAGAAGGCAACCCAGAAGAGAATTGAACAGGAGAACCTCTTCCTGTGAGGTGACAATGTTAACCACTGCACCATTGCGCTGCCTTGTTGTTTGATCAGTGTTAGTCATTGACCCGACATAATACAACCTTACCCCATTCCATTAGCCACAGATATTCAGTTGCTTCCTGCAACCTTCCTTGTTTTGAAATCACCATCCTCCATTGATACTGCTTCTAGCTGAGTGAAACAAAATAGCCCAAACTTTGATCTGAGAAACTAACTGTAATATTTTACAAAGATACAGAGATAAGGTACTTTATGTACCACCTAAAGTTTCATCTAGTCATTTGGGTGTTCATATTTGCCATTTGTTTTACAACACTTCTGTATAGTTTTCCCTTTTGCAGGTCAGTAAATTCTGTACATGTTTGATTTATGTCTGTGATGTATTCTTATCGAATAAGAACAGAGACTAATGGTGTTTTAGGTGGTGGTAAAGAAAATGAAAGTGAATATGGTCTGGTGCAAAACGTTTTTGGAGTAGTCATTCTAATCTTAAGAATTTAAATGCATCTTAGCAGTGTGAATTTGACCCATTTATATTGTACTATCAGTACAGGGAGTTTAGGCCATATCATAATGCCATTGGGAGGAATAATTCTTTTTTTCTGGAGAAATTTTAATTTCTGCTGCAATGATAGCTTAAAGCAGATATACTATTGATATGTGTTGCATACTACTGTATGAAAAACATGTGCTCACTTTAAATGAAAGCCAGTTGTAATTTAAAATGCCAGACAGTCACTGTCAAATGCCTGTAAATCCTTTTAATCTGAGCCTATGCGTGAAAGGTTGTATGTCATTCTCCCTTTGAGGATTATTAGTAAACATTTAGTAGAGAATTAAACTTGGACTCTCTGCTGCAAAGTGTACCTAAGATAGCATTTCTGGTGCATTTAATACCACTGCATTAATACATGGTGTTCAGATTGTGTCATGCATCCAGTAACAAAATGTTCTATTTTCTGGTAAAATATATGTGATTTTTTTTACAACTGATGATAAAATTCAGTACAAACATATGCTGAATATATATATATATATATATATATATATATATATATATATATATATATATATATATATAAAACCTAATGGAAACCAGGCATAATACAACTTGCCAGATTATTGTAGTGAATTTAATATGCATGACTATGTATACAAGGGATCCCACTTTATCAGTTCTTAGTACAAATTTCAGAGGCATAATTTGACATTTGGGTAAAAAAATTATCTAAGGTTGGCATTCAGATGAAGCTAATCCTACCATATTGCCACTTTTTGGCAACTTTCCTGCAAAAAGTCTGTCCTTGGTCCAGTTATTTTCACTGTTCATCAACAATATATCCACTGACCTACCCCACCTCATCTTAGTTCTTTATGCAAACAGTATCTCACTACTTGTATCATGTAAAACCAATTCAACCCTATAACAGAATTTACAATGTGGCTTTACATATTTATGCCACTAGAGAAATAAAAATCTGCCTCTAATCAATCCCGTGAAGACTAGCATCATGATTGTTGGCACCCTGTAAAAATTATATATAACCAAAAATACACCGAGGTACCACACAACAGCATCTTTATTACACAAAAAATAAGAACAGTGTTGTTATTTTTTGTGTAATAAAGATGCTATTGTGTGGTACCTTGGTGTATTTTTGGTTATATATAGTTCTGGTTTTGTGCACCTGGGTTTTACCCGAAGCCGTTTCTCTTTTTATATATACCCTGTAAAAATTCCTTAAACCCCAGATTTAATTATGACTGCTACAGATGGGAATCCATTACCACTAGTAATAGAACAGAAGTACCAAGGGATCACCTTGGACCTTACTCTTTCATTGGCCAAACATACTGACAATATTATTAGCAAAACACTCTACAAACTAAAACTGTGCTATAGAATCCCTCACCTGCTCTCACTACAGCTTCTAATGTCTTAGCTAAAATGTGCTTATCCCTAAAACTGAATATAGGCTTGAGAATACAAGCTTTATTGAACTAATTACACTTGTACTTCATGTTCCCTAAAATAATCATTCTGATTGAACTAAATCTATACATGTTAGATTATAAGAAAAATTGCTTACTTGAACTGGAAAAATTCAGTGCCAACTATATTCCATGTATAAAGATGTACCAGAATATATGTAGACGATGTCAATTAACATTAATTTTTCTATATTGTTGTTATAGTATACGCTGCATATAGGACAGCTTTGTGCTACTTGTTATATTCAAGTCGACACTGTTGGTCAGTACGTTGCTTCTTCTGCTCTTTCTTTGTACTGTACTACACTCAGAGGTGATTTATGTTTCATTTCAACAGTGTATCTATATAGCTGATAAAAAATGCTAAATAAATAATTATTCTCAATGTTTTTCTAATGCCAACCTGTCATTGCCAATGTGACTTCTTTCACTAAATGCATTTATAATCTGCTATAAGTGCAACTCTGGAATTTTTACTTTTTTTTCTGCCATTAGGAGGAACTGCTGCATTAATCAAATAATGTGTAGCTCTTCTTCTAGGAATTCTTCTCATTTCTTTTATAATCATGCTATATTTGCATGCCTGTTGTATATAGCTTATTGTCTGATCTGTAGTTAACTTTAATAGCATAATTCAGTACATTCTGCACTGCTCTTTCTTAACCTGGTGGTTATTGCACAACAATTTTGAAGAGTTAATCTTGCTGAACATCTTTACCATAGTGATATTCATGGAATTGTTCGCACCTGTGCCCTAACTTTTCATATATGCACACTATTACTAATGGTTTATTTTCACTCTGACTTCACCCATGGGGAAGTGTCTATTTACTTGCTAGCTCCAATAGCATTCTGACTGTCATCTATTTGCAATATTACTGGTGTATTCAGATCATAATATTTTCATGTCAGTGCAACTGACTTGCAGTTTCCTGTTCATTATCATATGTAAATGTCATAACATATTTGATGGTATATGCTTAATTTGCTATAGCTTTTTCTGTGATTAGTAATTAGGGCAGTCTTTTCATCAAGCTGTCCTTGAATGCATTTCTGTAAGGCTGAGAGCTATCAGAAAAGCTGATAATGGATTAATGTTTCAAACCAAATTTTTTTGGACTAAAACAGGTGCATTTCACTAAGTATAGCATTCTTACAAGGTACAAGGACCTTCATATTGGGGTTATTCAATAATGTGGGGTTTCAGAACTGAGGCTGATTTTATATATATATATATATATATATATATATATATATATATATATATATATATATATATGTGTATGTGTGTGTGTGTATGTGTCTCTCTGAACATATGCATGCACATGCATGCATTCAATGACTCTTTAAGTCTGAATTGCATATATCAACATGTTCATCATTCCTACTGCTGTAGTAGCCTTTGGCTACTTGGATTATTTCCTGCCTAGGAAGCAACAACCGACCTGCTTCAAAAGCTCTAGCTCCCTCCCATACCTTCCCTTTGGTTGCTGATTGGCTAGTACCAATCAAAAAAATAGCCTGAAGGAGGTGACTTCAATACTTTCTTGCTACCTCATAGGAAGCAACTAAGGAGCATTTTGTCTACAGCTTCATTTTTGGCAAATAATCCCCTTTGAAGACCCTTCTACACATAATTCATTGCCGTTTTTAGGATTGTACCACATTTTTTTCTAATTTTGACCAAGATGCATTTTTTTCTTTAAGAAACCCAATATTTGTTTAAATGTTGTTAATTTCTTGTCAGGAACTGCTTTACTAGCTTTAGAGGCTTATTTCCTTTTTTTGGGGGCATTTTTTTATGTTAAAAGTGCACTGCTTTTGCAACTTTTGAGTTTAGTGTTAAAATTTTACCTAAAGGAAGAATTAAAACTATGGACATTATTCATAGCACTTGTGTATTTTGTGACAACTTACCTGAGAATTTTCAGCTCACAGATAACTAGCAGCAGAAGGCAACCAATCTTCCTGTAAAAATCCAGTCTCAGAAACAAATATATTTGTAAAAAGTAGTACTTTAATCCACACGCGGTAAGTGCTTTCACATAAGCTTCTTCAGACCATATAATTCCTTAAAGTTTCAATCAGTAACTTAAATAGTAACAGTTGAGATTCAAATCTTAATTGCTTAAGCGTATTAAAGAGACATCATTACTTTTTCTTAAAGGGCTATTGTAGTTCACATAATAAGCAGCATTAACCCCCACCTTTCTAATTTTAAAAACATGTTATTACCAAATATTATTTATAAAAGTAATATATGCTTCATAAAAACTTTATTATAAAAACTTTATTGCTGAATAAAATATATATTAACTATATGTTAACTACTAAAATTATATTATATTAGTTTAACTTCGAGTCAATATATATGTTGTTCTATACAACTATAACGCAACATATTAAACATTCCAATTGAATATATCCATCATTACTTAAATCATGCCAAGTAAATAATGAATAATGGCATTTATTATTTCACAATACTTTGTTTAGCTTTCAGTAATGGTTTTAAGGATGCTTTTTTGTTAAGCCCAGAGCCTCGATCTGCTCTTAAATGAAGTATCCACTGGGCTTCCTTATTGTCTGTTGCATTTCTAACGTTACCTTCCCTAATGGTAGGATGAAAAATATCTATAGCCATAAATTTAAAATAATGATCTCTTTCTTTGTGTTGTACATGTTTAGCTAGAGCATTTTTATCATAATTAATCCTAATAGCATATAAATGCTCCCTTATTCTATTTCTAAACTGCCTATCAGTTTTGCCAACATAAAATGATTGGCAAACTTGGCAGACTGCAAGATATACCACATGCATTGTGCTACATTCTGCTGAAACTCTAAAATGATAAAGCTTGCCACTATCCGGATGTAGAAATTTATCTGACTCAAATATGTTGGTACAATAGTTGCATTTTCCACAATGGGTAGTACCAAATTGGTTATATAAAACCTTTTTATGTGTGTTATAACAAAGTAGTCTTCTCAGATTATATCTATTTTTAAACTGGTGCCTAGGTCTTTCTCCCACAATATCTCTAATTTGGACATCTGTAGTAAGTATCTTCCAATGTTGCTGAATGATATTCATAATTTCATTATTATCCCTGGTATAATATATGGGCATACATAGACCTAGATTATCTATAATATTATGGTCATATGATTCTACATTACTTGAATAATATGGGGCTGCTCTTGTTGCTCTAAGTGAATTAATATCATATAAACCTTGTTCTATTTCTGCTAAATCATATCCACGGACACTTAACCTTTCCTTAAACATGTCTATTTCTTGTTCATACCCTTCAGTTGTGGCATTCAACCTAGATATTCTCATGCCTTGTCCTTTAATTACGTTCTTGAAAATATATTTAGGATGCATACTATCTCTGTGGAGAAGCGTGTTTTTATAGCATTTCTTTCTATAGACTCCCTTTAAGAAAAAGTAATGATGTCTCTTTAATACGCTTAAGCAATTAAGATTTGAATCTCAACTTTTACTATTTAAGTTACTGATTGAAACTTTAAGGAATTATATGGTCTGAAGAAGCTTATGTGAAAGCGCTTACCTCGTGTGGATTAAAGAACTACTTTTTACAAATATATTTGTTTCTGAGACTGAATTTTTACAGGAAGATTGGTTGCCTTCTGCTGCTAGTTATCTGTGAGCTGATAAATCGTTTAATTTATACTTGCAGCAGGGCATTTGCTTCGTTTGGTGCTTTGCTTACAATTTTCATTATTTTACCTGAGAATTAGTTTATGTTGTGACAGTGCAAGGAAAAGAACTAGTGTTTACTAAGGAATTTTATGTATTGCTTATGTTTGTACCTTGGTTTTGAGATTATTTTGGGAAGTATAAGTGTGTGTGTGTGTGTGTGTGTGTGTGTGTGTGTGTGTGTGTGTGTGTGTGTGCATCGCTTGTGAACAGTTTGTGGCAAATTATCTTCCAACCAACTCTTTCCAGCATTGCATACTGGCAATTAGGCTTCTTCCTTAGTCACAGCATTAATACTCACTCTGGCCATGCTGGTTCTTCTCCCACTGCACCTAAAAAGAAAAAAAAAACTTGCAGTCAGTGCCTCAGCCACTGTTGGGTGATCTTGTAGTAGCCATATATTGTTTATCAACTCCTCCTTCCACAATCAAAAAGTGGGGATCAGATGCATCATATGTAGCTGTTTCAGTGTCTAATAATAATGTGGCAGAACCATCTTGCTTTTTGGGTCTGGGTGATGCCCGGGGAGATTCTTTTCAGGATAGTCATTGAAAGAGACCTCTTGACTGGGATACAGCTATCCTCTAATTGGACTTCTCACAG